>NC_136506.1:37684501-37827001 GCF_053919585.1 Euprymna scolopes | reverse complement strand
CGATAATTGTTTGTTTGTTTGGTTGGTTGTTTGGTTGCTTTTGTTTTACGGCACATCAACCCTTTTCAGGCTATTTAATGCCGAATCCAGTGATTTTGAAGAAATGTTTTTAATAGAATATGTTTTCAAGCCGGTTTTTATTCAACCCATAGTTGGGACCCTAACAGGTACTACCACTCTGGGTCAGAGTGGACCTGGGAGCAATGGCAATTAAGAAGTGGCTCCACACTCCCCAAAGCCCGCAAGCTGGGGCCTCACCACTGGATATAGTTTAAGGTCATATCCAGGACCGATAATTGTTTGAGCATAACTAAAAAAATATTTTATATCATCCCCACAACCTGAATTGCGGTCGTTCAAAGGCATTTACATTTAATTCAAGAATGATATGAGTGGATTTCAATGAGACGGTGATATTTAGTTTCAAGTCAGCAAACTAGATGAAATGAAAGTGCAATTAATTCATTCATTTACCGAGTGTAAATGAGCCAAAGGCGAATTGATTCAGAATAAATGAGGTCAAGTGTAGACGATTGTTTATGGAGTAAAGTGGATGAAGAGACGTTGTTTAATGGATGGCGGTGTTGGTGTTATGTTCAAATCGAAATCGTAAATAAATTCGGTTCTATACGATTCTGCCCCGAGGGAGTTAGGATGAGTTTATCACTTTTCATTAACTTGTTTATTTACGTGTATATTTGTTTCCGACATCAGACATATATTGACGCACTTACTTCATTATCCATATAGGTATTGATTGATTAGCACATAGAATTTAGTTTTCCTGTATATATATTATAATATAAAGCTGAACGTCTGTGTGCGTGTGTGCGTGTGTCTGTCTGGTCACGAATAAGCTCCTATACGGTTGACTATTTTTAAAAAAAACTGATTACATATAATGATAGAAGATGTGTCGAGCATCAGGAATGGGTATGTTTGATCTGGCAGAACGGCGGTTCATTAAAATTGTGGGGTCTGTGTTCGCGCCTGGCCCCCAAAGTATGGAAATAAAAAAAATGAAAAAAAATCGTTTACAAGTGTTTTTGATATAGATGTACATAATAATAGTTTGATAAGTATGTTTCAACTTAAATAGGGATGGTATAATAAAATTGTGGGGTCTGCGTTCGCGCCTGTACTCCATGGAAATATGGCATAAACTTTAATAAAGACTTTTCATATCTATTTGAGGCCCTGTCGCTGGGGCATTAAGATACGCCAACTGCCCCCCTGCAAAGGGTAAAAGTCCCTCAATGGGGGTCCTGTCGGTGGGGCATTAGAATACGCTGACTGCCCCCCTGCAGAGGGTAAAAGTCCCTCAATGGGGGTCCTGGATATGACCTAAAACTATATCCAGTGGTGAGGCCCCAGCTTGTGAGCTTTGGGGAGTGTGGAGCCACCCTTTAATTACTATTGCTCCCAGGTCCACTCTGACCTAGAGTGGTAGTACCTGTTAGGGTCCCAACTATGGGTTAAATAGAAACCGACGTGAAAACAACAAATATATTTTATTAAAAAAAATTTTCTTCAAAATCTTTGGATTCGGCATTACATAACCCGAAAAGGGTTGATATTCCGTAAAACAAAACCAACCAACCAACCATATTTATTTGCGTAAGTATACTTTGATAATTATGTTTCTGTTTGAACAAATATGGTATAATAAAATTATGGGGTGTTCGTTCGCGCCTGACCTCCATAGAATGTAAATATGTCACAAAGTTTTACAAGGTTTTTTAAAAGGGCTGAGGGTCCACAATAAAACCTTAATTTAATCTTAATTCACGTTAGCTTTTATTTTTTATTTTTTTAGTTGAATCATATTGTGTCGAATAAATTCACCTCATGAATTCGCGTTCTTATTAAAGTGAAAGCAAAAAAAAAAAAGTCGGAACTTTAACCAATTCTCGACACAAATTTTGCATAACTCTGTTATTTTCCTTCTCCACTGGCATCTGGCACTCTTTCGAAAATAGATAAATTGATAAATAATAAAAATAAGAAAGTTACTTGTTATCGAGTCAAAAGAAGGAAAAATCCTGCTCACGTAATTACGTGTCTTTTTATAAACATTTACATAACCTTTTTATTTTTATTTATATATCTGTTGAAGCTTTGTTTGTAACTGTAGTAGAAGGAATTCAGTTGAGTACAACCATTTCTGCGTGTTCTTTACATTACAATAGTACAACCCTGAATCCGACGGCGCAATACTACACCGTTCAATACTGTAAAACTGAAACGAAACTCTTCTGCTTCAAAAGGGCGTCATTTTCTTCTTATTCATATTTATATCAATTCTTTGCTTTAAAAAACTAAAGTAATTATGTGTTTACTTTTTTATATCCCATTTTGCTGTTTCGGATTATTTTACTAAAGTAAGTAAAGCTTCATTATTGTGTAACTGTTTTGTTTTTTTGTTTTCCGATATTTACTCGATATTATTTAGTAAGAATGTTTAGCAGAAAAGCCAACAAACGACTAACCGAAAAAATAAATATACAAAAAATAAATGTTACCATAGTCAATAAAAGTTCAGTTCATGTTTTTTTCTTTTTGTTTTGAAATAGTTTTTCATGTTCTTTACTTGAAATAATTTCAGCGAACCGAAATTAAAACGAAATTTGAGGCGATAACTACTTAAATGAATTTTTATATAAACTACACATGCCATAATTAAATATTCCCCGAGCACAAAATAACGGAAAACATTAAAATATGTTTATCAATATCTCATACGTTGACGGAACTGTCTTAAATTGTTAACACAGAATGCTTAGGTGCCCCTCCTTCAAATTGAAAACGGGGCTCTCCATTTCAAAGTCGCTGCCATTTTGATTTTTTTTTAAACCTGTTCGTGAATTAAAAAAAATACAAACAACTTAAAAATACAAACCAATGAACTTTTCTACCATAAAAGTAACTTTTATTGACTATGGTAACATTTATTTTTTGTATATTTATATCATCTCTTTGTAAGGAAACATCATTTTGTTGGTCACTCTTGACTACGAATGGAAACAAAGTTGGTATAAAAAAATTATTTTCGCGAAAATTATCTTTACTTTCATCATATTTTGCTTAGAGTAAAATTTTTGAGTATTAAAACCTATCTCTTTACAACCCCCTCCTTTTCATAACCTATCATACTTTCATCAATCACAGTCCATTTTCTGTAGGCTGTTTTTGAACCCAGTCAACGATTGGTAATTCTGCTCGTATATATATATATATATATATGTATATATATATATATATATATATATATATATATATATATATATATATTAATAAATATTAAATGATATGCATGTAATTTAAATATACTTGTAGTATTAAATTGTTTACAAATATATTCATATATACATATATGTGTGTGTGTGAATGTGCGTGTGTGTGTATTAACCATATATATGCGTATATATGTGTGCATATATATAATATAAAACGTAAAATAATATATTTTACATGTATATGTATATATCTATATGCATACGTATATATTTTAAATGTGCAGCAGGGCATCCTACATTGCCCGGTCGTAAAATACGCTTAAATATGATAATTTGATTAATACAGGTTTCGTATTTAGTATTATTTTATATTATATTGGACCTAATATATATTAACGATTTCTGCATCAGTATATATTTGTCTATCAATATATTTGTCTTTTCTATTCATACACTAGAGAAGAACAACGCGCTGTGGTCCGATTCTTGTGATCAGAAGTTTAACCTCGGGGACAGAATTCAGAAAAGAGTGTTAGCGCAATATGGAGACACTACAGTATCGAACAAATGGTATATGAGTGGATTGAGAAGGTTAAAACTGTCTGCGCCAACAATTTGGCAATTAATGTCAACTTATTGAGTTGCATTTAGAAAATTTGTTCTAAAGTTGGCCAGTACATAAGTTGGGTATGGTGTTGTATTTTGTTAATGCAATTAAATAAGGACTATCCGCCTTATTTAATACAAAAATGCTAGTTTTATTTTGGTCTCTCCACCTCACCCCTCTTTTTGCTGATGAGGAGATTATATTAAAAAAAAACAATTTTTTTCAATTATTGTCAATTTTAATAAAATGATAATGGTTTCTGAAACGATCGTACATTCAATTTGATTTTGTTTCTTCATCCTTTTAAAACTGGTTTATAATTTAGCATCATTAATCATTATACCCATACACACACATATAGATAGTGTTATACATATATATACATAGTGTTATACATATATATATCCGTGTTATACATATATATATACACAGTGTTATATATATATATATATATATATATATATATATATATATCCAGCACACGTGTAGGCCCTGTCGATGGGGCATTAGAATATGCCGAGTGCCTCCCTGCAGAGGGTAAAAGTCCCTCAATGGGGGTCCTGGATATGACCTTAAACTATATCCAGTGGTGAGGCCCCAGCGTGTGGGCTTTGGGGAGTGTGGAGCCATCCTTTAATAACCATTGCTCCCAGGTCCACTCTGACCCGGAGTGGTAGTACTTGTTAGGGTCCCAACTATGGGTTAAATAGAAACTGACGTGAAAATAACAAATATATTCTATTAAAAAAAAATTTCTTCAAAATCTTTGGATTCGTCATTAAATAACCGGAAAAGTGTTGATATGCCGTAAAACAAAAACGACCAACCAACCAGCACACGTGTATATATGCTTGTGTGTATCTGTTTAGGGTACATCTTGTTAATACACGTCTGGGTAAAGGCAAATGAATGTTCACGTTTTATAATTATTTTCTCAAGAGAGCGAGTGAGTATTTTTTTCAATCTCAGATGGTACTTGGTATTATATTGGTTTTAGAGTTTACATACGTACTTGAATTATTAGTATCTTACGTAGTATATAACGTTAATAACATAATTCAGGCAAACTAGTAGTAGTTGTTCATACCTAATTATTAAATAGTTTTCTATTTCCACGGATTATTATTAATGTTTTATTAAACTTTCTCAACCACACACGCAATTCGCATATGAATAATTTGATTTAGTTTATTGTCTTTAATTTAAATAAAAATTACATATAAATATGTATGGGCTTAATTTTTATATTGTGTACGAAAATAAAAAAAAATCTAGCTATTTTCTGGGTATTTTTCGTTCCCATTTAGCGGATTTTGAAATCACCGTTTGCAACACTGGCTCCAACATCGTGGAGAGATAAGTGAATTACGAAAGAAAGAATATTGAATATTTTAAAATAAATGTCATCAAAAAATTTAAGAAAAAATATTTTTCTTAGAGAAAATATAAATAACCGCATTATCTTATTTTATAGAAAGGTGATCCAGTTTAATATTAGAATAGAAACAGACGATTTCTGTGTTGGCAGATAGATGCAGAATGTGATACTGCTGATTATGTCACCATGGCAACGGTATATGTTCGTAAGATATGATTAATTTCGCCAATCTCGGTTCCTGTCGATTACCGGTTTCTGCCTTAGACTTTCGTATTTTAGCTTTCATTATTACGATCCTGTCCGGCCATATCAACGTTCTTCTTATTATCGTCCCGCGTGCGTCGGATGAGTACAGTGGCGAATGTTGATATCACCGCAGATCCCACGACCGTGTGACTTAGCGCTCTAGAAATAATATGCTTTTTATGACGTATACAAAGCACAGGAAAATTAGTACCCTATATAAAGGCTCCTGTGCTGATGATTAATGTTTTAAAACAATTGTTGAGCAATAATTAACAGCGCTTCTTTAGCTGTATCAGAATTTTTTTACGAATTTTTGACACCTCTAACACGAAACTGCAAATAAAATATTAAAAAAACTCGTAATTTCTCCTTTAAAGGTGGGTTGTTTATTTTCTTTATGAATTATACTTCCAAAATAAACTATAAAAGTTGTTTTAAAAGTAATAGAAATATATTTTTTAATTTTTAAAAAACAGTAATGAAATTAATTGAATGTTACGAGTTCAGTATTTTTCAATTTTTAAACTTTAAAAATCTATCAAAATTTTTCTATCGATTCTATTTTTACGATATTTTCAGGGTCAATGTGAAATTTTATGCTCTTTCCAATAAACCGAATATAATATTTTAGACAAACGTTTTTTTTTAATCACGCCCCCCTCATTTTCAAATGTCTATTAAAAATTAAATAATTAATTCATGTACCAAAGTTTTATATATCACAAATTGAAGATAAAAGGTCAATAAATAATATATTCAAATTTAAAACAAAAAAGTAGTGTTTTTTTAGAAATTTACCTGTAAAGTCCGAAGTTTTAAACATTAAAAAAAAAACACGTTGTTTGTTTATTTTTTTTTTACTGAAACCTTGGTCCTTGCTCCTTGTATTGAAAAAAAAAAGTAGGGCTTGAATTATATTTTTCGAGGATTTATAAGCTTCAAAGAGAGCGGGTTGAATTATTCAATAGTTTTCACGAAATTTCTGACACTGCTAGCGCTTCTGATAACTCTATATCAATTACATTGACCCTAAAGATACAAAAATAATTCGTGGAAAGGGAATGAAGTAATGGATTTACATCAGGGCTTTCATTTGTACTTGTTGCATGACTCTAGTATATCCCACTCGTAAGAGGAACATTTATAGAATCCTATCTTTCCAAATTGCTGGTTTTCCCGAAACCTTTACATTATAACCTCAGCTATGCCGAGGTTAGAGTTTCCGTTTAGTTTTTCACGTAATGATCGTGTTGCCAAACCAGTTCACCTAGGTTGACCCTGGACAGTACCAGATATGTCACCATTTTGCAATAATAAGCGCTGTATATATCCGGACACGCGTTTATGCATAGAGTATCTATTTATCCATCTTGTCCGGCTTTTTGCTCAGACAAATGTGACTTTCTTCTTCTCTTCAGATTTTTCCATCTTCTATCCGTGTCCCCAAATCTTCAGGATAACAGTGGGCACAACATGCCATATGCTGGATGTACGTTGATCTAGGTCGTCCATTTCTCGTGCGCCCATGCCGTGGAGTTCACAGGTATACATTTCTCGCCGGCTCTTGCAGTAACCGACAAATCGTAGACGTCGCTCCCTGGTGGCAGTAGATATGGCAGGTAGAATGCCATAAAGTTGCTGCTTCGTGGGATGATCTTACCAAGATATATTTAACAATGTTCGTAGCATACACATATACGTGCCGACTAGCTTTCTCTCTAATCGTTTGGTGAGTGTCCAGATTGTAGCACAATAAACAAGGAGATAGTCCATCACTTTTCTGAAGAACTGTCTTTTCAGTTTGTATAATAAATCGGTGAACTGCACGCATCTCCCATTTCATAGTTCCAAGTTACGCGAGGACAAGGTCTAACACTTGTTAACACCCTATGATATATTCTGGAAGAGTACCATAAAGGGTGTAGATGGAGTTTCTCGAGGTGGAAGTGAATGCAATACATATAGAAAATAAACTCTGCTGAAAAACACGGATAGAGCAAATATGTTGGCCACATTTATCAACCTTCTTATGATGGGATCACAAAAAAAAACACTTGCTTCCAATTTGACTTTTGTCAAAATGGAAGTAGTAAAGCTGAAAAAGCTGTCATAAGAATACTCATCTGCAATCTGCTGATAGTGAAACAAGATCGTTTATCGCCGTGTTTGCTTAGGTAAAATTTAACGTTCACATCGCTTAACCAACCTTCATCAAACTTGGTTAAAAATCAACAGTCGTTTAATTTAGAACTGATTTAATTTTGGAATATGAAAGTCAAACGTAAGGTTAAGTTTAGTAAAATAGTAAAAATTACATTCTTAGCGATAAGTTCTACTATTTTCATCGTAGTTACTCGCTACGTAGCCCAGTAATATTAAGCGTATTACATTACCTTAACCGTGATTTTTCACTTTAAAGGTTCAATTATACTCAGAGTTTGGCAAACTTCAACTGACTATTTTTCGAAAATTGATGGTTGCATTTGAATACAAGTTTGGTGTCAACTACATTTCTACGTTATGACTCTATTATTTATTAAGCATAGAGGAGTACAAACAAGAAAAAAAAACATTGGACTACCCTTACCTTTTCAGGTTGAGGCATAGAATTTCCCAATCGACTTATGCTTGTTAATTTTTTTTTTACTGCCAATGAAATACTTATTGCAATGAAAGCTTTAATAATGAAAACGACTTTCTAAAAACACATTACAAATATTACAAGAGATTATTTTGACGTCGTTTGTCTTAACAGTCTCGCTATTCTTATATATAAAACGCCAGCTATTCCCAAATAATTACGCATCTAGTGCTGAGCAGGCTTTGGTGATCGTATAAGAAAGGCTGTATCGACATGATTATTATTTACTGATAAGCAATATGTGGCACCAGCGTAGGTGGGTAATTCGACTATTTGTAAGTTGTAATATAAAATAAGCCGGTAATAAATTCGTGAACAGTGTGCAAAAATATCGCGTGAATAAAAAACAAACGTTTATCCAAAGAGAAGCAATAGATACGTGAATAGATAATAGAATGGTGCAATCTTGGAACTACGAACGCATTCATTATTATCGACATTTTACTTTTCTTTATAAAATGGCGCATCGGTTTCAAGGCGACCTTTGGAGAAATCATTTTTTTTTCTTGTCTTTTTTTGTTTTCTTGTCTTTTTATATAGACAGTTTTCGACTTGAACAGAATTAGCGCTTGTAATTATAATCATCTGACTTGATGCAGTCTGATTGCTTTTCTTATTTTCTCAGCCAACAAAAACGAGAAGCTAATAATATTCTTTGCAAAGTGGAATCGAGTCGTGTCTTTATTAGTAAATTGATTCTACTTGAACTGACATTTTGATCCACAGGATAATTGACTGTACATGTTATCTACATGCTCAAACACATACATGTCACAATAATCTTGCATATAATGTTATCCATGGTTTAGCCTAGTAGAAAGAAACCAGAAAAAAGTTCTCAGTTATTTTATAATAAGTTTATATCATTTTTTTTATTGTTAACGGGAAGACGATGAGATGAACAGGATAAGATCGGTTTAAAACCACAAATCAAGGCTAAAGATCCATATTAACATCAAAGTTAACAGATAAATGGCGATAGAATTTTAAGAAGAGATTTAAAATGTTCACGTATCACTAACTCCAAACGATAACTGACCCAGAAAGCCACATTTTCCTATTGTCAAAGCTCCTGGATATGACCTTAAACTGTATCCGATGGTGAGGACCCAACTTGCTGGCATTGGCGAATGGGGAGCCATGCTTAAATTGCCATTGCTCCCAGGTCCACTCTGCCCCGAAATGGTAGTACCTGTTAGGGGCCCAACTATCGGTTAAATAGAAACCGACTTTTAAAAAAAATCAAAACAAATATATTTTATTTAAAAAATGTTCGTCAAAATCACTGAGTTCCGCATTAAATAACTTGAAAAGGGTTGATATGCCGTAAAAAAATCAAATTTACCAACCCATCGTCAAAAACATCGCAGCTGAAATGCAAGGCCAAAAGGAAAAATAAAGAGGTATCGTCACAACTCTCGTTTCACAACTCTATTTTTTGTAAAAATTATATTTTAGTTGTAAATTTCAGTAATAAACTTTTTAGTATAAGGGGTTACGTTTTAATCACCACACATATATTTTCTATCCCTCTTTCTCTGACATATTCCTGATAATTTTTTTTAATCGCCATTTTGATCGATTTAGCTCTGTTCAGCGAAGATAGAAAGCTGGTAAGGTAGCCTTTGTTTTCTTTTTTTAATTTTTTAATCATAACCACTAAAACAATGTTATATATATATATATATATATATATATATATATATAATTATCTTATATATATTATATATTACATTATTATTATTATATATATATAATTATCTATTACATTATTATTATTATATATATATATAATTATTATAATATATATATATATAATTATCTTATATATATTATATATTACATTATTATTATATATATATATAATTATCTATTACATTATTATTATATATATATATATAATTATTATAATATTATTATTATAATATTAATTATTATTATATATTAGGTATTATTGAATACCTACAGACACTTAGCGTTTCAGTGCAGGGTGTCAGGATTAACACCAGTCGATAGATTCGAACACGGCGACAGACGTCATCTCTGGGTTTATTAGCCAGGACCATATCTATTCAGCTACCATTAACCGCGAGACATGCCAGTGAATTTTAGACATTTATTTTATTAATTTTTTAACGTCAGTCAGAGTGATCTAATCATTATATGATGATCTTCGCATCAGAGCTAAATTTACCGGTATTTTAATTCAACTGAAAGGGCTCAACGATAAGAAACGACTTTCTTAAAGGGGCTATATATATATATATATATATATATATATATATATATATATACAGAGAGAGAGAGAGAGAGAGATAGAGAGAGAGAGAGATGCAGTTTAATGGGAACAAAAATTGATGGGCACATTCAATGCTGTCAAAACTAAACTTGTTTCCTTCAATAATTACAAGAAGCCTTCTCTACCACCCATAGCAATGGCCAATGAATCTTTATCTGAAAGTACATCTTTTATGCTCCTCCGCGTAACATTAACAGGAAACATGTTAGAACAATTACATTGAGAGCATTGCTAGGACCGCTGCGAAAAAGGTATGTCCTCTCTACCGTGCTAAAAAGGTACTAACGTACCTCTATAAGGTCACGATTCGCCCATGTATGGCGTATAGTTGTAATATTTGGGCTGGTGCACCTGCCACTAGTCTATCGCTCCTAGACAAGGTTCAGAAGAGAGTCGGCAATCTAATAGGACCTGAACTTTCATCTAAGATTCAACCTCTGTTTCATTGACGAAATGTTCCATCCCTCTGCCTGTTCTGCAAGTACTTTAACGGTTAATGCTCTGACGAACTACAAGCACTTGTATCCCCTCGACGTAAATACCCCGATCATCCCGACAAGCAGCTAAATCCCACCCCTTCACAATAGAGATTCCTTATTGTAAGAGAGCCTTCTAGCCCACAGAACCGCTAGATTTTGGAATTCCCTTCCGACTCCCTGCTTCACGAACTGTACTGACATGCAAAATTTGAAGTGCAACGTGCACCGACATCTTGCTGCCTAACTTCCTACATAGTACCCCTGATGCTTTTGTCCCTGATAGTAGCCCCCTACATCAAAGCGGCAATATACCTTGTTTGGCATGAAAATGTAATAATATATATATATATATATATATATATATATATATATATATATATATCTATATATCTATAAAAACAGAGATGTGTGTGCCACAGACGATTTCTGATTGGTTAATCCAATAATCACATCTCCTAAAAAACTATGGTTCGTAGGCTTTTAACGATACCATAAAATATTATGGCTTTATTTATTGTCCATCTTGGAAGGGTTTAATTTTTTCCTAACTTGCGATTTACAAATTACAAAGATACGAAACTAACTTACAATCTAACAATCGAACCTCCGACATCACGGCCGTCATTATGAAACTAAACTAAAAAAAAAAAAACCCGCGTTCACTCGTGGTCTTTACATTTCGGGTTTGGGTACGTGTGCAGTTTTCCATTGACATTAAAAAATGGAAATATTTTTTAAAAAAATATATTGTACGTACTCGTCATGGGATAAAGTTTTCCTACAGAAAAAAATCACGTAATTTCATCAAGTAGTTATTTTTTTATAGCGAAAAAAGAAAAAACTCAACGCTACAAGCGAAATTAAACAGAAAGTTCAAGTAGGGGGATTTCCCCCTTTTTTTTTATAGCGAGGCCAAATTTCGCGAATTTGGCCATTTTTTAAAGCAGTTTGGCCTTCAAAATTTCTGTTTGGCCATTTTCTTCACCGATGAAATAAAAGAAGCAAATAAAAACAACGCAATAAAACTTTTAAAAATACGGCACACTTTTGTTGTTCTTGTTTGTTTTTTTTGGTAATTTTCCGTATTTTTTTATTTTTTCAAGATAATACTATTAAATGGACACTATTATGCCAAATTAGCCCCCCCCCTCCAAAAAAAAATGCACAAAAATTCGAGATTTAAGGTTTTGACGAGATAATTTAGCGAATTGTCCGGACTATTGCGAGATAACCATCCATTAGTTTTTCCTGAAATTTTGCCACAAAGATGTGCATAGTAACAACATTTTTTTGCCGAAAATTCCCGTTGCGTCTCCAGATTTCATCGGTGAAGAAAAAGGCCAAACAGAAATTTTGAAGGCCAAACTGCTTTAAAAAATAATATTTAATATATTCAACGATTTGACCTTTGAGAACTCTACCAAACTCCTCCTACAATTTTGGGTCTAAACAGTAAACACGTGATATTTTAGATATAGATTCCTTGGACATGGATCTAACTTATTAACTTTACTTGATCCCTAAACAATAAATGTTAAAAGGTCATAATAGGGGTCAAAGTTTTAAAAAATTGACCCTTTTTTTTCTCAGCATTAACCTCAAAACACCTGGGCAACGCCGGGCACCGATTGCTAGTATATATATATATATATATATATATATATATATATGCATACATACATACATATATATATATATATGCATACATATATATATATATATATATTCGACTGTCTGACTGTTCCATTTCATAAACAATTTGGCTGATGTATTTGAAACTATGTATGGATTTTCGTCATTATAAGGTCAACTAAGCAGTATGATACCCTTCCGATGCATAGATATGAATAATCAGGGAGTAATTAGGATTACTTACCACATTTACACCAGAACATTCATCTGAACTTACGTGCATTTCTTATGTATAACTTTAATATGATATGGGGCAGTGAACTAAGTATTATAGTATCCGCTCGATGTTCACTTAAAGATTAACAAGGATTATTGTTGATGTAAAAACAAGCACAAGCTATACATTATTCAATCATCATTTTGCCATAAAGTTCTCATTCTAATTTAACATGCTATAAACGTTGCCGTTTTTAACAGGCTAGAATGTCTAATATACATATAATAACATTCCTGCTGGCATTTTCAGGTCGTATGATACTCTAAAATATGATGTTTCAATTCATGCAGATCTTGTACTTATTATAACACAAATACTCTATCAATTATTTTGTCATACACAATACATCTGGTTATAATTTGAAAAGAGTTTTAAAATGACATTAAGATTATCAGCTGAAATTGAAACCAAAACATTCAGCGCTCTAGTCAGTAATAGCCCTTCGCCATTCGTCGCTATCGTCTGACCTGTCGCCAAAAAAATGAGGAAAGCTAAAAATTACACGAATTCAAGTTAAAAATGTATATGTACGCATGCGCAGATATTAATTGATTTAGTTCTGCCAATGACAACTATTTTTACAGTTTAAATATCACATCAAAAATATCGTTTAAATCTAAATACTCTATATATTAGGTTTCACGCTTGTTGACCAAATATTCCGAGAAGAGTTTGTTAGAGACGTTTCACACACACCAACAAACTTATATATGTATATATATATATATATATATATATATATATATATATATATATGGGGGTGCGTGTGTGCGTATGTGCGTACGTGCGTGTGTGTGTATGTAAATATGTATGAATAAAATCAATACGAAAAATATATAAATGTTTATATCTTTTCCGTTTTTATTTCCTATGTGTTGACGTGTAGGAATACAAAAAAATCTTTTGTTAAAAAAAACAAAAAAAACAAGAATATTTCTTTCAAAAGCTTATTTTCGACCGATCTCACGGTTTTCCTCAGTGTGAATGATGGAAACATGAGTGTAGGACGGGCAGGGTTAGCAGCAGGATGGGGCACGGATATAGTCAAAAAGGTTTAGATCTATTTGAATATGGCCCTTCCAACATTTTTGACTTGGAATGGTCAGCAACTTGTGTAGCCTTTATTCAAAACCAAGTCTTTCATAAAACTTTGAATTGCTCACCACGCATTCCTCGAACCCCGTCGCATATGTGAACATTCATGCATATACACCCACACACTACCACATATGCTACTTCATGTACACATACACACACACACAGGATAAACACACATGCGTTTATAGACGTACGTACACATATACCTGGAGATTGATAAGCAGATGTAAGTGATAAGCTAAGTGGAATCTTCTCACCACAAGCTTGGACTTATACATTTATTATGGTTCTAGGTGTGAGACGGGGTCAAAGGACACGCTGTTTGTCTCGATTGTCTACACGAACGTACACCCACACGTTTTTTTAGTGTCTTTCGTTAATTGATATATACACGCATATTATTATTATTATTATTATTATTATTATTATTATTATTATTATTATTGTTGTTGTTATTATAATAATAATAATAATAATAATAATAATAATAATAATAATAATAAATCTCTAATAACTGCAGCACAAGATAACTCGATAAGAACCAACCATATCAAAGCAAGGATCGATAAAACACAAGAAAGCAGCAAATGTGATAAAGAGACGAAATGATAAACCATATAGTAAGTGAATGCAGCAAACTGACACAAAAGGAATACAAAAACAGGCATGACCAAGTGGGGAGGGCGGTGCACTGGGAATTGTGCAAACGGCTGCATTTTGAGCGTGCAGATGAATGGTACAAGCATAAACCCGCAACAGCACTCGAAAATGAGAACCACAACATCCTAAGGGTCATGGACATACAGACAGACAAACCCATCCAAGCAGGAAGACCAGATTTAATAATTAACAAGAAAGAGAAATCCTGTGAAATCGTAAACTTTGCTGTCCCAGCTGACCACACAGTGAGTATGAAAGAAAAGGAGAAACGAAGCAAATACACAGAGATGGCCAGAGAGTTAAAAGGGATTTGGATGATGAAGAAAATCAAAATACTACCGATAATAGTAGGAGCACTAGGAACAATTCCGAAAAACCTGGAAAAACAGAATGGCCGAAATTGGAATCAGAGGAATAGCTGCAAAAATACAACGCCTAACGATAATGAAAACGGCTGAAATATTAAGAAAAACATTTTAATGCGGAGAATAACACAAGAAAATATAACGAAGAAGTGTTACAGGGAAAGAAGAACGCCGAAGCTGCAGATGTACAAGTTCTACACCCACATCATGCATCCCCTCCATTGTTTCATCACCGTTCCCCCGCCCCTCCAATAGAAAAGTGATACTAAATAGCCGAGAAGGGTCAAGGAGGATGGAAACACCGAGGAGGGTGCACTGGCCAGTATAAACCAATGGCCAGTGCCAACGCTAAATAAATGGTAAGAGGCTGTTGCGATGATGCAAATTTATTTACAAATGCTATCAGAGGAGAAGAAGGAGAGAGTTGGACGTCTGGGGAGACTTGTTGCCACTCAGCTCCCAGAGAACACCACAGGTCTCCAATCAAATCGTTCGTTGACTTGTGTGAAAGCTTCATATGCGGCAATAATAATAATAATAATAATAATAATAATAATAATAATAATAATAATAATAATAATAATAATAAAAGGATTTATATGTATATATATATTGGGTTGAGCATATTGGCAAGTGATATACAAACTGCCATTAGCGAATCAACCGATGCTCTTTGTGTAAACAAATCGAGCTTAGGCATTTGAACGATGTCAAAACATCGTTAATTCACTACCTACACACCAGCAGCCGAATAGCGTAATGGTGTGAAGCCTTGACTGTCGTTGGGAGGTCGAGTTTCCATCCTGGCTTGAGCGAGTTGCTTGTCTAACCGCACTGAGGAGCTGTATTACAGCGAAACAATACTGCTTGTGGATGACTATATTTATACATATATAAGCATATAATAAACATATATAACGTTTTCTTTCTACATTTCTTGCAATTATGCACGATATGGAAACTATGCATAAAAAGGATTAAACGTAACAGTGAAATGAAGCAATCATCTACTCGTAATACAAAACTATAGAAAATTAATAGGTAATTTATGCACCATCGTTTTTTAAAGGAATATGCAAATTAGTTAACCTTCATGGAGTCGTTGGCATATCCATGACTGGATATAAAAAGCAAACATAGGCTCTTAATATAAATGCCAGAGCGAAAAAAAAAACAACTTCGTAGTTATGTAGAAGATAGTTTTGCATATATATTAGCAAAGTCATTATTTACTTTCAATTGAGCATTTATTGTTTTACTATTTTCTCTATCAAATAGAAGGACTTTTTCTATCTGTGTTCTTATGTAGCGTGTGTATTTATGTCTGCGTAAAGGCCTACATGAACGTTTTGTCTCAAGTAGCAGTGTTTGTGTTTGGGATAATTATTAAAATAACTTTGAAAAAAAAACACAAGTATTTTAAAAATAAAACAAAATATATCGATCATATCTTAAAGAAAGCAAATAATCGGATTACATGTATCAAAAAAATCCATATTCAACCAAAATAATTCGTGAATTTTACTTCTAAACATTAAAAAAATGTATTTCGAAATATGTTGCATGATAGCTATTACAGTTTTATATTTGCAATACTAAATATAACTTGCGTAGGCAGTTTAGTATCTAAGAAATAGATACACTTTATGAAAATGTTTGAGGATATACTTGTGTGCAGACCAAGATTATAATAAAAGACATATATAAAAACAGATCTGTATATTTGAACTAGGAACAACCTCTTCTTATACAGGGTGACCCCCAAAAAACAAAAGCTAAATGGAGGCCATCTAGAACATATGCTGTAGAACGGAGAAAAAAAGGCCAAAGACCCTAGTGTTTTGGTGTGATGTTTTGTATATAATAAACTAGTTATGACCAAAGTTTACTTTCATTCGGACAAAACACTAAGAAACGGGGCCTAATTAGAGTTTGGGGCCGTTGTTTTTTTGTGGGTAACCCTGTATTACATTTCATTTTTCCGCCCTCTGTCAGAGAAAAAGTTTGAAGAAATTGTTATATTTTCCCAATCCAATTCTCACTTCGAGATCAAAGCGGAATGTTCCACACATTTAAAACAAATCTTGTGTTTAACTCTGCTCTACTGTGAAGAATAAGTAAATAAGGGCTGTGTAGTAAAGTAAACTATACGATCAAATCTATTTATCTATATCAGTGAAATTGTCTGTCTGAGTGTGTATGTGTGTGTGTGTGTGTTTGTGTGTACATTTCGCTACCAAACTATTCTGTCAATTTTCAGTCCACAAACTCGAGATTTGACAGAAGGGGGATTAAAATTTAAGGAAATATTTGTAATTGGTTTTCGTCCAGAAATTTGGCTTTAAAGGTGTCGAAGTTCAACAGTTTTCTCTTTGAAAACTGTACCAAACTCCCACATAAATTTTGGGCCTAAATACTGGAAATTAAAAATGTAGGTAACGCGGACATGAATCAAACAATTAAATATTATTTAAGCCCAAAACAATAAAAATTAAGCGGCTAAAATTGAGATCATTTTTTTTTAAAAAGTTGACCTCTGATATCGCTACCAAAATTACTCAGCCAATTTTTAGTCGAAGCACTTTAAATTTTACATTAAGTGTATTCACACATAGGGCAAGCTTTGTAATCGATTTATGGCCGAAAATGTTGCTGCCAAGGGGTTAAAGTTAAAAAAGGTTTGACCTTTGAAGTCTCTAGCAAACTATTCAGCAAATTCATTGTCTAAATATTTGAAATCTACATAAAGTGGATTCAGAAATGCAGCGGGCTTTATAATCAGTTTTTGGGAAGATATCTGGCTGCCAAGAGGTCAAAGTTGAAAGAGTTGACATTTGCAGACTCTACCAAACTCATCTGCTAATTTTGGGTCGTAACACTTGAAATTTTATTCTAGGTTTCTTGACATGAGCAAAATGTATATATATATATATATATATATATATATATATATTGCTCATGTCAAGAAACCTACAATAAAATTTGAAGTGGTACGACCCAAAATAAGCATATATATATATATATATATATATATATATATATATACATATATATATATATATATACACACACATATATATATATATATATATATATATATATATACGTAGTTTTTTTGTTGTTGATTTTTTACACGATATTGATGTTAGCGTCTACACCTTGAAGATCGGATGATTTATTTTATTTTATATTTTTTTAGAAATTGCCATTTTATTATTTTGGACGTAAACAAAAATATCTTTATTTCTTTATCTATTTTTAAAACAGTAATCTACGTACATGCATGTTTCGGGGACCTACCCCTCTTCAGCATAGCCTGACTGTTATTAGGACTCGAACCCTACGTAGATTACTGTTTTAAAAATAAATAAAAAATAAAAATCTTATTTGTTTACGTCCAAAATAAAAAATTGGCAATTTAAAAAAAAATTTTTTTTAAAAAACATCCGATCTCCAAGGTGAAGACGGTAACCTCAATATCGTTTAAAAAATCAGCAACAAAAAAAAAAAACTACGTAAATATATAAACGATAAAAACTAAACAGTAAATCCTCTATGGCATCATAGCGTAAGTGATAAGACGCTGGACTTAAATATATAAGGTCTAGGGCTCGAGTTCTAATAACAGTCAAGCTATGCTGAAGAGAAGTAGGCCCCGAAACATGCACGTATGTAGATTAATGTTTTATATATATATATATATATATATATATATATATATATATATATATATATATATATATATATATATATATGCACATTCAGTTATGAACAGTACATAGGGCCCGAGCAAAGCCCGGCTGAACTGCTAGTATATATATATATATATATATATATATATATATATATATATATATATAATGTAGTAATCCACATAGAGTAATGTTTTGTAGTATCACAACTCATCAGTGCGGTTAGACTAGAACCTCTCCTAGGATCATCGTGATGATACTCGGCAGTTGTACCCATCGACCCACGGGAGCGGCGTTCGTAAATAGCTTCCACAAATGTCCATTTATAACAAACATTTGTCCACCACTTTATAGTGTTCAAACCGTTTTATTTACAAACAAACAGCGAGCATCGCATTTACAGCCAGTTAAGTAGAGGGTGAGATTTTGTACGACAGTGCTCTACCCAATATGAATATATATATATATATATATATATATATATATATATGTATATATATATGTATGTATTTGTATATATATACATATATATATATTATATATATGCATATATATATTATATATATACATATATATAAATATAAATATATATTTATATATATATATATATACATAGAGAGAGAGAAAGAGAGAGAGAGAAAGAGAGAGAAAAGGATGGAGGGAGAGAAAGAAGGCAATAATAATAATTGAACTGATATTCTAACGTACTAGGCAATAGAACCTAAAAAGAAAATTGTGTATTTATCATTGTTTTGTGTAGCTTTCTAGATTTGTCAAGATGGCTGATTATAAGTAGTCGTTTTTTTTTTAATAAGTGATTATGAGAATGTTTTGGAATGAAGAGGAAAAGTTTGACTGATATATTTTTAATTCTGTCTTTTCTTATTTCCTTTCATACACATTCTCTCATACAAACACATAGACATGTACACACACACATATATATATATATATATATATATACAGTATATATATATATATATATATATATATATAAGCTGTGTCAATCGCTTTATTGCAGATTAGTAAAATATTAATATTTCACTAAATATACGTCACAGAAAAATGAAACTTGTATCATCAAATGATTGCTTCAAGGTTAGTTATTTCCGAAAATATTATTCAAATCCATACGAAATTCACGCAGTTTTGTTATTTTATTTATTATCAAGTAATTTATGCTGTCCATCACTTTATTGCAGGTCTTTCAAAATGCCAAAAAAAGGGGCGATTAACGGTTATCGAAAAGGAAAGGATTGTTGCTGGACTCGCAGAAGGATTGTTCATCAAAGATTTAGCTATGGAGCTGGAAAGGGATCCAAGAACTTTGGCTTGATTCGTGTATAACCCCAACATCAAATCCAAAAAGGATAAAGCCATCAGGAGAAACCTTTCACGTCGTGATATTCGGTAAATTCGTATGGAAGTTAACCGAAACCGAAACAGCACAAGTGCTTTAATTTTTGCAAGACCTAGAATCGTTCAAAGATCCAGACAGACCCGATGTAATATGTTGAATGAGATGGCAAGGAACACTTCCATTGAGGAAACCACATAGGAAAATACGAAAGACTTGGGCGCAGAATTACATAAAAATAGATTTCCAATGTGTTCAATTTATAGATGAGACCCGTGCTACCCTTGACGATCCTGATTGATGGGCCAAAGTTTGGAATCGAACGGAACTCACACCCCATACATGGTGAATCGCCAACGAGGAAGTGGAGTCATCAAGTTTTGGGCGGAAATCATTAGGGATAAGTTGGTTGGACTATTCCAAGTTCCAGAGGTTGAAAGTTTACCATCAATGCGTACACGACATTTTTGGATAAACATTTGTCACCATGGCTAGATGTCTTACCATTGCCACGTAGATTTCAAATTATTTTTTATGCATGACAATACACCCTCCCATTCTGCTTAATCACATGACCTGACCAGCCTGTCCTCCAGACATTAACCCCATTGAATATCTCTGGTCAATATTAAAAAGAGGAATTTAACAACTATTTACTTTAAAAGATTGTTGTGGAGGAACATAGTTGATATTGCTAGAGATCTAACTTCTTTTTGAGATCAAACAATTGATTTCCCCGGGGTACAGAATGTTGTTTTAAGTTATTTCAAAAATGGTGGATATGCGGATAATAAATTTATTTATTATAGGCTTAGCACCTAGGATGTGTTTTTCTCATTCTTTGACAGAAAAATATAATAACAAATAAAGTTCGCATAAGACATTGTATTTTTGCCCTTGAACAACATTTTAAGAGATCTACAATAAAGCGATGGATAGTGGAAATTCCATGTTAACGAATAAAATATCATAACTTCGTTGCATGTAATTAATTAAATTTTTTTTGAAATAAATAACCTTAAAGCAGTCGTTCGATGATATAATTTTCATTTTATTGTGACATATATTCAGTAAAATATTGATATTGTACTAATCTGCAAAAAGAAAACGATTGATGCAGTTTATATATATATATATATATATATATATATATATATATATATATATATACTAGCATGGGTTCCCGGCGTTGCCCGGGTGTTTGGAGGTGTACGTTAAGAAAAAAAAGGGTAGTAGGAAGACAGGATCGAACCCGTACCGCAAAGGAGGAAAAGAACGGGAACAAAACCTGACGTCTTTGCTGTTACGACCACTACAAAACCAGAAGTGACGTAAGTTTTAATTAAGGCTAGACAATCGAATAGAGTAGATGAATTTTGAAAATATCGGCGAAAAAAGCGGCCCCCCTGTAGAAAACTGCCCAGTTGACGGTGAAGATATTAATGTTTTTAGCCAATTTTTCGATATTTGTCGTCTAGGAGGTCGACTTCAAAACGATATTGATCTTAGTAAAATCCGTCACCTCTGTTGAAAATTTTAGGCAGACATGCAAACATGCATACATACACATATTTATATATTAGTAACTAAAAATTTTCGATCCAAACACCTTAAAAATCTTGCTCTATCTCTGAATATCCTTTATGTAAAATTTCAAATGTTTAGACCAGAAATTGTCTGAGTAATTTGGTAGAGACCGCAGAGGTAAATTTGTTTTAAACTTTGACCCCTATTATGACCCCTGAACACTGACTGTTTGGGGCTCAAATTAAGTTTAATAAGTTAGATCCATGTCCAAGGAACCTATATCTAAAATTTCAAGTGTTCCAACCCAGAATTTTCGGAGGAGTTTGGTAGAGTTCTCAAAGGTCAAATCATTGAACTTTGACCCCTTAATCGCCAAATTTCTGGCCGAAAACGGATTACAAATATTTTCCCAAATCTCAATACTCTGTATATAAATAATCGCGTCTGTAGAGTGAAAATTGACATAGTTATTGTTGTGGAAATGTACACAAACACACAGACACACAGGCAGACACACAGGCAGACAAACAGACACACTCACTTTTATATATATACTAGCATTTAAGCCCGGCGTTCCCCGGATGTTTGGATGTGTCTGTTGAGCAAAAAAAAAAGAAAAAGAAAAAAGTGGTAGGGGGAAAGCAGGCTCGAAACCGTACAGCGAAGTAGGAATAGAACGGGGAAAAAACCTGACGTCTTTGATGTTACGACCACCGCCAAGCCGGAAGTGAATTACGTTTAAATATACGCAAGACAATCGAAATGAGAGGATGACTTTCGAAAATATCGGTGAAAAAAGCAATCACCCCTGTAGAAAAGTGGCCAGTTGAAGGTGAAGATATTAATGTTTTTAGCAAATTTTTCGATATTTGTCGTCTGGAAGGTCGACCTTAAAAACGGTACTGATTTTGGTAAGATCCGTCGCCTCTGTTGGAAGTTTAAGGTAGACATGCAATCATACATACATACATACATACATACATACATACATACACACATACATATATATGCATACATACATACATGCATTTATATATTGGTAACTTAATGTTTTCGACCACAATCGATTAAGAAGCTTGCCCTATCTATGAATACTCTTTATGTAAAATGTCAAATGTTTAGACCAGACATTGCTGAGTAATTTGGTAGAAACCGCAGAGGTCAATTTTTTTTAAGTGTGATCCCTATTATGACCCCTAACCATTTTTAGGGTGACTCAAATCAAGTTATTAAGTATGATCCATGTTCAGGAAACCTATATTCAAAATGCCAATTGTTCATACCAAAAATAGTCGGAGGAGTTTGTTAGAGTTCTCAAAGGTCAAACCGTTGAACTTTGACTCTTTAACAGCCAAATTCTTGGCCGAAAACCGGTCACAAAATTTTCCGAAATCTCAGTACTCTGTACATCAAATTTCCAAATCTGTAGACTAAAAATTGACAGAGTTATTGCGTAGGAAAATGTGCACACACAAACACACAGACACACAGAACCCCCACACAGATACACAGACATGTCACTTTTTTATATATATATATATATATATATATATATATATATATATATATATATATATAATTGTAAAGGTCCTTCTTCAACCAGTCACACGAGTCGAATCCCTGAACAAGAATCATTTCTAATATTTATGGAAAAAAAACAACTTTTTTTTACTCATCAACGTGTTATTTTAATTTCAAGATTTTACACAATTCAGTAAAATTCAAACAAATTAAAATACTTAATATTTTACATTCTTTATTTATTTCATATATTTTTATTCTCCTTAATCAAAGCATATTTTCTTTTTACTATAGCTGATTAATAAGCAAACTTAATTTTATCTAAAGTATTTAATATTTTCCAATGACTCATGATTGTTAAAAATGTCAATTAATCAATGCGCATGTTTTAAAGCCATGTGGCAGGTGCTTTTGCTACTAAAATAACCATCAAATAATAATCAGTGAGGTAAGTTATACATTTCCCAGCAAATTAATCAATTTTCTATGATATTATTAATAAGTACATATTTTAATTATTAGAGCATTATATTCCTCTAAACCTGTGACAAGTAAATAATACTTAAGGTTGAACGTTCAATAAGTAAATATCCGATGCTACGTATTAGTGCGATTAGTAAGTCAAAATCTTTTATATGAGATATATATCGAAACAATGGTTAATCTCTGAAAATGTAAAAGCTATCACTTGGACTGGTTTAAACCTATTTCAAATGAATTTATAGAGTTGTGGGTCAATCCACATCATAACACGATAGACTCCTCAATATACCGGCTCCATTATCGTCAAATAATTTGCAATGTGTCGGTAGATGTAACCTCCGACCTTCTTCGGGTGTATCTTGTCGAACTCAGACATATTTCTGTCGAATTCAGAAATTTGAACAGAATTCCGAGCAGAACCCTTTGTTTACTTCACGGGGGTATCATGCTCTTGTTTCGAAAGCCATGACTGGATAGAGGTCCCAAGTAATTCGCAGTTGTATTTTTCGGTCGCCAACACTGGGGATTGAACCTTCAACCTTAAGGTGAATGTCACTTTTTAAAATTGTTTTTTTTCCGAGTACTCTAATACTGAGTCACGGGTCCAATGAATCCAAATAATTAGAATAATCAATCCTCATCTCAAAAATTCAGGAACATCTTTTTTGTTTGTTTGTTTTGTTTTTATTATTAAACACTTGTTTTTTTTTTTCGTTGCTAGGATTAAGGATACAATGATAAATGATTCGTGTTTTTAAAACGACCAGTAAAATATATTCCACACTAAGGGGTTTAATTAAAAATGCCACCGGTAAAAACAATACTATTCAACGATTATAGGTAAACATGGCATGAGACAATAAATAGAAAAAATTGCACGAGTGAACAAAATAGATAAATATATCAAACTGAGTTCAAACATAATTTACTCAATTATGAGAAAAAGATTATTAGCAAAAAAAATTAGATCATGTAATGTATAATCCCAGCATCAAATTTCCATTTTTAATTTTTCAAACATATATGCACACATACAGGAAATTTATAGTAATCTGAGCATTTTAAAAAAAGGAACAAAAAAAAAACGCTTCTTTAACTAAGTATTTGTGAATACAAAAGGAATTGGAATCGGGAATTTAGAAATGAATGTAAAAACTCATGGAGACTTGCATGAAACGATATTTGGGTCGTAACTCGACTAACAGGGCCCCGCGTGTATCAATCAAGGGTTTGTCAAATTTATTACCGCAAATAACTGGAGATGAAATGACAACACTGCTTCCCCGGGATTCTTCGTTTAATGAACATCATATAATTACGTAAAGTCAAAAATAACCTGTAAGTGTTGCCCTCTATGCTAAACCTGTTACAAATACTTGCTAAAACCGATATTGGCAATGGTGATACAAGGATAGAATATAACATATACATTCAAGTGGCATTTACATAGGTAATTCTTAATGTATAAAACAATATTAATATACAGATAAAAAGCAGTGGATGACAATAATCTGACATTTTCTCACACTGTGTGGAGAGAAAGAAACATGGTAGTGTTTGAGATTTGCAGTCTGGAACTTCATCTCTTACCAGGGACACGCGTGGCGGACAGATTTCGAACTAAGCGAGGTTAGAGCCGCAGCATGGATAAAAGGGTTATGTTAAAATCCAGGAGAATTAAGCATTAATATTTATGGTTTCATGTTTTTTTTTCTGATTCTGCCTTCGGCAAAAACTAATGTGATAATTATTAAATTAATGCAGTGAAAGTTCAACGTTATTTCTGGGTTATTCAACTGTAAATTCTGAACCTTAGCTGCTTCGACTTCTTCCTGTTCTTGTTGTCGAAGATAAAAGACATGCAGATAAGGGAATAACAACGACTAACGAGTAGAACTTCATGCAGACCAGTCAATTCTTATGAGTGGTCTTCGAAATCTGCATGCACAATCCGACTCTCTTGTAAACAAGCAAAAGAAAATTGAATCATGAATTACACGATTTGGGGATATGAGATGGAAGTAATTCTTTTTAATCGAATAGAAATATATAAAATCTTATCTACAAGGGAAGCACATTGGCTATCAAACAATTTCAGCTAAAAAAAAAGAAAGCAAATAGTTTGGGCATAAATGTGAATAAAAATCTGATTTTAAATAACAATGCAATTTTCTCAAAAATAAACTTTTTTTTTTAAATATTTTTTTCCTGATTAAACTTTTGTAAAGAAAAGGCAAACAATCCCATCGCGAAGAAGCCGCATTTCAATCAAAAAGAAAACAAAGAAAGCACAGTTATATTAATGAGAAACAGGAAGCACATGAAGGCCGGTTGAGGTAATGCAATCCGAGGGTTTAGAAATTTCAGAAGAGTTGGAAAATATAGAACAGTAAGAAGGATAAATAATCTATGAATTAATCGATGAGATATAATAATTATGCGTAGAAAGCGATCTCAATGACCAAACAAAGACTAAAGAAAACTTTGGTCCTGGATATGACCTTAAACTATAACCTGTGGTGAGGCCCCATGTTGCGGGATTTGGGGAGTGTGGAGCTACTCTTTAATTGCCATTGCTCCCAGGTCCATTCTGACCCGGAGTGGTAGTATTTTTTAGGGTCCCAAAATATGAGTTAAATAGAAACCGACTTGAAAACAACAACTATATTCTATTAAAAAAAATTTCTTCAACATCTTTGGATTCGGCATTAAATGAACTGAAAAGGGTTGATATGCCGTAAAAACAAACAAACAAACAAAAGAAAACTTTGGCATTACCTATAAAAAGCGACTAATATATAAACACGGGGAACCTACATAGATTTGCGAAAATGAGTAAGGTAAGAGCAAAATCAATCCAGCGTACGACATCTGAGATGATCAATGAGAAGTATGATCGTATGAAAATTACACGCACAAATAATAACAATAATATAATACCAGCTAACAATCAACAATTATGATGAGAGAGATAGACACATTATAACACAACAACAAACACAGGTTTTATATCGTGAAAGTAAGTTGATAAGCTCGATGGTTATCGAACTCCTTGTTTTATAGACAAAATAGAAAATGTCCAGGATTGAATGAGAATCAAGAAATTTTCCACCCATCCAAAATTTTATTGTCATAGAAATCAGTGAAATCACATATTTTTATCAGTTGATTGCTAGCTCTAATTAGAAGTCCCCGCAGTGCACGAGATATAGCTTAATATGCCCCCTGCAGTGACTTAGTCCGCAATACATTGTAGTTCATATTGAACTGTAGAGAACCTAATGTTGGCTTTATAAAATTATATATATATATATATATATATATATATATATATATATATATATATATATATATATATATATAATGGTTTGATTTAAAGTTTAAAATGTAAAAGTCAAGTACCATGGTGCAATTGTGCTCTAAACAGAAGCATTCATTTCGAACGCCCTCTGTCTTATCTAAGAACCGACTGTTGATTAATTAAATTATTTTAGGTCGATCAAACGGAAGTTAATAAAAACTAATCTGGCAACTCTGGCCAAGAATATAAGAGTGGCCTTCGTATTTCGTCAGAGGAATAAACTCTGCGTGAATTGAGCTGATTTCCTCAGCAGCATAAAATGTGTCAGAAGTATCAAATTCGCAAGTAATAGATAAATGTAGTAAGAAAAGTAGCAGTAAAGTTTCGGGTTCATGCAACCATTTACTGCATCTCGATTATTTAAAAAAAAGTAGTTTTTCTTACGAGTAAAGGATTTAATAAATATATTTAGTAAAATTTAGTGAGTACGAGCGTCATTCCAAAAGTACAGCCCTCCGTTTTCTTTAACTTTAACAAATTTAAGACCTACGAAGACAAGAGTGACCTTTTATGCTCAACAATATATTTTTTCTACATAGTTACGAATTCAATGACGCATCTCTAACTCTGATGCACGTCCATGGCAGTGATTGCTTTCTTACAGGCTTACATTGTCCATATCTGCATGTTTAATCACCATAACAATGCATTTGGAATTTACTCTGCTCTATTCAATCGGGTTAAAAAATAGAAGGCATTACGTTTAGAACGTCCCTCGTAAATATAGTTTAAAGCTTTTAGTCGTTATTAATGCGATATTAGTGATTAAGTCATAGACTTGATTTCAATGTGAAAAGAGATATAACGGCTCTGGTTGGATCAACACTGAAAGAAGTCGCTGGGTTTACGTATTTAGGCAGCAACATAGTTTCCACACAGAGAGATATCGAAATTCGCATCTCAGAAGCATGGGCCGCATTGGATGGGCAACGTTCAGTATAGACTTCTGGGCTAACTAACAAATTGAAAAGGCAGTTTTTCAGGGTAGTGGTATTGTCTGTCCTTGTATACCGTGCTACAGCTTGGAAATTCACCAAAAGATTGGAAAAAAACTAGACAGCATATACACCCATATGCTATGAACAGTATTAAGTATATCTTGGCAAAATCATCCAACAAAGCAGCAACTTTATGGCAAACTATCCGCCATATCTAATACCATCAGGGTAAGATGCCTACGATTTGCTCGTCACTGTCTGAGGAGCAATCATGAATCTGTGAGTGATGTATTGCTATGCACTCCACGATACGTACGTGCAAGCAAAGGACGACCTAGATCCGCGTACATCCAGCAAATAGCACACGACGCCTACTGTGAACCTGAAGATCTGAGGCAGCTGATGTAAGACAGAAAACTCTCGAGAGGAAAAGTCAAATTGGTCCGGGCAAGGAGCCCGTCATGATGATGATGATGATGATGATGATGAGTGATTAAAGCTTTTGTTTCAATAATATTTTATGATTTGTCGGTGGTTTATACATTTATTTTATAAATAGTTTGAGAATTGTTTATACGTATTTTCCTTTTCCCAATCTGGTTTAAATTTATCGTTTTTCCTGGCGTGTTTATTGATGTCATGTGGGTTTTTAATGTAGCAGATGTCTAAGAAATTATAGGTATGCCAACGGGGAAGAAATAAAACGAATTGCAAGAA
Source organism: Euprymna scolopes (assembly GCF_053919585.1). Lineage (NCBI taxonomy): Eukaryota > Metazoa > Mollusca > Cephalopoda > Sepiida > Sepiolidae > Euprymna > Euprymna scolopes. Next base: position 37,798,487 of record NC_136506.1, on the reverse strand, counting down.
CGCCAAGGAAAAAATCAATAAGGAAAAATTATAAAAGAAAGAGATTCTGGAGTTCTTAACAGCACCTGTCGTATATATATATATATATATATATATATATATATATATATATATATATATATATATATATTGTATTGGTAGTAATTCTTAAGTGTGTCTACCAAAAGAGTGGTCAATGTTTAGACAGAGCCAAAATAAGTTAATCTAGTATCCAACCAAATGGCTACATATAGGCATACATGTTTCGGCGAAAACCCGGCAAGGGAATCGCTTCGTCAGGCCAAAGAAATCTCTTTGGTGAGATGTCTTTGGCCTGACGAAGCGATTCCCTTGCCGGGTTTTCGCCGAAACATGTGTTCCTATATGTAGCCATTTGGTTGGATACTAGATTAACTTATATATATATATATATGCATATATATGTATGTGTGTGTATGTATGTATTTATATATATATATATATATATATATATATATATATATATATATATATATGCGCAATCATCAATGCGATGAACGTCGTTGCCAAGTTTCTAAACAACCGATCACGCACTCTTTCATAATCTTACCCTCCATTTACTATAAAAACACCCTAACCTTATTTTCATGGCACCAACATCATATACAACATTTTAGTAGTAGTTGCAATGCGGGGTATAATGACAGATACTCAATTTCGTTTAGGAATCATTAATTATTTTAAAAAATTCGAAACGAACCTAGTTCATTCACTAGTCACTAATCCATGCAGCATGACGTAGCTAAGAGTAAACCCATTACACGAGTTTGTTGTGAAATTCGAATCTTGTCGGTTGTTGAATACTAAGCGCTTTGCCAGGGCTATGAAGGGTATTTTTTATCGTGACGCCATCATCAATAGATGGGGAGGGGCGCTACCACGGCTTAACGGAGTCCCATCTCCTCTAAAAAGAAGGATAGCCCGCGCCAGTTTCTCAACCTGGTATTTTACCTCGCGGTACATACAGGGCCTGGCCTTCCCAAATAGTCACTTATCTGGTACTGACCAGGATCAACGTTTCTTAACTTCATGGATCCGGCGATAACCGGTGTGTAAGCGCAATTGTGGCGCATCGTATAACGATAAAAAAAACCTTACCTGCCACTCTAAATCCTAATGTATACCTGTTTCTTGTAAATTAATAACCCCTATCCCTTGAAGGCTAACAATCTTCTCCTTCCCACCAAACCGCCACTTAACTCCTACATTTCACTCCGTTTTGTACTGGAATCTTAAACTTCCAGCCCCTGACTCTCACATGCTAACTGCTTAGTCATCACTAAACATCTATACAATTCTACCCTCTAGACATACATTGGAGTTCATTCCTATTCCAGTTGGTATTAAACAGCCAAAGTATGTACTCGGAAGCAAAGCACACCGCACTGCATTACACAACTATGTCTCCTCTTAGATAGCTTTGCAACGCTCATACGAAACCGAACCAATGCTCCTTGCTATGCTAAATGTCCATAACTCTTACTTGAAAGCTGAAAACATCTTCTCTCAATAATAGAAACTCACCTTGTACCTCCAACTTTATTCGCACCTACTAAAACCAGCCCATATATCTATTTACCAAATTACACATGACTCAAAACTTACTGTTTTACCCGTACTATATTGCACTCGCATCTCATGCCCTGCTATCATCTAAAATATAGTTTTGGCACAACTCGTAGTTCAATTCTTAACACCTACTCACACTTTAATATTATACTAGACCCAAGCTCACATGAATAAAAACAAATAAATAAATAAAAATAAAAAAAGGAAAAAAATAATAAAAAAATATATATATACAAAAGTGAAAGCCTGAAACCACATTATCTCCTCCTAACAAGCCTCCTTACAATCATAGTTGCTTACACTGCATGAGCTCTACTCAACCCCTTTATCCAGTAACAATGAAATAACAATGCCCCTAATCCACTTTGAGGAGTGTAACTATTTAGCAGATATAACCTCTACAAACTAACCCAATAACATTAACTAACCACGCGGGGTCGCAGAAATACCTGGATTAGAACCCAGGCGCGGAGCAAACCCTCTCAGTGGTGACGGACCCAGTTGATCTTTCCAGATCATCCGTCTAGGAGAAGGAAAACTCTGAAACTAAACCAAAGAGGAGGGAGGCCTCTTCAGTCTTGGATGACAACCTTCCTATAGCTGGTGACTCAAAGAAATTACCGGTTTGCAATACCTAAATTGCTTAAGGAGTAGATAGGTCCTGCCTATCGCCCGGCTTCCATACTCCTTCTTTGCCTATTAGTCAGGCGCAGAGATACTATCACAGTGATTCGACAGAAACACCCATTGGTAGATCTTGTTTCTTGTCTAGGGCAATGAACGCCGTTTCCCCACTCCCGACACCCCCCCTAAAGCTGGGCACTTGAGAATGCTTGAGTACCACATGTGCCTGAGCAATTAGATTGGGTTGACCTTCCTCTGATGGGTTGAGGGTACCGGATTGACAGTTACAGGCTGCTGTTTCCGACTGGTAGTACAGGAGCCCTAACTCTTTGGTAGCGCTTAGAGCGGCTGCTTCATCAACAGTTGAATAATATCGGGATGTTTGCAGTGCCATGGCGCGCATGGAAAGGGACCCTGCACTCATCCCCGGTGGGCTTTCCTGAGGCCACAGTCCTAGTTGATGGAGGGTCAACTGATGGTCTACTTGTGATGCATGTGTGATATTCTGCATAACCTCCTGTTCAGCTTCCCCTAACCCAACTGAAACTCGTTAAAAAAGCATGATGACAGTACAATCTAAAAATAAGCTTAAACCAGGCTTAGGGTCAAACAAATCCATCTTGCCTCCTCCCTTGAGGCTTGCATTCACAAATATCCGTGGGCTTAGAACTAATTTAGCTGATGTTGAAGCATTTCTCCTAACAAATACCCCGGATATCTTAGCACTAAGTGAGACTAACCTACACTCCTCCATCCCCTCTAACTACTTTAACATGCCTGGATATCTCCCACTCTGCCGTAAGGAATCTGACAGACATATGCACGGACTTGGAGTTTACATTCGTAATACCCTCCCCTTGACTAGAGAAACAAACCTAGAAACGGATGATCAAGCCTTTATGTGCTTTAGACTAATCATGCAACACAACATTAGCTACTTTTACTTTCTCTACCGCTCTCCCTCGACCCAAGACTGCACCATAATAAACAAAGTATCTGACAGCATAGACACCGCACTCTCCTTCGACACTAGCGCCCAAGTACATGTATTTGGCGACTTTAATGTCCATCACAGAAACTGGCTTGGATTCTCTACTTACACAGATGCAGCAGGCAGCGCAACTCATAGCTTCTCTGTATCTCACTCCCTATCGCAAATTGTTACTTTTCCAACCCGCTTCCCTGATCAGGAAGAACAACACGCATCACTATTAGATCTGTTTTTGACCACAGTTCCTGATGATTGTATAACGAAAGCCGACATCCCACTTGGGAACGCTGATCATGCGGTGATAATGGTTGAAATCGCCCTAAACTCTAGACCCAAAACTGAAGAGACAGTGCTCAAAACAACGAGATATTATAAAAAGGCTGACTGGGAAGCTATCAGAGATCTTATCAGAGACGCCCCATGGGGAAATATGTTTCTCTTCCTGCTGAACAGTATGCAACCGAGACCACTGAATGGTTCAAAACTGAAATCGAAGCGCATGTTCCCATATGGAAATTCTATAGCAAGCCCCACTCTCCCCAATGGTTTACTTCGACTTGCGCAACTGCCATTGCTCAAAGGCAGCATGCATTCCGCAGGTTTAACCGACATAAGTCCAGTTCAAACAGACAAAAGTACATAGAAGTAAGAAGTAACGTTAAGAAAGAAATAGCGACAGCTAAGAGGGAATTTACGGAAACCACTAAAAAACGCATCGAAGCACAAAAACTAGGAACTCGTGACTTCTGAAAAATCTACAACAGTGTAGTAAATAATGGGCAATCAACAATTCCCCCACTAACCAACAATCACGAGGTTCTTTGCTCAGCAACCGAGAAGGCTAACATGCTTGCCAGCCGTTTTACTAAAACTCCACACTGGACCCTCTAAACCACCCCCTACCTCAATTTCCTATGCGGACAGACGCCACGCTAGACGATCTGGAAATCACCCCTGCTCAGGTGCATGCTATCATAAAAAACCTTGACACTTCCAAAGCATGTGGACCCGACCTCATCCCAGCTGTGCTATTAAAAAAGTGCTCAGCCGAAGTAGCTCCAGTTCTCTCCAAACTACAACAAATGCCTTAATGAATTATGCTTTCCGAGCTGTTGGAAAACTGCTTCTGTGGTACCAGTATTCAAGAATTCTGGCGAAAGAACTGACCCATTAAATTATCGCCCTACTAGCCTCCTCCCACTTTTTGCCAAAATATTTGAGACCTTAATTAACCATGCTCTAGTCCAGCACCTTACAGATGCTAAACTTCTCACCGACCATCAATATGGATTTAGACAAGCCCGTTCCACGGCAGACATCCTCACTGTAATCTTTGAACGCATATACCATTCACTGGACAAAGCGGGAGAGGGCAGAGCGGTAGCTCTAGATATATATAAGGCTTTTGACAGGGTATGGCATGAGGGTCTCCTCAGGAAGATTAGATCTTACGGTATCACTGGTAGAATACTTAACATAATTAAATCCTTCATAGATAAGAGAAAAATCCAAGTTGTCCTCGACGGTCGTACATCTAAACAATATGATATAAATGCGGGAGTGCCCCAGGGATCTATCCTTGGTCTTCTGCTGTTCCTGATATTCATAAATGACCTCCCCGACAAAATTGCCTCTGAGATGGGTATATTTGCTGATGACACCACACTCTACAGCAGGCACGACAGGAAAACAAATGAACATATATCTAAAGTAATGGCAGAAACACTAGAGGATGACCTCCAATCAGTAGTGGAATGGGGACAAAAATGGATGGTAACGTTCAATGCCACCAAGACAAAACTGGTCTCATTCAATAATTACAACAAACCTTCTCTACCACCTATAGCAATGACCAACAACTCTTTATCTGAGAGTACGTCTTTCAAGCTCCTTGGCCTAACGTTCACAGGAAACATGAGTTGGAACAATTACATCGAGGGCATTGCCAGGGCCGCTGCGAGGAAGGTGGTCTCTCTCTACCGTGCTAGAAAACTTCCAACACCCGAAAGTATCCTGTACCTCTATAAGGCCACTATTCGCCCATGTATGGAGTATTGCTGTCATATTTGGGCCGGTGCATCGGCTACTAGTGTCTCGCTCCTTGACAGGGTTCAAAAGAGAGTCGCAAATCTGATAGGCCCTGAACTGGCATCTAAACTTCAGCCTCTGTCCCATCGTCGAAACGTTGCATCCCTCTGCCTGTTCTACAAGTATTATAATGGTGAATGCTCTGAAGAACTGCAAGCACTTGTGTGCCACGACGTGAACACCATCGACAGACCCGACAAGCTGCAAAATCCCACCCCCACACTGTAGAGATCCCTAGATGTAAAAGATCTTTCTACTCCAGTAGTTTCTTCCCCAGAACTGCTAGACTTTGGAATTCCATTCCAGGTCACTGCTTCCCCAACTGTACTGACATGCATAAGTTCAAGTGCAACGTGAACCAACATCTCGCTGCCCTAATCCCTACATAGTACCCCAGTAGATGTTTCCCCTGATAGTAGCCCCCTACATTAAAGTGGCAATGCGCCTTGTTTGGGGTGAAAATGTAATAAAAAAAAAAGATCACTGTGTGAATGACGTAAAATGAACATTTAAAATGAAAATGTTTAAATTCAACTTTATTTCACGCGGTTAATGGTAGCCGAATTGATTAGGTCTCCGCTAATCGAGCCAGAGATGTCTCGTGTTGCGGGTTTCAAATCGTTCGACTGGTATTAATCGTGACACCCTGCACTGAAGATTCTCGAAAGGATGAAACACTAGTGTCTGTAGGTATTTAATTATTATAGTAAAAAAATAATTATATATATATATATATATATATATATATATATATATATATATATATATATATATATATATATATATATCAGTCCCTTATGCTAAATTTAACGAAATACAATACGAAAATATGTGTATCATCCCATTATACTCAAATCTAAATTCAATACAGCAATGCAGAAGATCCAAAAATAAATGCATATACAAGTCAAACACACAGATTTAATAGACTTTATTTAGACATAGATATGCTATATGACTATAAATAGATTTCACCGTTTCCTAGCAATAAAAACGTATAGACTTTTAAATGTTTGAAGCATGTATTTAAGACAAAGGCTTGGTAAAAACAAAAACAAAAAAACATGAATTTGTAATTAAGGTACGCAATATTAAAGAACACGCAAATTTAGGGAAAAAAGTCTAAATTCAAGACATATCCAGAGCTAAACAGACCTTGTTTTATTTAAATCGTAGCCTGAGTTCTGGGTTTTGTCCGGGTGTTCGGAGGTGTGTGTTGAGCAAAAAAAAAAAAAAAAAAAATCTATAAATATAAAAGCGAAAATGTATGTATGTATGTATGTATGTATGTGTGTTCGCTTTTTCTGTATGTCTACAAAAGGCTTTTTTTCAGAGAAGCGGTCGATCGCTTCACAACCTTTTAAAACTTTTATATCACATATTAATCGTAATATCTCACAGTTAACAACGAAGCTCGCCTGTCTATTTAATTTGCTCGATTTCGGGAAGATAAATATTCAACATTTGTCGCTCGCCACATCTGGGTTAGTCTTTTTCCTATAACATCTTCGGGGGGGGGGGGAAGCGTTCCGCAATAAATGAAATATTATCCCGCAGTACAAACTTGACCTCATTAACTCATTAAAACGGGCACCTGCCAAATAACTAAGCAATTAAATAAATTCAAACGTGTTTCCGTTAACATCTCGCAGTGGGACAATCGTTAACGTCACACGTTTTATTTTTCACACTTTAACTTACAACTTTGCCTCAAGGGTTCGGGTTCGATCCTCATACTTACTTTTTTTTAAATCCACCCCCGGAGTTTCCACACACGCCTACAAACACCCGGGCAACGCCGGGTACCCCTCGCTAGTAAATAAATAAATGGCAGTAGGCAAGGAGGCTGGAACCCGTGACGCGAAGCAGAAAAAATGTGAAAGTAAATCTGACGGCTTACCGCTACTCGATGACGCGACCGGAAGTCTAGAGCGTTCAAATTGAATGGGGTCAATCAAAAGCAAAATATGTCTCACAAAAATTAAAGCACCTGTTTTCCCACGAAAACAAATTAGTTACAAGGTCATTATTAATGTGGGGTGGAACCATTTGGCAGTATCCAAATAAATAGTGTCTCAGTATGACGGGTTTCCCCTACATGGACCAAGGACCAATTACAGAACAGATATTATCCGGCCCAAAGGCCAGGCGTTTGCGTTCGAATAGTTTCGCTTTATTTATACGAAAAAGACAAACAAACGCTAGAGACGACGGCACGTTGGGAATTTTGTTAAACTCGATCCCAAAAAAAAAAAAAGAATATAGTTTGTGAATGCGAGACATTACGATCTGGGATATATGCGAAAACTTATCGCGGAATCCAACCAAGGCGATAAACCCGGCGCAAAAAGCCTTTCGTGGACATACACAAACGCTCGCGCTCATTTTGTCCTTTGTATAATAGACTAGCGGGGGTACCCGGCGTTGCCCGGGTGTTTCGAGGTGGGTGTGCTCTTAAACAAAAAAGAAACAGGGGGGGGGTAAAAAGTTTTGGTAAGTTGGTAGGATCGAACCCGAAGCGCTGAGGCGAAGTTTGAAAATAAAATGTAAAAAAAAAACATGAACCGTTCGGCCAGCCAGAATGAGTTACGGAAACATGTTTGAATTTATTTAAGTAAGAACAAAATTGAAAGGTGCCCGCACGGACGTCGTAGAGTTAAGATTTTGTGCGATCGCTACGACGACGACGACGACGACGTAAGCAATAGCTATTCAGCAGTTAACGTTTTTAATGGGGTCAATGACCAGGTTTTGTTATAAGCGAAGTAAAAAAAGAAAACAGAAAAATAAAGCGGGGGTGGGGGGGTAATCAAAACATCGAAAAAAACACAATAATAACTAACGTAAGGCAAACGGACGATGTTAAATGTAAAAATCTGAAAAACAAAAACAAAAAAGAAAACAGAAAAACGAACGTAAGAAAAAAAAACACGTGAAAAATGGCTTAAATAAGCCTGTTTCGATATTAAAATTTAAAAAATCGGTGGGTACCCGGATGTTTTGGGGTGTGTTTTTGTACGGTCGGGGTGTTAATAAAAACCTAAGAATAAGCGAAGTAAAAAAAAAAAAAAAAACAGAAAAAAACGTGAAAAATGGCTTAAATAACACTGGTTCAATATTTAAATTTAAAAAATCGAAAAACAAGACATCTCACACCACGATTCGAACCCAGAAAGAATAATGAACCAACGCGCTAACCAAATGAGCTAATGGGACGTACATGAAATTTAGTCACTTCTTCAACTATTTAAACTAAATCAGGTCATGACGTCATCTGATGTATGCGTAGAACCGGTCGTCGTCATGAGAGGACGATCTTTGTTGACCCCCCTCCTGTCGAAAATTGTCGATTTAGGGTTGAAAAAAGTAACGTTTTTGGCCAATTTTTCGACATTTTTCGGACGAAAGATGAAGCTTCAATATGATACCAAGTTTCTTAATTTTTGTTCTGTCAGTCGAAAGTTTTTAGTGGACACACACACATGCACACATACACACATACATACATTTTCGCTTTTATATATATAGACTACCGGGGGTACCCGGCGTTGCCCGGGTGTTTGGAGGTGTGTGTTGATGGGAGGGGTAGATTAAAAAAAAACTGTTAAAAAAACGTTTAGTAGAAAGGTAGGCTTGAACCCCGAACCTTTGACGCGGAGGTGGAAAGTAAATGGAAAAAAAAACCCTGCGAGCTAACCAACTCGACCACGGGAAAAGATGAATTGATAAGTGCGTTAAGTTTACGTTTATAAACCGAAATTAGGAGGTTCGACAACGTTAAGTTGCGTAATGTTTGACCTATATTTGCGCTTGAAACCAGTTTCTGTTTCCCCGCTATGCGGCGATCAAAAAATATCTCGAAAATAGCTTGTAAATGTCGGGTAAATTAAAGCGAAGTAAAAAAAAACACAAAAAAACTAACGTAAGGAAAACGAACGATGTTAAATGTAAAAATCGAAATATCAAAAAAAAAAAAAACAGAAAAACGAACGTTAAAACTACCCTCCCCCCAAAAAAAACAACACGTGAAAAATGGCTTAAATAAGCCTGTTTCTATATTATAATTTAACAATACGGACGAGGGTGGGGGTGTTACTGAAAACCTTAGAATAAGCGAAGTAAATAAAAATAGAAAAACGAGCGTTACACGTAAAATGGCTTAAATAACGCTGGTTCAATATTTAAATTTAAAAAATCGAAAAAAAAAGGCATCTCACACCACGATTGTAACCCAAAACGTTTAGATAATGAAGCAACTGAGCTAACAGGACGTGCATGAAATTAAGTCACTTCTTCAACTATTTAAACTAAATCAGGTCATGACGTCATCTGGCGCATGCGTAGAACCGGTCGTCGTCACGAGAGAGCGGTTTTTGTTGACCCCCCCGTCGAAAATTGTCGATTTCGGGGTGAAAAATTAACGTTTTTGGCCAATTTTTCGATATGTTTTGGGCGAATGATGGAGCTTCAATATAATACCGAGTTGGTGGATTTTTGTTCTGTCTGACACACAAACATACATACATACATTTTCGCTTTTATATATATAGATTACCCGATTAAATAAACACAGTTTAACAGCCATTAAGTTTCGCATAAAAATTCATCTAACGTAGTATTTTCCAACCTTTTCAATTAAGTGGAACCTTTCTAATTACAGTAATTTCCTATAGATCTCTTACATTATAAAGTATTTTACAATCATAATATTTTCTCTCCTCCATAACGAAAGCAATATTTTCTTTTTATATAACTGATTAATTTAGAAAAAAAATTTTTTTTCAAATTTATTGAATATTTTCGAAAAAAGAAACAATATTTTTCTATTACAAGTAGTTATAACACATAACTGAAGTCTGTAAAGAGCCACACGTTTTATCTCAGCGGTTGTATTTTGAAATGTTGGAACTGTGCGTAGGCAACGGGAGAATAACGTCAAGGGTGTGAGTTCCAGATAGATATTTTATTTTATTCGAATTAAATCAACGTTTCTGTATGGAATTCACCCCCTTGACGTTATTCTCGCTTTGCCTCCGCACAATTCTAATATTTCACAATATAACCGCTGAGATGCTACGCGCGGCTCTTCACAAACATTTCTTTCTCCAACTTTACATCATGGCAAGAAAAAAAAAAGAAAGAAAAACAACATACTGAGGATGGAGTATAGCTCCGAAATATATTTATGTTATAAATTTCAAATAAATAAAATATTTGTTTATTTTCCTACTATTACGTTATGATTTGGCTTTCAAGCGCACTTGATGCATATTTTATTTAATTCAAATTGAATCAACGTTTCCATAATGAATTCACGCCCTTGACATAATGTTATGATTTTTACCTGTTTAATCACAATATGTATAATAAAAATTAGGTTTGAAAAAAAACTTTAAAATTGCTAGTACACATGTGTGCAAATGCATACTAATCTCTGCCGGTATATCAGTGTTACTTGAATGAACCCTTGGCAATCTTGCATAACACTGGTTTAGAATCCTTTCTCTTACGTTTGGAAACACTTTGTATATTCAAATAGTCTTTCGCTCTTAAGCAGGTTTAAAAAAAAGAATCTCCAACCATAACAGACGCAGTATTGTTAACCAAACACCAACTGTCGCATCGCTAAAAAGTTGCATCTCCGTGCTTGTTTTAAAATTACGTTTATGGAATGTGATCTGACGAACGTGAAGTACGTCTACTCAGTCAAAGTAAATACCCCGATTAAACTGACAAGTAACAAAATCCCACCCTACACTGTAGAGATCCGCAGATGCCTTCAACTCTAATACTTTCTTCCATTTGGAATTTTGCTCACGGTTCCATGTTTTTTGACTTAACTAACATGTGCAGCATCTCGCTGCTCAACTCCCTACATTGTATCGCTGAACGTATGGTTCATAATAATATCCCTGAATGTATGGCCCCAAATAATTCCCCTGGATGAATGCCCCAAATAATATCCCTGAATGTATGTTCCCAAATAATTCCCCTGAATGAATGCCTCAAATAATATCCCTGAATGTATGTTCCCAAATAATTCCCCTGAATGAATGCCCTAAATAATATCCCTGAAGGTATGGCCCCAAATAATTCCCCTGAATGAATGCCTCAAATAATATCCCTGAATGTATGTTCCCAAATAATTTCCCTGAATGAATGCCCTAAATAATATCCCTGAAGGTATGGCCCCAAATAATTGCCCTGAATGAATGCCCCAAATAATATCCCTGAATGTATGTTCCCAAATAATTCCCCTGAATGAATGCCGCAAATAATATCCCTGAAGGTATGGCCCCAAATAATTTCCCTGAATGAATGCCCCAAATAATATCCCTGAATGTATGTTCCCAAATAATTCCTCTGAATGAATGCCCCAAATAATATCCCTGAATGTATGTTCCCAAATAATTTCCCTGAATGAATGCCCCAAATAATATCCCTGAAGGTATGGCCCCAAATAATTCCCCTGATAAATGCCCCAAATAATATGCCTGAATATATGTTCCCAAATAATTCCCCTGAATGAATGCCCCAAATAATATCCCTGAAGGTATGGCCCCAAATAATTTCCCTGAATGAATGCCCCAAATAATATCCCTGAATGTATGTTCCCAAATAATTCTCCTGAATGAATGCCCGAAATAATATCGCTGAATGTATGGTCTCAAATAGTATCCGCTTACGTTCAAGTGTCATTGTGCCTTGGTTTTTGTTGAATGACAGAAATTATGAAATATAACGTTCAAAGCTGATGACCATAAGGCAAAACGGGGATCAGGAAATGTCTGTTTCCTGGGAGGAGGAAATTGCATGTTTATCTCCGGTAAACAGCTTTATTTTTGTCTCTGTGAAGGCTAGATAAGTTTATGTTGACGCAGGAAACGAAAAGCTATTCAGCAAGCCACAAAATAGGTTAATTGAGACACGATAAGATCAGGAGGTTACAGAAAAGATCCCTTTTTTTCGATTAATTATGGTTGAAATGTGCTGCAAAATTGACTGGCATCAGTCTTCACGGAATAAGAAAACAAGAAGAAAAGAAAAAAATGCACTGAAATGATACTAGCATTTGCTATGATCTCTCTGTATACTAATCAATAACTCTTCCATATTTCCTCGAATTCTTGTTCGCTTTTCCTTATCTTTTGTCTAACTTTACTAATGTTACTTCTACTATTACTACTCCATCTACTAGTAGTATTGTTAGTAGTAGTAGTAGTAGTAGTAGTTATAGTTTCCACTTATTTTTGTTTTGTTGTTGGTGGTGCTTTACTTTTTTTTGTCTCAACTAATAATACTACTCATAAACACAACTCAAAAACCTGACAACCGCATGATAATGGTTAATATTTTGCTAAAGCCTCGACTCTGTCGAGCAGCCATTAATCAAAATGATGTGATACTGCAAACATGCAGATGGGGGAAACCATCGAGGGGAGTCACATCAAGACGCATTTTTGAATGCAACTTTTGGCTTCATGCTGATCAGCGCGAACATGAAGTAATGTAATTAGCCATGCAGATATAAAAGCGCACGTCCCCACGTAGAAATTATATAGAAACACACTCTCCAATAAATCCACTCAATCTGTGCAGTTGCCATTACTAAGAGGAAGAAAAGATTTTGCTAATTCCGCTAATTCAACCGCCATAAGTATATTAAAAGAAGACAAACGTTTACAGCATCAACAAATCATTGTCAGGTTACAATAGTTGCAGCTACGAGAAAGTATAACACTATGACCACAAACGCATTGATAAAAATTAAAAGGTAACGGGGCTGGAAAAATATTTAATAGTTTGGTCAATAATGGACAACCAACGCTTATCACGCTATACTACGACAATGATGCTGTTTGCACAGCAATTGATAAGACAATTATTTGTCCAGCTGTTCGTCTGGAACGTACGGTTCGATTTCACATAATACTGCGTTCAAAAGTACCTATTGCTAACTGTAACGACACATAATGACCTGATCATCTGCCAATGTCCTTATCTAGTCTTATAAAAAGTTTACCATCTTCCAAACATTGTATGCCTTAGCTCTGTTAGAGTAATAAAGAAATAATCCGTTGAATTGGTTATCTATCATCTCTAAACTCCACAACAAAAGTGCTGTCGAATCTAGCGTTCCTGATAGCTACGAAATTACCTTTGCGGCATCAGTGTTAAAAAATTCTGGTGAATGAACTTACCCTCAAAAGTATCGCAACACTATTGCCGTTCATCACTAAAATGTTGAATCATATATCAATCTAGAGATAATACCCCGTCACATTAATGCTAAAGTTGATTTTGAATATCAGTATGGATTTAAACAAAGGGCAGTTCACCACCGGATATATTAAGAGTTATCCTTGAATGCTTATATTAAACACAGCACAAGAAAGATGACGCTAGGGTAAAATCTAATACATCCAATTCCTTTGACAATGTCTGCCAGAAAAGCATACAAATGAGAACCATTTCTGATTGTACTACTAAAAGAACATTAACTATTATTTGATCTTTCCTAGCTAAATGAAATATCTAGGTTGATGGTCGCACATAGAAAAAACTTCACATGTGAAATATGAGTGTACTCCCATGGTTCGATAGTTGGGTCTTTATTGTTTCTGATTTCATGAACGACCTTCCTGATGATATTGTGTCAGAGAGATGTATATTTGATTCTGCCATTTCAACTATTATCGTCATGCAGGTTAAATAAACGCACGCATCTCAAAGCCAATAAATAAATCCTTAGAAAGTAAACTCCAGCCTGTAGTTGAATGTGGTCATATAGGGATGGTGACTACTAAAGGATAGCTCCTTTTTGAACAATCGTAAGTAATAGTCGTAGTTTCAACTTATTTTTGTTTTGTTGTTGTTGCTTTACTTTTTCTTTTCTTGTTCATTTTTACAGTTTTCTCAGTTAATAATACTACTCATAAACACAACTCGAAAAGCTGACAACAGTATGATAAAGATAAAACAATTGATTGTCATGAATTGAAATACATTGAAGATACTGCAAAGATAACTTCAAGTAAAATGATCTCCTATAACGTGCTAGAAATATTCTTACACCAGTTAATGTCTTTTATCTCTAGAAAGCCACAATTCCTCCACGCATGAAGCATTCTTGCACACCAACCTACACCGATTAGTCCCACCCTATTAGACAGGGTCGTGTCCTTCAAGCGCCAGTCTATATTCCTTGCCACAGTTTGTCATCCCTCCGTTTTACAATAAGTTGCCATAAATTTGCTGCTCTGGTGACCCCCACGACATTAATACACCGATCCAAAACAATTAGTACAATCCCATCCCTATCCTGTTGAGGTCCCCGATGCTGGAGAGTTTTCCACTATAATATTTTTCTTTTCTCCCCCTGCTATCCTTTCGAATTCTACTCCTGCTCACTATACCCTGACTAGAAATTTAAACGTAATAAAAATACACTCATTGTTACACACTTTCTTATTTTTGGTGCAACTTACATTTTACAGCAGTCCATCATATTTCAGGGGCCAATGTGCCATTTTGGGGGATTTATTCAATGAACTTAAAATGAAAAAAATACATAAGTTTATTTCATCTGGGTTGACTTTTTTCTTCTTTTTACGCCTGTATTAATACTATTCATAATGCTTCTCTTTATCTGATTTTCCCAGATTGCATGGCGATATGAGTATACTCATGACAGTTTTCAAAGCATTACTACTTTAACTCTGACATCGTAAAACGGAAACAGGGATTTAGTTTATCGTACCATCACTAAAATTGCTTACAATTTAACAGAGTTTTTCCATCCGTAGTTTTTTGTTCTTTATCAGAGTTTCTTTCTGATATATTTTTGCCTTCATTATGGCTGAGAAGCTTAATATACACTCTTAAAAACCAGAGATATGCAAACAGGTGCTTCACTTTACCCAGGTGTGACTGATTTATACTACTACAAGATGTATGATTTCAAAACATGCGTCAATGAATCTGTTGGTTTTAGTCGAGTTTGTTAGTTTAACCATCAAACTTAGTAAAACAATATTGACCATTGTTGTGAAACTGATTTAATCTTCGAATATCTAGCTCAAACAACAAGAGCGATCAAATTAAAAAGATGAAAATCATATTAATGACAATAATTTCCTTTATGTCCAATGTAAAAACTCGCTACGTGACACATGCTGTAGATAATAAAGTCTTGTTTCTTATATAACTGTCATTTGAAATCATTTGACATCATCATTGAAAAGTTCGAGCTAACGTGACATTTATAAGGGAAATTTTAACGATTAATTTTTCTACAGTAACTGTATAAATTTGATTCTCTTTGGGGACAATAAGCAGTATATAAAGCTTCACATTCATTAGTGTTCTGACGTTATAACTTGAGGAATACCTCGTATAATATGTAGAAGCTAGGCACGGATAAAACTTGACCAAATCTTACGTTGTCAGGAAGAAATATGCAATCTCAGGTGAGATTGCTGTGACTGTTGTTCTTGTTGTTTATTTCTACTACTACTACTACTACTACTACTACTACTACTACTACTACTGGTCCTGGATATGACCTAAAACTATATCCGATGGTGAGGCCCCACCTTGCGGGTCTTGGGGAGTGTAGAGCCACCCTTTAATTGCCATTGCTTCCAGGTCCACTCTGACCCGGAGTGGTAGTAGCTGTTTGGGTCCCAACTATGGGTTAAATAGAATCTGACTTAAAAAAAATATATACTTCATTAAAAATTGTTCCTCAAAATAACTAGATTCGGCATTAAATAACCTGAAAAAGGTTGATATGCTGTAAAACAAAAACAGCCTACCAACTACTACTACTACTACTACTACTACTACTACTACTACTACTACTATTACTATTAGGGTGTCCAAAAAGTCACTGAAGGGCTTGATCTTAAATAGTTAACGGTAAAATGACAAAAATTCCAAGCCTTCAATGACATTTTGGACACCATGTACCAGTTATTACATTTTTCATTCTTCTTCCTCTTTTTCTATCACATCTTCATATTATTTTCGTTCAATCTGTTTCGTCTCATACAACGAATAAACTTCCTCTTTTCTATCACTATCATTGCCAAAAAAATTATTTTATTTTCTGGATTGCCGAATGAAGAAATGCCGGGTGCTAATCGATGTTAATATTAAGATTTATTTGTATTTTCGAATTCCACCGAGGAGAGCAATAAATGCCCTCAGAAATATGAAAAATTTATGCTTAATCGATATTGATCGTTATAAAAATGTTTAGAAATATATTAACACATTTCTTCCGCCTCTCGCGATTCGTGAACTATTAGGTTAAGTAAAAATCCAATTCCTTAACACTTGAGTAAAGTAATACTAGAGTTAAGTAATACTTGAGTTAAGTAATTTTTTTTTTACATAGGCGTCACCACTTATCAAGTCCGATCGGCCACTCCAGGATAAGGGTTAAAGAGTGTACAGTAGTCAAAAGGACAATATAGTAATCAATAGTAATGGAAGTTCGGTAAATTTGTAAACTTAAGTGGAACGGCTCATCAGAAACTTGTTCACGTTCGACTTGAAGACAACCATATTATAGACAGCTGGAAAGCAGGAAAACGGAAGACAATTCCACAGGCGTGCAGTTCTAAGAAAGAAGCTTTGATCATGGAATCTATGTTTAGGTTTAGGCACAGATAAAAAGTGGGAGAATTATTGATAATGTTTTCAGCTAGTCTAGTGTTTCTTGTGAAAGTTTGGCGAGGGGGGACCATAGATTGAAGCTCAGTCGAACACTTTCCATGAAAATAACGATAAAGCAGAGACAAACTCGCAACATCTCTTCTGTGAGATAGAGGTTGCAGCGAAGAGAAAAGGACATCTCCCACCAGGCCTCGAAGTCTATTTTGAACCCTATCAAGGCAGGACAAGTCTTTTCTAGCAGCTCCTGCCCATATGTGGCAACAGTATTCCACTCGTGGACGTATCTGGCTCTTATATAGATAGAGAATTGCATCAGTAGTGAGATATCTACTGGATCGATAGAAGGATCCGACCATTTTTCCAGCGGTCTTGGCAACAGATTTGACGTACGTATTCCATTTAAGATCAGGAGTAAAGGTCAAGCCCAAAAGCCTGTCAAAACTTGAGGCCTCCACAAGACGAGAGCCATTCATTTTAATTGATGCCAGATGGGGATCAGAACGTTGATGATGTAAAGAAAGAAGCTTGGTTTTAGATGCATTAAAAGTAACCAGCCACTCCTTTCCCCATTGCACAACGTGATCAAGATCAGAGGAGAGAGACTTGAGTTAAGTAATACTAGGTCTGAAGAAATGCGGTTAGGTATTGTCCTAACGATATTCAATTTCTTTCCAGATGGAAAAGGGTCACCACCAGTAATAAATTAAGAAGGGGTTAAATATTCCTCGAGTTTTTCTTTTTCTTTAAGTGCATGCGTGTTCGTGTGTGTGCGTCGGCACTGACCCTATTTGGGGTTTAACCGGCTTCCTCCAAAGGGAAGTTTAATGGGAGTATGAAATTCACAAGTGGTCCCCAGTCGCATGTATATCCCCGTTAAGAGAGATAACGACGTTAGATTTTTGCAACTCTTGTAGGGAGGTGTCGACATCCTCCTACGTACAGCGCCTAAAGCTCCCAATTGGTCACCCATTTTAGTAATGACCAGACTCAACGTTGCTTACCTTCGGTGATCTTATGGAAACCTGTGATTCAACGTGATTTTGCCGTATATTTAAGTTAGAATTATTATTGTTTTTCTTCTTCTCCTTGTTGTTGTTATTACTACTACTACTACTATTATTATTATTATTAATATTATTATTATTATTATTATTATTATTATTATTATTATTATTTACTCACTAGTAGTTTTCCTACAGTCCAGCATTAAATGTGTCTCTCTGTCCACGACGTGTGTTGTTCCTAAAAGTTTAGATGGCAACAAGTCTTCTCAGATTTCCAGTAATCCTCACCTCTTTCGATAAACTTTGCAGATGAATTTGCAACAAACTTATGTCATTGTTTTCTTTCTGGCAACGACTATTGCCATTCACTGGAATTTGACTGACAAAAAGACTAAGCAAGGTCCCTAATTCTCTTTTGCGCCTTGCCAGTTGCGGTCTAGTTAATTATTTCTCTTCTCAGTCATCCAATCTTCCTTGGCAATTTACGACTATGTGCGGTGCCAGTTGGAGCCGACACTGCACATATTATTATTATTATTATTATTATTATTATTATTATTATTATTATTATTATTATTATTATTTTAATCATCATCATTATTATTATCATTATTATCATTATTATTATTGTTATTATTATTATCATCATTATTATTATGATTATGCTTATTAATATTATTATTATTATCATTATTATTATTATTATTATCATTATTATTATTACGATTATTATTATTATCATTATTGTTATTATTATGATTATTATTATCATCATCATCGTTATTATCATTATTATTATCATTATTATTATCATTATTATTATTATTAATTTTATTATTATTATTATTATCATTATTATTATGATGATTATTATCATTACTATTATTATTTTTGTTGTTGTTGTTGTCGTCTCACAAGGAGTCTTCACACAGGTCATCGAAGATCTCTTCGAATACAGCCTGTGGTGTTCCCTAGGAGCTGAGTGATAACAAGTTTCCTCAGATTTTCCAGTACTCTCCACCTCTTTCGATAACATTTGCAAATAAATTTGCATTATCGCAACAGCTGTTGTTCATTGATTTCTCGTTAGCAGTGGCCATTGGTCTTTTCTGGAATTTGAGTGGCAATAAATGTCCCCAAGATCCCAGTTCTCTTTACACTTATACAGTCGAGGTCCGGTCAATGCTCACTCCTCGACCCTTCCTTCCTCCTTGACTACTCGGCTATTTGGTCTCATTCTTTTTTTGTAGGGGGAGTGGGGTAGTTATGTTGTAATGGAAGATGGGGTGGGGTTATTATTATTATTATTATCATTATTGTTATTATTATTATTATTATTACGAATACTACTACTACTACTTTTGATAGTAAAACAAACAAAGCCACTTCTAATTCTGTTTTTCTTTTCCTCTTTTCTAATTTGTCTTTATCGCTTTTTGCACTTCTACCGAAACTACAAATGTTTTCGTCATCGTTGTTGCTGTTGTTCTCTTTTGCTGCGAGGATCATATTTACTTTCTATAGGAAATACTTGCTCGACAATAAGTTTGATAGTGACTTTTTGTGTGCTATCCGGTTTAATTATGGTCATATTGTATCTCGCAAAGTTGTAACCGCACAGGTTTTACTTTCTCTTTGAGTAAGGGTTAGATTATTGCAAACCGCCCTAGCCCCCCCCCCAACAGAGTATGCCTACGATACGAATCAGATATTTTTGTAGGCTAGGGCTCGCTAATAAAAGTGCGCTGACTTTTCGAACATACAGTTGACCTTGTGTCTAACCGTCTGGAAAGGATGCAAAATAACCCCCATTAAAGTTGACAATTCTATCCCCCTCCCTCTCACTACTACTACTACTACTACTACTACTACTACTACTACTACTACTACTGCTGCTGCTGCTGCTGCTGATTTGTAGTGTTCAGCTTCTTCTTTTATAATTTCCCTTTATCCCTTCTACTTATCTTATTCTTATCAATTCTTTTAGCATTGTCATGTTCGTTCTTTTCCACGACTATTTCACTTTGTCTTTTTTTGCGAACAATTACTACGACTACAACTACGATTGCTACTACTATTGCTATTTCTACCTCCTTCTTCTCGTATTCTTTTCACAGATGTTCTACTGCTTCGTTTTCTCCCAATGGTCAACTTCACTAAAATCTAGTCGTCGTCTTTATCTCCTCTTGTTCAAACAGCATCTCTCCCTCTCTCCCTCCCTCCCTACCTCCCTCTCTCTCTCTATCTATCTATCTATCTATCTTCTTTTGTATCCTTTTTCTTCTTTATTTTTATGCAGTTGCTACTTCTTTTTCTTCTTCTTCTTCCTCTTCTACTACTACTACTACTACTACTACTACTACTACTATTACTGCGTATTATTTTGCTTCTTCTTCTTCTTCTTCTTCTTCGTCTCATTTTACTTTTTCTTTTGCATTTTTCTTCCTTTTTCTACCTCTTCTTCCCGCTTCACACAGTTTTCTTCTCGTTTTCTTTCTTTTCTATTTCTTCTATTTCTTCCTCAACTAGCACAGCTACTATTACAGCCACGCTCACCATTAACACCGTTATTCCTGCAACAACTACACCCTTTAAAATCCCTAGCCTATCTTCCCTCAACCCCTTTACGACGCAGCCATTTTTTCTCTCTCTTGCTCTTCATAGCTGCTACGGCGACTGACGATATAATTTCCCCGAGTAGAAAAATCAATAACTCGTTTCGTTGTAGACGCGCCGCTCGCCTACACTGAGACGATTGTTCTGTTGTCATTGGGCCTAGCTAGAAAGATAACTCTAGCATGGAATATACAGAGGTTCACACTCATACATCGATATACGAAGCAGAAACAAAGATAAAATGAATAGAAACCAATGAATTTTCTATCCAGTTTCCTCCGTTTCTTACACAAATGCTTCGAACGTTATCAAAGTTATTCGAGTGTTGTTTTTTCAGAGACCCTGCTTGTCAGCCCGATTCGGTGCCAGTGGGATTCGCCTATCATAATTGTCATAAAGGTGAAATGCATTCAAATCATATGTGCGTTTTATAACACTCGATATAAAGTATGTATGTATATATCTATCTAGGTATGTCTCTCTCTCTCTCTCTCTCTCTCTTTCTCTTTATGTACATATATATATATATGTACACACACGCACACACACACACAAAATATATATATTTACCATTTATTCGAGGGTAAGCAGCTACATTTGGTCGCTACAAACAGCAATCTTTTTCGGTCAATGAGACTTCGTCAGGCGAAACTGAACCATTCGATGCCGTAGAAAACAAGACTATTCTATGGCATCGAATGGTTCCGGGTCGTCTAATGTAGTCTCATTGACCGAAACAGATGGCTGTTTGTAGCGACCAAATGTAACTGTTTACCCTCATATAAATAATGTAATATTTTTCTCTTGTTATCGAGCACTATCTAACAACCTAGTCCCTACTTTTGAACATCTCAAACCTGAATTTATATATATATATATATATATATATATATATATATATATATATATATAATTATTTTTTTTACTATAATAATTCAATACCTACAGACACTAGTGTTTCATCCTTTCGGGATTTTTCAGTGCAGGGTGTCACGATTACTACCAGTCGAACGATTCGAACCCCGCGACACGAGACATCTCTGGCTCGATTAGCGGAGGCCGTATCCATTCGGCTACCATTAATCGTGTGAAATAGCGTTGAATTTTAAACATTTTAATTTAAATGTTCATTACGTCAGACAGACAGTGATCAAATCGTTATACGATGATCTACGCATAAGAGCTAAATTGACCGACTTTTTAATTAAACAGAAAGTGCTCAAATATATATATATGTACACACACATATATATATATATATATGGTGTCCAAATAAAATGTATACACTCTTTAAATTATCTCAACTTGCTACATAAATACGTTATACCAGGTTCCCAAGAGAGGTTGAAGAATAAAAAAAAGCACTTCCAGCAGGATAGAACACTTTCTCGCTATCATCATGGCGTAAGTGCATATCTGTACAGTCACTTGCGAAACATCGGGTTTGACCCCCCATCCATGGATTTTTTCGGCCTTTTGGGGGACGGGGGTAATTGGGGGTATGTTTAACACAGGATGCACACCACAAAACGAGCTACAATGAATGAGTTGAAAGCAACCATTGAAAGAAGATGTGTCAACATATCGACTGAACTAATTAGAAACGTTTTCGAAGTAGCCAATAATTTGAACACTTTCGATACTTAGCTGGTTTCTATATTTGTTCACAGTATTTTGATGTATGAATCTTTTCTTTCTTGTGATAAATGTTGGGTATGTGGTCATTTAAAGAGTGTATACTGGGATACAATATATATATATATATATATATATATATATATATATATATATATATATATATATATATATAAATAATTATTTCCACAGTCCAAAGAACGCCGCAACGAACCGGAAGCCAACGAACCGGAAGTCTAAGAGTCGAATTTCGCCCTCATTTGAGCTCATTAGTAAGACATATCCGCACCCGGGATTCGAAACCCGAGCATCCTGCATGCGAGGCAAGCACTCTACCAACTGAGCAAATGCACCGCACACAAGAACTACTATTAACCAACATAGATCAAGCAAACCGCGACGGAATCAAGCTGTGGAATAGACCTACTTCATCTCGACAAGGAGCGTGGTCATCAGTGCAGATATGTCTGACTGATGAGCCCAAATGGGGCGAAACTCGAGTCTTAGATATCCGGTTCGTTTACTGGCGTTGCTCTTGTGGGCTGCGGCGTTCTTTGGGCTGTGGAAATAATTACATATAATATCGCACATTCTGAATATATATATATATATATATATATATATATATATATATAGTAGAACTTTGTGTGGGTCTGTGTGTGAGTTCGTTCCTTATGGATTCGAAAACAACTGAGTCTATTTTTATGGAATTTCACACGAAGGGACTTGCCTGTCAGGATTCTTAGATAGATTTTGTTTCGGAATGTCTTCCATGCATATCGATAATCGAAATAATCCGAGGAAAAGAGGAATAGGCGATTTTGACAAAGTAACATCACAAGTTCATTTAAAAAGTATCATTATAACACAAGCCGAAAGGCCCGGCATATAAAATCGACAGTAAGCACTTTGATATGACAGAGGCGCGTTCGAAATGAGTGTTGCTGTTTGAAGCACAATGGGATCATGATACTTGACATTTTATATTTTAAACTAAAATTTAAGCCATTATAATATTTTAGAACTATTTTATAAAATCAACAGTGGTTATTCTACAGTGTAATTTTGGTTTGGACTACAATGTATTGTAGTCTTAGTCACTGCAAGGGGGTATGTTGCGCTTCGTCCCGGTGCCTCACAATGGATCCCCAACTAGAGGAGGCAATCGATCTATTGGATTGAAAAATGAGTGATTGTTTTCGATTTCGATGCAAAATAGATATATGAGAGTGAAATATTTCTTGATCATCATTCAATTCTGAGCCATCCGCTCTCCCTATTAGACTATATATATATATATATATATATATATATATATATATATATATATATATATATATATATATATATATATATATAACTATTTAATTTACTCACATAAAATTAATATACAAAAGTATAAATTTATGCGTAAACTTTAAGTATTTACTTCAAAAGTGCTCAATACGTAGGTAGAGCTAGTTAGTAATTTATAAAATATATATGGCGATTAAGCTACACTGAATATTCCGCGTTTCATCCACTCTAGGACTCTTCAGCATAAGCCTGAAGAGTCCTAGAGTGGATGAAACGCGCACGCGCGTGTGTGGTAGAGAATTGTATCAGAATCGGCGAAATATTAAAACCTTCATATTAAGAATATATCTATCTATCATCTATAAAATTTTACTTTTCTCTCGGACTAACATTGGTATTAACCCCGATTTTTAATTATTTAAAAATATAAAAACGAACCTCCTAATATATTCAGTAAGAGATATGCAAGCGACTTAATGAAGCTTAACTAATTTGCATAATCTATTTGAACAATGGACCTTTATTAATAATTATTCATTTTTGAAAGATTCTTATTGTATGTTAGTTTTCTTTAGCTATTACGCCCAATTCTATTTATGTACATTTTCACATTGTGCATAACTGCATAAAATTTACGACGAGAACATTCTAACAGAAGAACATGCATTTATATATATATATATATATATATATATATACATATATATATATATATATATATATGTTTCTCTCTCCGCTCTCTCTCTCTTTCTCCCTCTCTATCTCTCTCTCTTTTATTTTTTACATATTCACCCCAAACAAGGCACATTGACACTTTGGTGTAGGGGGCTACTATCAGGGGCAGCAACTACTGGGCCACTATGTTGGGATTTGGGCAGCAAGATGTCGTTCACGTTGCACTTGAACTTCTACATGTCAGTACAGTTAGGGAAGCAGGAACCTGGAATTGAATTCCAGAGTCTAGCTGTTCTGGGGAAGAAACTACTGGAGTAAAACATCTTTTACATCTAGGTTTATCGAGGGTGTCTACGTCGTGGGGACACAAGTGTCTGCAGTTCGTCAGAGTATTCCCCATTAAAATACTTGTAGAAAAGGCAGAGGGATGCAACGTATCGTCGATGGGACAGAGGCTGAAGCTTAGATGCCAGTTCGGGGCCTATCAGATTTGCGACTCTTTTTTGAACCTTGTCTAGGAGCGAGAGACTAGTAGCAGATGCACTAGCCCAAATGTGACAACAATACATCATACATTGGCGAATGGGTGCTTTATTGAGGTACAGCATACTTTCAGGTGTCAGTAGTATTCTAGGGCGGTAGAGAGAGCCTACCTTTTTCGCAGCGGCTCTGGCAATGTTTTCAATATAATTGTTCCAACTCATGCTTCCTGTGAACGTTAGACCAAGCAGTTTGAAAGATGTACTCTCAGACAGGGAGTCACTGGCCATTGCTATTGGTGGCAGAGAAGGTTTCTTGCAATTGTTGAAGGAAACCAGTTTAGTCTTGGCAGCATTGAATGTGAACATCCATTTATTCCACTACAGATTGGAGGTCATCCTCATGTGTTTTTGTCATTTCTTTAGATATGTGTTCATTTGTTTTCCTGTCATACCTGTTATAGAGTGTAGTGTCATCAGCATATATACCCATCTCAGAGGCAGTTTTGTCGGGGAGGTCATTAGTAAATATTAGAACAATAGAGGTCCAGGGATAGACCCCTGAGGCACTCCCGCATTTATATCATATTGTTTAGATATACGACCATCGAGGACAACCTGGATTTTTCTCTTATCTAAGAAGGATTTAATTATGTTAAGTACTCTTCCAGTGATACCGTATGATTTAATTTTCCTGAGGAGACCCTTGTGCCATACCCTGTCAAAAGCCTTATATATATCTAGAGCTACCGCTCTGCCCTGCCCCGCTTTGTCCAATGAATGGTATATACGTTCAGAGATTACAGTGAGGATGTCAGCTGTGGAACGCGCTTGTCTAAATCCATATTGTTTGTCAGTCAGACGTTTCGCATCTGTAAGGTGCCGGATTAGAGCATGGTTAATTATAGTCTCAAATATTTTGGCGAAAAGTGGGAGGAGGCTAATGGGGCGATAATTTGATGGGTCAGTTGTTTCGCCAGAATTCTTGAATATTGGTACCACAGAAGCAGTTTTCCAACAGCCCGGAAAGCATAATTTTTTAAGGCATTTGTTGTAGAGTTTGGAGAGAACTGGAGCTACTTCGGCTGAGCACTTTTTTAATAGCACAGCTGGGATGAGAGCAAGTCCACATGCTTTTGAAGTGTCAAGGTTTTTTTATGATAGCGTGTACTTGAGCAGGGGCGATTTTTAGATCGTCTAGCGTGGCGTCTGTCCGCAAAGGAAAGTCAGGCAAGGGGTGGTTGGAAGGGTCCAGTGTTGAGTTCGAGGCAAACCGGCTGGCAAGCATATTAGCCTTGTCGGTTGCTGAGCAAACAACCTCGTGATTGTTGGTTAGCGGGGGAATTGTTGATTGCCCATTATTTACTACACTGTTGTAGATTTCCTAATTTTTGTGCTTCGATGCGTTTTTTAGTGGTTTCATTAAATTTATATATATATATATATATATATATATATATATATATATATAAAGGGACCTTGTTTCTGTATGTGCTAAACGTCTCTACCATGTGTAACTTTGATTCCTCAGTCTATAAATTTTTAAGTTGATATATAGGGCATTTGAATCCATAGAACACTTTTAATTTAGTATTTATCTGGTTAAAATTAATACTAAATGGTAAAAAAAAAAACAGTTGCCACAAGAGTGAACCGACAGAACCTTTTAGTTCTGCGAATGCGCAAATCTACATTGATCTATATTCATAGACTGAAGTCGCCTGGTTTTTAAGATTTCTTATCCATCAATCAGCTGAAACGGTATTGACTAATGCTTGAGCGCTAAATGATTAGGTTTATATTCTTGATGATGACATCAAAGTCATTTTTAAACTTTTATATGATTACTATACTAGCGGGGATAACTGACATTGTCTGGATTGCGTTAAGGCACACCTCATGAATTGTTATCAGAAATTTATTGACGCATGTCTGAATGTCGGAAGACAAAAGATTTGGAATTGCCAAATTCCAGTGTGTATATTAACGTTTCCGCATTTATCATTCCCAGGGCAAAAAATATGTTTTTCTTGAGAGATGGTATTTCCTGTGTTTTATTTTCGTATGTAAAAAGAATCCAAGTGAAGAAGTAATTACTTGCAGTAATTAAACAGCCAAATAAAAATGTCTACGGCTGTGGAGAATAGGAGTAAGGGTTAGGTTAAAGGAGTTCGTTGAAGGTCAATGGACAGGGGGGGGCGAAGGACGTTAAAGTTAATATCTGTTTTTGTAAGGGTAGAGGATAGATAGTGGGACTTTTTTTTCTTTTTTATATCGGGTATTATCAGGGTGGGTGCCTTTGGTAGTAGCTGGGAGAGTTTTATTTATTTAATAAGAAATATTTAAGGTCTAAGTGGGCCAATACTATAATTAATTAATTTTTAAGTTAATAAATAGTTAAATTTTTATAAAGAGTGCAAATATAAGGTTCTATTTGTAGGAGAAGGCCATATGTGACGCCATACGAAACTGGTTCTGCACGTACGGCAACCCGGAAGACCTGTCAATCTATGGCGGACCACCGTTTGACCCGTGAATATAACGGGTTCCTAGATAATTGGGGAATAAGGAACGAATATCATAAGCATATTAGCCACAAAGCAACGGGAGAGCAGAATTCGCCTTTAAAGCGGCCTAAATGATATTTATTGATAGCACGACAAGGTAGCTAGGTCCTTACTAACACATGGCAAAACCCCGGTACAATTTTATAGAGGGTGGGGTACCAAGTTCTACGGTTTAAATCAGGTGTAAGGAGTTTCGTTTGTTGTAAAGTTTGGTTTTACATGGAGAAGAAAAACAAGTTTGATGAGTAAAAGTACCGCGAAGAGCGTATTAGGGAGATATTTAATCAGTGATGCTGAGTATATAATGCGGATCTATATTGGAAGGTTAAATTAGTCATGCATATCTACAAGAGTATGGATAAATTGGTTGCTGGACAACGAAAGAGAGTTTCAAAGGCGTGCAGTTCTAAGAAAGAAGCTTTGTTCATGGAATCTACATTTAGGTTTAGGCACAAATAAACATTGTGGGGCTCTATCGGTAGTTGTTCTGGCTAGACGAGTGTTTTTTGTGAAAGTTTGGCGGGGGGGGACCATGGATTGACGCTCAGATGAGCACCTGCCATAGAAATAACGATAACGCAGAGACAGTCTCGCCACGTCTCTTCTGTGGGAAAAAGCTTGCAAGGAAGAGAAAAGGGCATCCCCCACTAAGCTTCGAAGTCTGTTTTGCACTCTGTAAAGACAGGATACGCTAATTCTAGCAGCTCCAGCCCAGATGTTGAAACAGTACAACATTGGCTGTGCCTGAGAATTGCATCAGGAGTGAGATATCTACTGAAGCGGTAGAAAAATCCTACCATTTTCCCAGCGACCTTTGCAACGGATTTGATATATGTGTTCCATTTCAAATCAACAGTAAAGGTCAAGCCCAGAAGCTGATCAAAACATGAAGACTCCCAAAGACAAGAACCATTCATTTCAATTGATGACAGATGGGGATCAGAGCGTTGATGGTGTAACAAAAGAAGCTTGGTTTTAGATGCGTTAAAAGTAACCAGCAACCCCGTTTCCCCATCGTACCACGCGCTCAAGATCAGAGGAGTGAGAATCAGAGAGACCTTGGTCGTTTACGTTATTTAATGTGCTACCATAGATTTGGTGTCGTTAGCATAAATGTCTACGAATGATGTAAGGGTGTGATTTGGAATATCATTGATGTAGATTAAGAAGAGAGTTGGGCCCAGGATGGACCCCTGAGAGTCCCAATCGTTAATACTGAGATTCTCTGATTTCTGCCCGTCAACGACTACTCTTCTGAACCTAAGAATTAAAGGAGCATCTGACCTCTGGGATTTTTTTCATAGACGAATCGTGGCTCAAAATAGTAGGAAATGTTTTTAATATCTTTTTCTACTGTTTATAGAGTGATTGTACAATTCACAAGAGAGGATAAAGAGTGCACAAAAACTCATCCATATCGCCCTGTCCCCACTGAAAAACTTTGTATCTTGTGAAGAGAAATTTTGAAAAAGATCCTAGGTGCAGAACCTGTGACATTGCAACAAAATCTGGTGTCATTCCCAGGAATTGTGTTATTATGCTCGAATTTAAGCAAGAAAGAAAACCTCTTCTCTGTCCTGTCAATAAATACAGAAAAGATTGCGCTCGAGAGAGGGTTGTAAGGCTTATCACCTTTGGAACCAATTGTCATTTCTCTAATGAGTCACGATTTGCATTATTTCTTGAATGTGTAAGTGTCTAAGTACGGATGCTCCCTCAGCAAGAATTTGGCCTCCAAAGAGTGCAGTAAACTCTGACACATGGGAGAATTCCCGGTTATTGTATGGGGTGCCATTTAGAGTGATAGTCATTCAGACCTAGGGAAGTGCGAAGGAAACACTAATTCTGCTAAATATGTTTCAATATTACATGAGGATCTCTTACTAATCTTCTCAAGTGGTAAAATAAACCAAGTATTCTCCCTATTAATGGAGGACTCTGCTCGCTCTCACTCTGCCAGGACGATATAACATTAATTGAGCCGAAATAAGATTAATAAACTTCCATGGCTAAGTCATTCCCCGGATTTGAACCCAATTGAAAACCTTTTGGGCATATTACACCGGAACCTTCGCAAAACAAAAGGAAGCTATCTTATGAAGCTGAACTTTTAGTATTATTGCGTCAGACATTGCAAGACATTCGTAAGTATGATATTCGGAAAACTAATCGGTGTCATGCTTAAAATAGCCCTAGCATTTAAAGCAACAAAGGGAATTATTTATTACATCTGTGGCCATACATTTTTTTCGTTTTATAAATTATATGTTTATTAAAATAAACTTGTTTTCTATATGTGTCTTTTCTGTGTATATGTTTATATATTTATTTGTAGATATTTAAAAAAAATGAATAAATATATTATACTACTAATAATATATATTCTCATATATATGCATATATATATATTTATATACAAATATAGATATATATAAATTTATACATATACATTTATATATATATAATATATATATATATATATTTATATATTTAAATATATATTTATATATATATTTATATATAGATTTACAGATATACATTTAAATACATACATTTTAATATATATATGTATATATATATATATTAATATCTATATCTCGATATATTTTATATATATATATATGTTTAGACATGCATATTTAGATGTATTATATATATATGTGTGTGTGTGTGTGTGTGTGTATATATATATATACAGGGTTATCCCCCCCCCAAAAAAACGGGCTCCAACTCTAATTAGGCCCGTTTCTTAGCGTTTTGTCCGAATGAAATGAAACTTTGGTCAAAACTACTTTATTATATCCAAAACATCACATCAAAACACTAGGGTCTTTGCCTTTTTTTTCTCCGTTCTACAGCATAGATTTTAGATATACTTTCTATGTTTTATTTTTGGGGGGGTCACCCTGTATATATCTATCTATCTATATATATATATATATATATATATATATATATATATATATATATATATATATATATATGTTTAAAAAATTGTCCACAAATTAAGATGAAAAATTACTTTTTTACAGAACATCACAAGACGACGACGTCGAAACTGCATTAATTGCTCCTCGAATTGTCACATTAATTACTCTATACTCAAGATCTCGCACGCAGCGGTTAATGGATTTTTGCGGATTTCAATTGAATACTCCGCGAAAAGAGATTTGACTTAAATTAAAAACTGAAATCGGAAACTTCTGCGCGTTTAAGCCAACTGGCTATTCCTTTTCCATAAAACGTATAGACGTGTTAGAAAATCGTTAGATCCCGCAGGGATCTGTATTAATCAAGAAAGTAAAATTTAGCCTAAAGGTTTGCGCCTTAGTAACGTGAGAAACGTATTAATGCAAGAATGGTAGAAATAAAGATTAATGATAAAAGAACTACATCGATTTACAATCATAACTTAGAAAGCGTAAACGTTGGCGGTTTCTATTTCTCTCTCTATTCCACATTTCTCACAGAGGAGAAGTTTTTACATTTTTGTGCTCTATCGGTATTCATGTGGCAGTTTTTCGACTGAACCTCAATCAATCGAACACTTGTATAAAACATTTCCGACAAAAAAAATATATATATATAGCCGCAACCATTGTCAGAACTAAACGAAATTTCCTTGACCTATCTTTCCTAGAACTGCAGTTAGATATTGAGCGAGCAGCTCCGAGAGGATTATTATCATTATTAATATTTGTGAAAATAGAATATCAGAAAGAATGTTATCAAAGCGACATAAATATTCATAGATAATTTTTTTTTATGTTTTAAGAAAAAGGAATACAGGTTTACATTACTAACACATGCAAAAAATGTTTACTTGGTGAAAAAGAATGTTAGAATATAATCAAAATGAAGTAATGATCTTAAAATAAACGTATCAGTAAGTCAATAGTCGGTAGTCAGAGAAATAAAGACGGTCTATGAACCGCAATGGCTCCAACTAGGGGAAAATGTCGATAGCAAAAGTCTAGGACCAGCGGTGCAGCTTCTCAATCGGTGCAACATCCGGAATAAATCTGATGTGAAGACCACTAAACCTTCGGATTGTACCAACCTTCGTTTGCAATTTTTTGCCGAGAATCCGTCAAATCAAGACTAAAGATGGATCAGGTATGTTTCCACATTGGCCGATGTAAACCTTCAAACTGTTATCCGTCCTATTTGTTATATTGTTATATTCCCCGGCTAGACAATCACTAGACGATCAATAGACACATTTATATTTAGACGGTCAATAATATATTCACGTAAATATATACACATCATATATACAATGCCCATGTTATACAGAACACCGCTATAAGACTCTGCCTCGCTGTATAATACGGTTGCGCGTTGTTATTCTTATTTTCAAGTTCTAAATGAACAAATTTGCGCTAAACCGCTATTGTAACTAAGTACATTCTGCCCAATCACCACAGTCATTACCACGCGTGATTTTTTTTTGTGGTAAGAGTTGCAGTCACCAAGCACATCTTTTCATAGTGAGTATGTGCTCTGTCTGTGGCAACTTGAAATTCAGGACGACTAGAAACAATGCCAAGATAGAGCTCCTACTATGTCCAAATAATTACCCATCTCTTATTAGCCGGGCATCTTGTTGCTTAATTTCGGTGATCTGACGAAAATCGATGTGTCAATATTGTTATACAGTAAGGGTTGAATATACATACGAGACTAAAACAGCCAATATGTATCGGGGAATTTGAAAAAAAAAACATACTATTTTGATCAACATTCTTTAAGGCTTAATACCAACTCGAGTATGAGAGATATGGTTGCCAGTTAAAAGATGAGGAACACTATGAGTGTAGTATTATTGATCAAGTTTTAAGTTGCGTTTTAGTGCTTATATGGCGATCCGTGACAAGATGTTTTTTTTTTTAAATTGGATAAAGAAACAACAAAGTTGAAACCAATAGATGCTCAGTCCTGCTGTAATGTAGTCAATATAAGACATCCCTTCGTAAATAAACTTTGTCCATGGAAATTCCCACGGAGCAAATGTAACTAAAGGGAAATGGGATACTTTTTTCATTGTGGTAAAAAAGGGTAGTTCTTGCTATGGGTGCCTTACAAGGAAACACAAGGAAATAAAGCTAAGATCCGTACATTCCATGGAAATAACAATAGTGTAAAATAACAGGCACGACAGGAAAGCAAATGAATATATATCTAGGGAAATGGCAGAACACTAGAGGATGACCCCCAATCTGTAGTGGAATTGGGACAAAAATAGATGGTCACATTAAATGCTGCCAAAACTAAACTTGTTTCCTTCAATAATTACAAGAAATCATTTCTACCACCAATAACAATGGCAAAAGATTCATTATTCATTATTTATGAAAGTAGTTCTTTCAAACTCCTCGGCCTAACGTTCACATGAAACATGAGCTGGAACAATTACATTTAGAGCATTGCCAGGACCGCTGCTAGGAAGGTAGGCTCCCTCTACCGTGCTAGCGAGCTATTAACGCCCGAAAGTATTCTGTACCTCTATAAGGCCACCATTCGCCCATGTATGGATCATTATTGTCATAGTTGGGCTGGTGCATCTGCTACTAATATCTCGCTCCTAGACAAGATCAAAAAGAGAGTCTCTAATCTGATAGGTCATGAACTGTCATCTAACCTTCAGCCTCTTTCCCACCGACGAAATGTTGCATACCTCAGCCTGTTCTACTAGTATTTTAATGATGAATGCTCTGACGAACTGTAAACACTTGTGCCCCCTCAACAAACCCGACAAGAAACTTAATTCCACCCCTACACAGTAGAGATCCCTAGATGTAAGAGAGCTTTCTACCCCAGAAGTTTCTTCTCCAGAACCGCTAGACTTTGGAATTCCATTCTAGGTCTCTGTTTCCCTAACTGTACTGACATGCAGAAGTTCAAGTGTAACGTGAACCGACATCTTGCTGCCTAACTCCTTACATAGTATCCCAGTAGCTTATGTCCTAGATAGTAGGCCCCTACACCAAAGTTGCAATTTGCCTTTTTTGTGATGAAAATGTAATTAAAAAAATAAGTAAATAGGTAAGTTTGCTATTATTCATCTCGTGATTTTCAATAGCTAATCAGGTCAGCAAGTGCAGTAAAATGTCATATCACTCCTAGTATACAAAAAAAACAAAAACAAAAAAAAAACGGACGTAAAGTCAGGTGGGGAGAAAGAGAAGAGAAGAAAGGGGACAGTCGGGTGGAAGTTCGGTGAGGCAACAACGTTCAGAAAATGCCTGAAGGTCGACGATCATGAAAAATCGATAGGTAGCACACTCGATTTCAAAATTAGAGACAAGATGAAGAACTCTTTGTGCTACTTCACCAAATGTGTGGAAGAATATTGATCTTTGGACGTATGCGACTCTTATATAGTTTCAGCATTGTACGTACATATGCCATACCTCTTTTCCTACGAACAAGGTACGGCGTTTTATTTTGGTTAATTAGAATTTTCCTGCTTGAAGCAAAGACAGAGATCGTTCGGAAACTACTTCTCGCGAATTATTGACGCGAATAATTAGTTCAATGACTCTTGAATGACCTTTCACATATGGATAATGATCGATTAAACAGTATATTGCACTAATAAAATGCACAGTAGTGAAGCTGTCTAGTTAATAGCATATGATGTATTATCTACGTAATTATAAAATTCCATCCGAACTTGAATCTTGTCCTCGACGAGAGGCTGATTCAATTTTTTTAAAAATGGATAATAGGTGAATTTATATATATATATATATATATATATATATATATATATATGTGTGTGTGTGTGTGTGTGTGTGTGTGTTTGTGCGTGTATATATATATATATATTTATATATATATATAGTTATCGTCATACAGACTGTTTCGCTATATTTAAGATCATCAGTACGCCTGAACTTCCACCCATTTCTTGCAAAGGATTGAGCCTACAATAATCTAGTTTATAGTCGGTTGCACGAATTTCTGTCCCATGAGATCGGTGCTCATAAATGACCACATCAAATGCCTACTTATATAGACACTTTTCCACAGCATTTACTGTGCTCCGCCTGCCTATTTATTTACAAACAAGCAAATAGACAGTTTCGCATGCTTGTGGGCGTAGCTCAGAGACTAAGAAATAAGAGTGAAGTTGTATGTTATGATTTTGATTCTAGCTGATGACAGCCCAGTCATATTTATATTTTTAGTTTTGACCTCACAACTAGATATTAAGTTAAATATAATAATCGAGAGAGAATTGTCTCTAAAATTCTAAGTACGTAATCTGCGGGAATAAAATATAATATTTAACTTATCTTACCACCGTGCAACGCTGTGAGACATGCTAGTAACTGCTATAATCGGCATGGACGCTAAAAATTGTTGCAAAAATTGATAATCGTTGCCTGTGGGTATTTATTTGAAGACAAGAAGTCGATCATATATATATATATATATATATATATATATATATATATATATATATATATATTAGTTATGACAATATATATGGTAATTAAGCGACAGAGAAAATTCAGCGTTTCATTCTCGTGAGAATTCGTGAGGCTTATGTTCACGATAATGAAACGCGGAATATTCTGTGTATCTTAATTGCCAGATATACTTTCATAACTTACGACCTAGCTATCTATTGTGTTGAAGTAAATACTGAAAAATTTATGCATAAAATTATATCTTCGCATATTAAATAATAATAATGAAGTAATCATATATATATATAATTATATATATAAAGCTGAATGTATGTGTGTGTGTCTGGTCACGAATAGGCTCCTGTATGGTTGACTATTAAAAAATAAACGATTGCATATAATGATAGAAGATGTATCGAGACACAGGAATGGGTATGTTTTATCTGACAGAACAGTGGTTCATTTAAATTGTGGGGTCTGCGCTCGCGCCTGGTCTACAAAGTATGGAAATAAAAAATGTAAAAAGTTAAAAAAAAGAAAAAACGTTTACAAGTGTTTTTGATATAGCTGTACATAGTAATACTTTGATAAGTATCTTTTAACTTACATAGGAAGGGTATCATAAAATTGTGGTGTTAGCGTTCGCGCCTGGCCTCCACAGAATGGAAATAAGCGCAAACTTTAATAAAGACTTTTCATATCTATCTGCGTAAGTATACTTTGATAATTATGTTTCAGTTTGAAGAAATATGGCATAATAAAATTATGGGGTGTTCGTTCGCACCTGACCTCCATAGAATGGAAATATGTCACAAAGTTTAACAAGGTTTCTTAATATAGATCCACAGAATATTGTGATAAGTGTTTCAGTGTGAACAGGTATGATATAATAAATTATGAGGGTTTATCTATTTTATTTTTACTTTCATCATAGTTTGCTTTTGTTTTGATATAAGATGGAATATATGATATATAATGGTAGATTGCTAATCAGAAAATAATTATAGATAAGCTAAAAAGGAACAACGGATAAACGAAGATAAAAATATGAAAAACCTCTAAGTAGGGTTGGAAAAACAATATTTTTTGATTATTTTGATTCTCCAGTATGTATCCTTTGATATGTTAGGTTTTTTATTATTATATAGGTGGATGTGGTTTTTGATTGGTTAACTGTGTCAGGTAACTGGGTCAACTATATACTCCAGGGTCAAAGCAATGACAAGAATATTCTGTTATCCTAGTACTACCAATAACAGAGCTACCATCTGAGAAGAATCCCTGCACTAACAGCCCTCATTTTAACCGATCCGCATTCCACATAGCAACGCAGGTTGCTTCTTAAATACCTTACTTAGAAGCTTCAGCGCCACGAGTTTTCTTTTCTATCTTCACGTGTATCTTATGTATTCGTTTATTCAGTTTCTGTATCATATACCCGGCACGAATAAACTTCTAATAAATAACATGTGAAATATAGTTTCTTGACAAGTTGAAGATTTGTTGTGACTTAATTCTCAGTTCTTATATGCGACATAATCACGTTGACACACCGGGTCGCGTTATGCCAACGAAGTTTAACAATTTTGAACGTGGTCAGTACTAAAATGGGTGACCATTTAGGAATTCCAAGTGCAGCATGCGCCCTCTGTTTATACCAGCATTGTTTCCAGTAGTATTACCCTTTTTCTTTCCACAGTGCAGATGTATATATATATATATATATATATATATATATATATATATATATATATATATATACTAGCAGTTCAGCCTAGCATTGCTCGGATCCTATGTAATGTTCATAACTTTATGTGCCTATATATATATATATATATATATATATATATATATATATATATATATATATGTATATATATATATATATATATATATATATATATTAAAAAGCTTGACTCATGTCCAGGTAACTTACATCTATAATTTCAAGTATTTAGACCTGAAATTGGCAGGATAGTTTGGTAGAGTCTGAAAAGGTCAACTTTGGCCTCTTGGATGCCAAATTATCGCCCAAAATATGATTAAAACGCTTGCTGCATGTCTGAATAAACTTTATGTATAATTTCAAATCTTTAGACCAAAGATTAGCTGAATAGTTTGCTAGAGACAACAAAGGTATAAATCTTTAACACTTTGACCCTTGGTAGCGATATTCGAAACCAAAAACCGATTTAAAAGTTTACCTTACATCTGAATACATTTTTGTATGATTTCAAATGTTTAGACCAAAAATTTGCTGCGTAATTTTGTAGAGACCGCAGAGGTCCATTTTCTAACTTCGATCCTAATGCTGACCATTTAACATTTATTGTTTAAGGCTTGAATCACATTAATAGGCTTGATCCATGTTCAAGTAACCTGCATCTAAAATTTCACATGTTTACACGCAAAATTGGTGGAGGAGTTAGGTACAGTTTTCAAAGGTCAAATCGTTAAACTTTGACCCCTTGACAGCCGAATTTCTGGCCAAACACCGATTACAAAAACTTTCCCATACCTTAATACTACTTATGTCAACACTTGAGTTCGTAGACTGAAAATTGACAGAGTAGTTTGGTAGGGGAATGTACGCACACAGATAAACAGAGAGAGACAATTTTTCTTATATATATATATATTATATATATATTAAGTAATGTGATTTATAATTTAAAATTTAAAAATCAAATTTTAATTAAATTAAAAATCCGTTTCATAAGAAGGAACAACAACAAAATCAATATATAAAACTATATATATATATATATATATATATATATATATATATATATATATATATATATATATATATATGTAATTCTCAGTAAAGGGTAAAACGGTTTCTGTAGAAAATTTTAACTGACATAGAGCAATCCGTAGCAAAGCAGACAAGATTTTAAGGAAAACGCAAACTTAAGCCAATATTATAACTTTTCCAATGCCCAATCGATTATTTCTATTGCTTTATTTTATTCAATTTTGCTTAAAACAAAATTGTCCACTGTTCGTTCTAATGATAACATAATAAATAGTTTTTCATTTTAAAAAAGCTAAAAGCTATAGATCATTCCCACAAGTGTATTTTTACGTCTGCGAAAATATTTAAGCCATGTTTTTTTACGGTAATGGGGGAAAATAATAACTCTATATTAAAATATTTAGAGATTTATAAAGCATCAAAATAGTTAATTGTATAGAAGTCGGGAATTTTATACGAAATCAGGAATTGTATCGGAATCGGTTAAATATTGCAATTGTACCATCAGTAGTATTTTTAACACGGACGCTTCTTATTATGCCTCACAAAATATTCCAATAAATTAATCCAACCTGAAACATGACAACTGTATGTAGTTCTATTCTGTGCGGATGTACACCTCATCCAGGACATTATCTTTTGCACGTTTTTGCGGTCTTAAAATGTCGACAGCTAAGAGACAGAACAGTTCATCCGAGATGCATCTGAGTTCTACGTAAAACTATAAACTGTCGCTGGACCTTGTTACATAATATATAGTAATTATATTATTTAATTAATTGGAATTCATTATTGAGATGAGTATTATTTATTCATTTATGTTTTGCAAACTATTATCCTCATCCTTTCGTTGTTGTTTCACGACGTTTCGACCAACTATTCCTTTGGCGTTCGTCAGGTGGTAACCGCGACGGGATAGGAACTCCAATCTCCTAACTGCATTCACAGCAATTACTGTCTTCCATAGTTGTTTGTCGTCTGTTTTTCGTATATATAGTAGTTGTCAAGAAAGAGATACCCATGTATAAACTTAGGTCTTCCATTAGTAAACTTATTTGACAGTGTTTTTAAATAAAGAATGAAAAATATAATCCTTGTCAAATTTGATGTTTTAATTATGGCTCTCAACGAAATCCTATTTGAAAGCTATAATCCGTCAAGAATATTAATCCTCTTCTACGAATCAAAGGAAGAAAAGACTTTTTGATTTTGTAAAAATGCTTAAACTGCGTCACATGTGCACATCCTGTAATATGCTTTTCAACAGAACATATAATATTCAAATTTATAATTTTCACCGTCTTTTTTTATAATTCGTGTATTTATTGGTATACCTCCATTCATATATAGCTAGTTATGCAAGTAAATATTTTCATGTTCATTATTAGCCTTTAAACACATTAAACAATCATTATATATTTTTCATACAGATTCAAGGCGTATGTAGTTATATTATATACTATACTTAGTATTAAGTGACATTCTTGCATAGAGTTTTAAAAAAAGGGCAAAAATTAAGATACACCAAATTAAAAATGATCATAATACCGTATAAATACGAAAATTAAGTTGTTGGCATTAAGCACTTCAATTATTTTCTAGGTCAGAATTTATTCTATAAAGGCATTGACGTACGGGATAGACAACGTGAAGGTTGCTAACATCCTAATTAAAATGCTTCTGTGGAATGAACTTGATTCGACTTTAGAACAGCTAGGTTGTCAGTCCGTGTCGTTAACCACTGTACTCTCCCCAAAATCCTATATGTAATCATTTAATTGCAGAAATTTCCCTCTAGACCAAAATACTGTAGGTTTGCCACACTATGCCACATACAAATTTATGATGTCTAGCCTAATAGCGTCTATCTCATGTGTACTTTATAAAGACTTTTCCGACACATCCAGGTGTTTAACTAAAATCCTAGAGTAGCTACACCAGGACTCTCGCATAAACCTACAGAGGAAGTAGTTCCGATTTTCACCCTCTTACCAAAGTTCTCCTTCCGATTCCAGTAAAAATCGCATATAATTATACATATGGTACGGATATTGTAGTCACGCCCTTCGTAACTGATAATAAACTCATTACACAACCGCTAAATTCCTGTTCGCCGATTCGAAAATTAATAAATTCTCCTTAAAAAAAGCCCTTCTATTCTCATTGGCTTATACCAGGTTGATCCCTTATTCCAGATTACAATTCTATAAACTAAAACGAATGCGAAGGACCTCATCCAATATGGCGTCTACCGATACACGATGCTAGCGTT
This sequence comes from Euprymna scolopes, assembly GCF_053919585.1. NCBI lineage: Eukaryota > Metazoa > Mollusca > Cephalopoda > Sepiida > Sepiolidae > Euprymna > Euprymna scolopes. Next base: position 37,758,795 of record NC_136506.1, on the reverse strand, counting down.
TTACAATAAATACAGCAATTACTTAGCGTTAATTAATGCTCTCTTCCTCTTTGTATCTCCATATTTCTTACTCTCTCTGTAAATGTGTTTATAGAAAGATATACATATATATATATATATATATATATATATATATATATATATAGAGAGAGAGAGAGAGAGAGAGAGAGAGGGGAGAGATAAATAGATAGAGAGATATAGATAGATAGAGAGAGGTAGATAGGTATAGATAGATAGAGAAATATATATATATATATATATATATACATATTTATATATAGAGAGAGAGACCGACAGAGACAGAGACAGACAGAGACAGAGACAGAGAAACAGACAGTCGAGCACGGTAACGAATGAGCAATAGAGAGAGAAAGAAAAAGAGAGAGGGCAACAAAACATCGAACCGAGTAAGAACATAAAATATTGTGTATATTTTGCCATTTTTTTTCTCAGTTTTCATGTTATCGAAATGATACGAAACAGTGTTTTAGTTGTTTATTTTAGTTTTATTTCAGAGGTATCGGTGCAATAATTAATCTTACTGATATTCTACATTTATTTTTGATTAAGCCAATAAAGTTTTAAAATATAAAGCCATATTTTCGTTTTGATTGGGGGGGTGATTTTAAATTTTAAAACTATCTTGTTTTTCTTTAATTAAAACGCAACGAATTTAATACATTAAAACTTACAGACTCTGACTCTCAGTCTCTAAGACTCTATCCCTCTCTTTCTCTCTCTCTCTCTCTCTCTCTCTCTGTCTCTCTCCAGCTAAATGGATATTTTCCCCTTTCTTTTCATCCTTCGCTTTAAAGGTTCGGGCCTGCCTTCCTCCCTTCTATTTTTTCACCTCTCTCCACCCGTGTAGCCTACTGCGTCTATTTTATTATTTTTACCCTCGCTGCTATTATTTTTAGTTTTTTTGCAACGGCTGGGACTTGCTCAATATCCTTAATACGCAACTTCTCTCCCCTCCCTTCTTGGCAAAGGGAGGTTGGGGGTATACCATTCCCATAGCTGTTTTTACCATAAGTAGCTGGGGTGTTTATTCCGAAAGCCGTTCATAACATGAGGAGGTTGGCTGTTGTGCAACAACAACAACAACAACAACAACAACAACAACCGCACTATAATTATTTCGAGGGGGGAACGATTCCACCGGGCAACGCCAGTAAGCGGCTATTGTTTATAAACAATAAAGCCATACTAAACAGTATATAATATGTACACATTTCAACACTACGTTATAGATTAGTAGATGTGTGTGAGCGTTTAAGATGCATAAATTGTGAATGTACATTGTATTTAAAACAAATCAATCGGTCTAAAAGAGAGAAAATTATATATTTTTTAAACATGAATTAATAAATATTTTTGTTCTGCTTTATTTGGAAGGTCCTAATTTTCATGGGGACATAATATAGGCACAACCTCTTATTTGAAGATTTTATAACCCTTCAATTATTTGGAATTCAGTTTTTTTCTGAAACCCCCATTTAGGCTTCATTTTTACAGTTTTGAAAGTTTTTTTCATCGAAATAATATTATTGATTAGTTTAAAATCAGAATATTAGAATAGCAGTTCTTGTCATAATGTTTAGTAGAATTTCATTTGCAGTAAAATCTTCGTAATATATATATATTACTAGCGTAGTACCTTTAACGTACGTATTTGTGTCACGGATTTCAGAGTATAAGTTATTCGATCGGGAGATACTATTTATCAAAAAACAAGGCCGATAGCCATTAGTCGCGTACTCTCGTGTAATGAATGAATGCGTGAATGTAGGATTGACATGAAATTCTTAAAGATAAACAAAAATGACCGAAAAATAGGCTGAAATGACTTAAATAAATAAAAAGTAAATGATTTAGAATGATTTTAATCAACTTAAGGATGAATTGAATGACCTTAAGAAGGACTTGAATGCTTAAAAAATAACTGGAATCCTTCAGAAACAATTAATAGGATCTCCCGATCATTGAAACCGCACTGTAAAAAAAAAATAATAATAAACTTTAAATAAAAATAAAGGACAAATGATGTCGATTTGGGCCGTACGTTTTGTTTTTTACACATAGGAGTAACCACCTTTCAAGGCCCGAAATCCACTCAAGAATAAAGGTTACTGAACCTAAAATATACCTTTTCGGTTTGTAATTATTTAAACATTTTCAGACTCGGTGGTCCCTCGACAAAAGGAAGATGGACCTGTAAATTCACCCTTGTCCGTTTGTCTGTCCGCACTTTTCTCAATAACTACGCGTTGGAATTTTTGAAAATGTGAACAAACATTAAACATGATATGAGTAAAAACTAACAGAACGGATCTTCCGGAAAACTCCGGTTGCCCCCCTAGGGTTGCCTGTCGGGTTAAAATGACTAAAATTGACAGTTTTCTGTTTATTAAAAAAAATTTGATGCCTTGGATTTCTATAAAACCTTCTGAAAAGTTCTAACTTATTTATTTCTATATAGTTTTGTTTGTCTATACGTTACGAAAACTCTTGGGTGTGTCCCGGGGGTTCTTTTAAAGCTAATAAACACATTCCATTTTTGGGACTATTTTACGATATTCGTCCCAAATTTTCTTTGTATGTCTATTTAGCAGTTCCGCATTATGCTGAACACAAATTTAAATATGTTAAGGCCTTGAGTACATTTGGGGCTAAATGGGAGGGGGGGGGGCAAATGATGGACTTGGTCATTTCTTTTTTTTTTTTTTTGCATGCTGCAGAACTCAAATTTACCTATATTAAGGCCTAAAACTGCAGCGTTTGTTCATTTTCAACAGGGTTTGACGTCTCCTGGGATCGGTAGGGACATAAACTTTTGAAGTTTAAAACACAGGAATTAGTTGCAACAGTCTTTTTATATGGAGAAGTAATAAATTCATCTTTGCTGGAGTATATGAGAACGTCTTGAAATGGAATGCTATTATTTGTGTTTAATTCATAAGTAAAGGTTAGTACGGAGTTTGTTTGAAAATGATCCTTTAGTTTCTCTATTTAGTAATTATTGTCAGCCAGAATTAATATATCGTCGACGTACCTTACGTAATAACTGGCTCTTATATAGGTAGAGACATGCATCAGCAAATAGCTATCTACTAGATCGATAGAAGGTTCGCACATTTTCTCCAGTAACGGAGTTGATGTACAGGGAGTCTCTCCAAGACGACAGCCATACATTTCAATTGATGCCAGATGGGGATCAGAGCGTTGATGATATAATGTACAAGCTATCTCTAATATTTAAAAATATAGTGCAGATTTTGAACAGAAGGAATCTAATTGTCCATTCAGATTTGTTCAGATTAATCGTAGAAATAAAATAAAAATAAAAACAATGACTTAATAATTTAGTGTAAATATTCCTTTAATAATGTTTCATAGCAAACATATTTTCATGCGAGGAGAGGGTTACTATAACATTTTTTTGTGCATTTTTCACATTTTTAATAGATAGTGTTTAGCAATCAAAAGATTGCTTTTACAAAAAAAAAAAATTGTATACTTTTTTTGGCTTTCCAAATATTTTTTAAAAAGTACCAGAGAAGCATTTTTTAAAAATCTTTCAAGTCGGAGAAAATTGTTATCAGAAATGTATGTACATTCAGCCATATTGTCGTTTTAACTCTCTCTGCCTCTTACGTCACATGTAATGCAATTCTTTATCTGATCCGAGTCTTATTTTAACAAAGAAAAAAACATTACTTCTTAGGGTGTCTGTAGTTGTTTATTGAATATTGATTAATTCATAATGCTATTAGTCTCCATGTTTACAAATATAACATTCTCTCTCTCTATCTATCTTTCTATCTATCTATCTATCTATTTCTCTATCTATCTATCTATGCCTCTCTCTATCTATCTTTCTAATATTTATCCGAAAGTCGTCTGCTCCTTGGTGTGCATTGTGATTGGCTGATCGGCGTCTTACGTCAGATTATGAGTAAAACCGAGCAGTTGATGCCATATTCCTAGCAAACCTTAGCTGACGCCTAGATACGCCGGGTTCACAATCTGCACAAGTAAAAATGTATTTAGTGTATAACGTTCAATCAAATAGCACCTGCTTATTTTTAGTGTGTGGTAAGGATACACCCCTACATGCAATCTTTAACCCGAATCTAACACAAGAGTAGAAAGTGAACTATTCGTTTACTTTCTGCCCTTCGTAACTTTCGCCTCCTTTATTTTATCTTTTAGAATGATCATTTCTTGAATCATATTTCTGACAAAGCGAGGATAATTTGTGATTTCTTGGTTGAGATTTATCAATATAACATTTATTTGTGGCAGATTTTGTACTTCGAGGTGGTATTTATAACAGCCTTACATCAACTGGTTTCGTGCTTTGTCTGGAGCGATTTCAATAAAGACAAGTCTAATCATGCATGCACTAATCTGAAATTTAAAAAAAAATATTTTCAAAAACACCAATCTGTGTGTGTTGTACTTCATTCCTCATACGCTTTTTATGCCCTGACGGATTAGACTTAAATATATTTAAGTCTAATCCGCCAGGGCATAAAAACGTATGAGACATGATTGTTTTAATCGCCCCGGGGTGGGAAAGACACTTACCCAACGTTCCATATAATCATTAACAGATTTTTAAATGCGTCTGCTTTCGTGGAATATCAAAGGAAATATAGCACGTGAGCAAGATGTGATTATAAGTCACTTTATTCTTATCCGGCCTTGAAGCCATTGTCTGAATTTGTTCAATTACTTGCAGACACCCCCCCCCTTTAAATTGGATTACCTAACACATGCAATAAAACAGGAACAATAGAAAATTATAATCAAATAACATTTTTCCGGCAATAATCTAAAGTGTTGTCGTATATTTTTTTTCTTACTATTGTTCATTATTATGATGGTGATGATTAATATATTGATTTTTTAGTAACTTCATGTTTGTGGGTGAGGAGATTTCTTTACTGGAATATTTTCTTACAACTGATTGACCATTTTCATCGTTAATTATTATACATTAAATAGGCTGATGTAAAATTAATGTGTTTTGTTCTATTACGCGTTTTAAACCCGTTGTGATTAGTCTAGGAAGAAAGAAAATGTATAATTTGTGGGGATCTATCATTAAACCAGATATGTATCACATCAACCCTAGTTCATAATTCATATCAAAGAACTCAGTAGTCCCATAGCTCTGTTTCTCTGTTCAAACCTATGTCAAATGTTATAGTGAACGTTTAAACACTTTTTTTCTTTTCAAACTAAGTCAAATTTTACTGGGAACCTTTAAACACTTTTTTCTGTGCAAACTTGTGTAAAATTTTACAAGTAACATTTAAACACCTTTTTTTGTTCAAACCTATGTCAAAATTGACAGTTAACATTTAAGCACTTTTTTATATTCAAACCGATGTCAAGTTTGACAGTGAACGCTGAAACACTTTTTTCTTTTCAAAGTAGGTCAAATTTTACAGGGAACGTTTAAGCACTTTTTTCTGTTCAAACATATGTCAAGTTTGACAGTGAACGCTTAAGCACTTTTTTCTGTTCAAACCTGTGTCAAGTTTGATTGTTAACGTTTAAGCACTTTTTCCTGTTCAAACATATGTCAAATTTGACAGCGAACTTTTAAACGTTTTTTTTTCTTTTCAAACCTATGTCGAATTTGATAGTGAATACTTTCTTCTCTTCAAACCGATGTCAATTTTAGAATGAACGTGTAAAGACATTTTTCTGTGCAAACCTATATCAAATTTAACAGTGAGGGTTTCAACACTTTTTCTGTTCAAACCTATGTCAAATTAGACAATGAATATTTAAACACTTTCTTCTCTTCAAACCGATATAACAGTTAATAGTAGACGTTTAAACACTTTTTTTTCAAACCGATGTCATACGTGACAGTGCACACTGAAACCCTTTTTTTAACCTATGTTAAATTTGATATAGTTTGGAACAAAAAAAGGGTTTAAATGTGCAATGTCAAATTTGATAGAAAACGTTAAAACACTTTTTTTTTATCATGACTGTATACCTTTTACTTAAAGGAGGACCTTCAATATTTACAAAATATTGCTTAGTTATTATCGCCGAGTGCAACAGTATAATTTATTAAATTACTGAAATATAGATTTTATCTATTGAAACATATCTCTAGGTAAGAAAAAACTGCTCAATTTTTAAGCATTTTTAAATACAAACGTATTATTTTCATCCAGACCTAGTATTAATATTACTATTAAGTTTTATTTTTTATTTTTTACTAATGGGTCAGCTATTATCAAGGCCCGAACGTCACTTTCACATAAGAGTTAATGGGTGTACGCAGTAAACGTTAGAGATGGAAATCAGGTATAAATTATTTAAGTGGACGGCTCAACAGGAACTTGTTCACATTGCATTTGAAGACAACCATATTGTACTCAGTTGGAAAGCAAGCCAATAGACGGAGAGTACCACAGGCGGACATTTCTTGGAAAGGAGCTTTGTTCATGGAATTTAATTTTAGATTTAGGCACAGTGGAGAAAATTGTTAATAGTGGTTGTAGGTAGACGAATGTTTAAAAGTTTAGGAAAGGGGGACCATAAATCGAAGCCTAGATGAGCAATTGCAAATAGACCAACGCCACGATAGAGCTGAGACAGGCTCACAGGGTCTCTTCTATAGGAGAGAGATTGCAAGGAAAGAGAACATAGCATCACATACAAGGTTTCTAAACTGGTTTAAACTCTATCAAGACAGGGTAGGATACACTGAACAGTTCTTGCCCAGAAGTGGATTTAGTTTACTGTTTACTTTGTGAGTAGACGATAAAAATTTTAATTACTATCAATTCATCCCGGCTTTGCGCGGGCCCTATGTACTGTTAATAACTTTATGTGCACATGTATATATATATATATATATATATATATATATATATATATATATATATATATATATATATATATATTAAAAAGTTTGACTCATGTCCAGCTAATTCATATCTAAAATTTCAAATGCTTAACCCAAAATTGCCAGAGGAGTTTAGTAGAGTCTGCATTTGTCAACTCTTTGAACTTTGACCTCTTAGCAGCAAGATTACCGCCTAAAAACAAATTTAAAAGCTTGCCGCATGTCTGGATACCATTTATATAAAATCTGAAATTTTTAGGCACAAAATTGGCTGACTAGTTTGCTATAGACCGCAACGATCAAATTTGTGGAACTTGTACCGTTTGACTGCGAAATCTTCGGCCCAAGACCGATTAAAAAGCTTACCTTATGTCTGAATACACTTTATGTATAATTTCAAATGTTTAGACCAAAAATTAGCTGAGTAATTTTATAGAGACCGTAGAGGTAAAAAAATTTTAATGTTGACCCTAATTTTTACCTCTTAACATTTATCGTTTCGGGCTCAACTTAGGTAGAGTTTTCAAAGGTCAAATCGTTGAACATTGACCCATTGAAAGCTAAATTTCTGGCAGAAAATCGAATAAAAAGATTTTTCCAAATCTCAATACCTTATGCCAAATTTTGAGTTTGTGATATATGACAGAGTAGTTTGGTACGGAAATGTACAAATAAAGACACACACACACAGGAAATTTCACATTTATAGATATAGAGATTGGTTTATATTTAAGTCTGGTATGTAACAGACGTAATTAAACTTATCCGTCTGTTTTGAATATTTGTCTCATAGCTACAACAATGAAAAGGATGTATGCTGGTGGCTGAATTATGAAATAAAACTATAAGTCAAAACAATCAGCGCATACATAATTCACTATTTATGAATCATCTGGAATTTTTCTGGGTAGCGCAAACAATTCGTTTTCGGGAAAGAAAGAGCAATGACACGCAATTAATATATTTATTAGCATAAAAATGAGTTAATTAGCAAGAAAATAGTGTATGTTATATTTTAAATATAAAACTGACCACATTGCGATGAATTAATAAGTACTGATAAATACTCTAACAGTAATACTCTAGTACATAATTCAACACAAATAATAAAATAAAATATTGCTGCAAAGAAAAAAAAAAGAGTACACAAACCTCAGCTCACTGCAGCAGCGTCATCTGTCAATACTTTCCGTAGACTCGTTTTCGCATCTGTCACATTTGAGTCCTCCAAATTTTCATGTTTGCATATGTGTCCGAGAGCACACGAGATTCTGCCAGACTGCATTGGTCTATAAGGCCACAGGCGCTATATTGGACCCTTTTCAGCATCATGAAGCTGTGTCGGCAAAGCGCACGCCGAGGCCGTTTAAGAGGTATGGCTGCGTTCCCACAATTTTCGCCACATACAATCATATTGTAAGAGATAATTTTTAATTTGTTCCTTCAGTCCAGCACCTATTGTAAAACAATATTATCCCTGTAACTTTTGAATGTCCCCTCTTTCACGTAACGTTTCGCTGATATTGTAGAAACTCAGCACGTCGAAATTATTACAATTTCGTTCTTACACTATTACAAAAATGATCTTATATTATAATAATGATAGAGTTCTTTACTTACGTCATTACAACACTGGTCATATATATTCATAATAATATTGGAAAGCGAGGCTACATCAAAGGGAGGTCACTCTTATATTTTTCCATTGTTAGCATTGTTGGCCTTTGTAAAGAAAAATCTATAAAATTTGGCATTTTTTAAGCAATTTGGCCTTCAGAGATTGAATGTCACATTCAATGCTGCGAAGACCTTCTCTACCACCAATAGCCATGACCAAGAGCACAGTACCTGAAAGTACTTCCTTTAAACTCATTGGCCTAACGTTTACAGGGAACATGAACTGGAATAGATATATTGAGAGCATTGCCAAAGCTGATGCAAAGAAGGTGGTCTGTCTCTCTCTCTCTCTCTCTCTCTCTCTCTCTCTCTCTCTCTCTCTCTCCCGTGTTAGAAAACTACTTACGCCTGAAAGTATCCTGCACATCTATAAGGCCACCATTCGGCCATTATGGAGTACTGTTGTTACATTTGAGCTGGTGCATCTTCTACTTGTCTCTCACTTCTTGAGAGGGTTCAAAAGAGAGTCGCCAATCTGATAGGTTCTGAACTGTACTCTAGGCTTTAGCATCTGTCCCATCGACGAAATGTTGCATCCCTCTGCTTGTTCTACAAATACTTTAATGGTGAATGCTGCGATGAACTACAAGCACAAGAACTTCTGCATGTCAGTAAAGTCGGGAATGTAGAATCCCGGAAGCTAGTTCCAAAGTCTAGAAATGCTGGGGAATAAATTATTGCAGTAGAAGGCTTTCTTACACCTAGGGATCTCTAATGTGAAGGAGTGGGATTTGACTGTTTATTGAGTTTGTCGGACGTGTTCACGTCGAGCGAGTACAAGTGATTGTAGTTCAGAGCATTCACCATTAAGCATTTGTAGAACAAGCAGAGGGATGCAACATTTCGTCGATGGGACAGAGGCTGAAGTCTTAATGACAGTTCAGGACCTATCAGATTGACGACTCGATTTTGAACCCTCTCCACGAGTGAGGCACAAGTAGCAGATGCGCCAGCCCAAATGTGACAACCGTACTTCATGCATGGGTGAATGGTAGTCTTATAGATGTACAGGATACTTTCAGGCGTAAGCAGTTTTCTAGCACGGTACAGAGAGCCCACCTTCTACGCAGCAGTCTTAGCAATGATCTTAATTTATCTATTCCAGTTCATGTTCCCTTTGAATGTTAGTCCGAGAAGTTTAAAGGAAGTACTTACAGGTAATGTGTTTTGGGGCATTGCTATTGGTAGTAGAGAAGGTTTCTTGTAATTATTGAAGGAAACAAGTATAGTCTTGGCAGCATTGAATGTGAACATCAATTTTGGTCTCCATTCTAATACAAATTAGAGGTCTTCATCCTCCGCAAATTCCCGTGTAGTCACTACCTCTTCCAACTCACTGACTGCACCCATTTTACTAAAATTCACACTAAAGATAATCAATCTGTTTTTGCACATACGTGTGCGCCTTACTTTAAATGCGACAGCAATATGTAACAGTTTGTTATTCTTTTCTCTAGGCAACGGTGGGAATGGATCTTCTAAATTTTAATATATATTTCAAATATCACCCAATATACATCTCAAACATCACCCAATATGTATCTCAAATATCACTTAATTCCGCGGGGCATTATTTTATTACTTGATATCTAATTAAATATCCGGAAGCCTTGGGTAATGCAATTAAAACTTATGTTTTCATGCATACGTGTGTCCATAGTACTCCTTTTAAACGCAAGTGATTACCCTTTACTGTGCAACACCAGAATAGGTTATCTAGTCTTTAATAGCTATATATATATAAAGAATTGAATCTTATATAAAATATTACCTAATTGGTTAGGCGTGTATCTAATTACCTTATCGCTAATTAAATATTCAGAAGGCTAATTTAAATATTTAATATCTGTCATGTTCTTACACTGGTTTATACGCATACACGATAAGTTCACAGGTTTAAAATCGAAGAACAACCCCGTCAGCCAACCATGAATTATCCACGCCTGGTCCATTGTAAAGACATGTGCACATTAAACACGCACGCGCACTTGCTGTTCGTGTGACTTTTGACAGAATTGGAAATGTCCGTCTTTACACTAAAGATTAGCGTCAGCTGAAACTACCTTGTTGATGAAGCTCTATTGAAATCGCTGACTGTAGGCCATGATTGCAAATCACCTCAGTCAGTTGACATACACGAGAAAGGTCGTTTTTAAGAAAAGTGAATCAGGACATAGTGAATCGAATTATAGATAAGGATAAATGAGTTTCACGCCGATGATTGACAATAAGGTGCCTTAATGTAGACTTTAATCCTTGTGTGTAGACGCTGGCTTCAAGAGCTCTAGAGAGAAATGCGAAAGCCAGAGAAAAGGGAGATGGGAGTCGGGCGAGACAGATGAATAGCGTGTTAAAGCATGTGTCTTCATTCGATAGTCAGTTATCAAAGCATTGAATATATATTCTGAACAACTATAAGGCTCTTGAATTTGATACACTAGTTCATAGGAAAGGCCTTACGACATAATACCAAATACAATTATCATCACAGATATATATAATGATATATAAAGATTATCATTACATATATATATATATACACATATATAAACATATATATGTATATATATATATATATATATATATATATATATATATATAAAGATTATCATTACATAACCAAAGATAAGCAAGGTTCACTCGGTTCAGAACCGTTTGGCATACTAGGTGCAGTACGCAGTATGCTATCTCTTCTAACTAGTACATCAATAGGACTGAGAACTGCATGCGAATTTGATATTCCTTAGAAACTTATCGTTTCGGGGAAAGTAAAATTCACGCTGAAGGCGAAAACCAATATATTTTTTATGAAAGCGTTTTAATCATATTAAGCTGCATATATATATGTATGTATATATATATATATATATATATATATATATATATATATATATATATAGCCATCCACACATTGTACTGTTTCGCTGTATCACAGATCATTAGTGCGGCTAGAAAGGCAACTACCTCTATCTAGGATCGAATATCTACCGCCCAAACGACAGTCAAGCCTTCTAGCCATTACGCTATATGTTGTTCTCTGGGTAGTGAATTAGCCATGTTTTGACATCGTCCGAATGTCGAAGCTCGATTTGTTTACACAAAGAGCATTGCTTAATACGCTAATGGCAGTTTGTATATCACTCACCAATATGCTCAACCCAAGATAAGGAGCATTATATATATATATATATGTGTGTGTGTGTGTGTGTGTGTGTGTGCGTGTGTGTGTGCTTGCCTGTGTGTGTGTGTGTGTGTGCGTGTGTGCGCATTTGTGGTGCATACGTACATATTTAAAAGAATACCTCATTTGTGCTTAATAATCATAATTGCAAGACAGTAGAAAGTAGATAAGAGATAAAATTGCGTTAACCGTCCAAATGTGCAATTTCAAATGGGGCCATCGTACTAGTTAAATCAAACATGTTATATGGCTGAAATATCCAGTTCATCATCAACGTTGAATGTTACAAACATTTATATAATTGTTTAGGATTAACTGAATTATTAAAATGAGACATAAATATTTTATCATTTCCATTGGGCCTTTTTAAACTTGTTAAAGAAAGTCTCCATTTTTAATAGTAACAGGCATATCTATATACACCATTTATATGCGTTATATATATATATATATATATATATATATATATATATATCATATATATATGTACTATATATATGTACCATATATGCATCATATATATGTACTATATATATATGTTCTATAAAAATACCATATATATGTAATATATACGTACTACATATATGTTCTATAAAAACATCATTTATATCTATAATATAAAGCTGAATGTGTGTGTATGTACCTGATCACGACTAGGCAACCTCCGTGGCCTTCGGGCCAAGATCTAATGTAGTATCTGTTCCGGCAGACACTGCAAGCAAAGATCCTATGTGGGGGCGCCCCCACAAATAAGACCTTGGTAAATGTAGGGGCAACCCTTCATACCAATTGTCACTATCCAGCTCCCTTACTCCCCGGGGAGTTGGTCCCCATTCCCCCTTCACTCCTCACAGTAAAAATCGGCCCTGTGCCTAATTTGCTCGGTGGGGGAGCAAATAAACACTTGGTCACGATTAGGCCACCTCCGTGGCCTTCGGGCCAAGATCAAAGTGTAGTATTTGTTCCGACAATTACTGCAAGCAAAGACCATATGTTGGGGTGACCCCACATATCAGACCTTGGTAAATGTAGAGATCACCCTACAGACCAACAGTTACTATCCAGCTCCCATTTCCCACCTCTCGGGAGCTGGTCCCCCTTTCCCTCCCCTTCTCTCTCTCCACATTAAAAAACGGCCTTGTGCCTAATTTGCTCGTTGGGGGAGCAAATGAATACCTGGTCACGATTAGGCTCCTATATGATTAACTATTTTAAAAAACTGATTACATATAATGATAGAAGATGTATCGAGACACAGGAATGGGTATGTTTGATCTGGCAGAATGGTGATTCATTAAAATTGTGGGGTCTGCGTTCGCGCCTGGTCCCCAAAGTATGAAAATAAAAAAATTAAAATAAAAAAAAACACGTTTACAAGTGTTTTTGATAAAGATGTAAATAAAAATACTTTCATAAGTATGTTTTAATTTAAATAGGGATGGTATAATAAAATTGTGGTGTCTGCGTTCGCGCCTGGCCTCCATAGAATGGAAATAGGCGTAAACTTTAATAAAGACTTTTCATATCTATCTGCGTAAGTATACTTTGATGATTATGTTTCAGTTTGAAGAAATATGGTATAATAAAATTATGGGGTGTTCGTTCGCACCTGACCTCCATAGAATGGCAGTATATCACAAAGTTTAACAAGGTTTTTTAATATAGATCCACAGAATATTGTGACAAGTGTTTCAGTGTGAACAGGTATGGTATAATAAATTATGGGGTTTATCTATTTTATTTTTACTTTCATCATATTTTGCTTTCGTTTTAATATCCCCAAATTCGAAGCTATCTCTTTATAACCCTTCCTTTTCATAACTTATCATACTTTAATAAATCAGAGTCCATTTTCTGGAGGCTGTTTTTGAACCCAGTCAACAACGGGTACTTTTACAAGTATATATATATATATATATATATATATATATATGTAATATATACGTACTACAAATGTTCTATAAAATCATCATTTATATATATATATATATATATACTATACATATGTAATATATATGTACTATATTAACATCATATATATGTACTATATATATATATATATATATATGTTCCATAAAAATCTAGCATATATGTACTATATATATATATATTATATATGTTCCATATATATGTACTATATATATATATGTAATATATATGTAAAATATATACGTCATATATATGTAGTATATATATTTGTATGTAATATATATGTACTATATATACATCATTTATATGTAGTATGTAGTTGTATGTAATATATATGAATTACACATGCATCATATATGTATGTACTATATATCTGTATATATAATATGTACTAGATATACATTATATGTGTACTATATATATGATATATATATATAGTTATTATATGTACATCATATATATGTGCTATATATAATATATATGTAATATATATACATCATATATATGTGATACGTTTTATATATATTTACTATATATATACATCTTATGTAGTATATATATATATATATCATATATGCGTACTATATATACATCATATTATGTACTATATATATCATGTGTGTGTATATATATATATATATATATATGTGTGGGTGTGTGTGTTTAATGTACCTCACTCTAATATCTGGAAGGACAATTTACTTGATTTCTAATTAGCAGCCTGCCCCATTAATATATATATATATATATATATGTATATGAATATATATATATATGTGTTTTAATTTTAATACTGAACATACTAGTGCATCCCAAAGTGTTTACATAAAAAAATATTGCTCATAAAATTATGCAGATAAAATGTTCATGAAAACTACGTTTACACATTTGGATGTAGTGAAATATGAACTTAATATTTGGTTGACAAAAAGTTCTGGCAGTTTTAATCTAAAGATGTAAATGAACATGTCTAAGCTCAAACAAAAACTTTTTTTTTCGGTATAAGCATATTCAGAAAAAAAAAAACAATTTTTCCAACACAAAACAAGTACAGTCATATCAGCAACAGGATAATCTTGCATTCTGGTGACATTAAAATCCCAGAAGGCGCTTCTTATATAGCAAAGGTTTTTAAAACATTTACAAAGTTGACGAGATGCTTGAAACATTTGTAGTCGGTAGGTGAGAGTTCTGGAGAGTTTGGCGGGTAAGGCAGGGTTTCGCAGCCTACTTCGTTAAACTTCTACAGGGTCAGTTTTGCAACATTGTCGTGGAGATAAATTGTACCTTTTCATATTTACTAATGCTGGCTGTTGTTGTTATGGAAGTTTCTGGTGTATTTCATCCATTTGTTTACAATACTTTTTTGCCGTAATGATATTGCCTGCATTAAAAAAAACTGGAATGGATGGACCAGTCACAGACTAGCAAACAATCAGCATGACTTTCTTTTGATGCAAGTCTTGCTTCAAGAAGTGTTGTGGAGATTCGTCAGCGTCCCACAGAACGTTCATGTCTACTTAGTATGATATATATATATATATATATATATATATATATATATATATATATATATGTTTTTAATCATGGACGAAAAATATACTTTCAGCAATATTTGTCCTTACCTACCCGTTAAGACGATACGCCAACGATCAAGTGGAGCTAACCCCGTCTATGTTTCAGGCACCCCTTCCATTTTACATCTGTTATCGCGTTGAGACAGGAGAATGAAATTTAAAAACAAACGCTGCAAGAAACGAACAAAGGGTGACTTTTGAATAGCATGAACGAAGATGGAGACGTATTACCTCCTACTTTGCTAGTTGTGCCACAAGTAATAGCGAACTAAGACTGACAGAAGTAATTATATCATTGTATATTTTGTCTCCTTGTAAATAAAATGTCTACGTAAATTGTAAGTATCGTCACGTCTTCCACTACTATCTACAATTTATGTGCTACATGTGCACACACACATTCGTCTACTCATATAATAGTCTACAAAACAATTATGACATACCGACATTTCCAGCAAAAAAGGTATTCCAGAAAATGGTAATAACTATTATACCAGAGTAAGACAAATCAAGGCGTCAGTGAATGTTAATTCTATTGAGTTACTATGTATGTATATAATGATGTATCGAATGAGCACTGAAACACTGTTGAATAATATGGTAAATATGACCCAATATTGTCTCCAACAACAAATAAGATTACCGATGTTGATTACGTTGATAGCTTTGCTTTGTTAGCTGATTCAATGCTAATGCACAAACATCGTTACATACGGTGGAAGTGTTTAGTGCCAGGATTGGACTGCATACAAAACTAAAACAGAATATATGGCTTTCCACCAAACCAGCCCAGTTTAAACACTAGACAGAACACCACTCCAACAATGGCTTCGAATATCTTCTCAGCCACATAGCATCCGCCAAAATAGACGTCCACATAAGCATAGAAAGGCTTGGATCGAAATTAATCCGCTGAAAGCTATATGTAAATCTGCACTCTCGGAACAGATAAAAAAAATAACTATTTTACGTTTTAAAGCCGTAGTCGTGTTAGTGTTGCTTATGGTTCGTCTGCATGGACCCTCAGTAAAATAATAATAAATAAAAACTTGAGAGTAAGTTAGATGGAACATACACTAGAAGGCTCCGAGCCGCCTGTATGATTGATTGCTCAGGATTTATTCAGTAATAAGAGCAAGAATTACACGGTATGCAGAATTCTGCTACAGAAGAAAAGATGAGGTCGTTAGTGACATGGTGTTGTAGGATTCTAAACAGTAACTGCGAAAGTGAGAAGATATATCACAGAATTATTGACAGAAAACACTGGCTTACAACTGAAATTCTTCCTAAGACCACGGAAGATAGAGATCTGTAAAAAAATGTTAATTTGGTCCGGTAAACCTGGCCAATTCGATAATACATATAATGCTTTAATTATTAAATACTTGAGCATGCTTTTACATTAATTTCTACATAACAAAACCAAAAATCGTATGCATATCTATAGTGAGTGCATTTAATAATGTCGTTAGGAATCCAGGTGAAAACATTATTGACAATGGATGTAATATAGTCTCTCGAACACTTTTTAATAAATCTTAAACTTATTGTTGAAACTGGCTGAAATGTCGGAGCAAACTCACCCATTCTTCAAAAAAGCGTTATTTCTGTTTACACTAAACAATTCCGACACGATTACTGTAAAATACACATGCATACACACGCACACACATATTATTATAATTTTCCAAAATGTGAGAGATTATATAATTATTTCCACAGTTAAACAACGTCGCAGCCTAAAAGAGCCATGACAGTCAACAAACCGGAAGTCAAAGATTTGAAACCCGAGCCTCTTGCATGCAAACACCCCGCACACAAGATATTACTGATGAGCCCAAATGGGGGCAGTGGACTTCCGGTTTGTTTGCTGTCATGGCTCTTGTAGACTGCGACGTTGTTTCGTTTGGGAAATAATTATATATATATATATATATATATATATATATATATACATATATATTTCTAACTAACATCGGGCAGACATCGCTTTCGTAGTGATGCGAATTCTTTAAAAAGCAGCAAAAATCCAATGCTCTGCAGATCAAGAAAATAGATAAAAGAAAAGAGAAACCATTCTTTCTTACCTTATGACTTTCTTTCGAAGTCTTCCATTGGGCGGACCGAATCCATATCAGATAATTCTCTACAATTCTATCTACAAAAAAAGAGAACAGAAAAAAACGATAATGAATATACTTTCCAACAGAAATGAAGATGAATAGATCGCTTTAATATCTCGTTTTCGAAACTATAGATCGATAACATCGCAGAGTAGTTTTGGAAATACTTCTGAACTAAAACAGATGTAAAACGAATTTAGCCTGAATGTTTCGTTTATTTCTGTAGTTTTTCACTTTGATGCAATTTTGTATGAGTATTTTCCCAAA
This sequence comes from Euprymna scolopes, assembly GCF_053919585.1. Lineage (NCBI taxonomy): Eukaryota > Metazoa > Mollusca > Cephalopoda > Sepiida > Sepiolidae > Euprymna > Euprymna scolopes. The sequence goes on along the minus strand of NC_136506.1, from coordinate 37,741,158 downwards.
CTATTATATTTCAAAAATTCTCACTGTCACACGCACGTACACAATTCTTCTAAGGAATCAGAAAATGGACCTTGACTTTATTTCGATCAGCATTGTAGCACTCACTTCTCTCATTTCATGATTTGGTCATCACACTAGAAGATTAAAGTCATGACAAAAAGTAAGAATTGCTGTGTTTTCAGTGGAAATTTTACCAGCTAATAACTTGTTGGCTCGATTTTTTTATTTTCATATATTGTTTCTTTAAAGCTTCTCATAACAGGTTGCTTTGTCATGAGTAATTTTCAAAATAATATAATTATTGCAATGTTTAATCGTGGTCACTTTTCTACCGATAAAGTTACATCACGAATATAAAGTAAATAAAGAATTAATTTGTAACCCGTTCAGGATAAGGATTAAGAAGATTTTTCACATGACTGTAGACAACAAAATGGGTGGAGAAGGTAAAATACAATAGTCAGTCGAAAACAATTTGAATTAAAAATAAACATGTTGTACTAAACTGGGAGGCATTCATGCGGTAATATTTTTAAAAGTAAAGAAGTTCTCGAAACGAAACGTTATTCATCAATCGTTTGTTTTAGATGTTTAGCGAAAGAAATTAAAGTCTAACTGATGTCGCTAAAGTTTATACCTGGGAATTGATTATATTCAGTTTACAATCCATCAACTAAAACAGTTTTATTTACATACTAACCTCGATTCTTTTTACTTTAATATAACTTTAACTCATCGAAATGCAAAATTTTAATGCAAAATAGAAAAACATATGGCTGTCAATTTACAGCTGATTAAACCACAACGTCACGAATCTAAACGAAAGTGGAACTCTTTAAAAATAATTATCAATCAATGCACATCAAGTTCAGATGACCAATCAGGTTAAGAGTAAAAGAAATTAACATTGACTATGAACAACACCATTTAAAAAACAGATTAAAAGGCCAACATTGGATTATTTAATTTGGTGGTTGGAAAAGTATTTGTTAGATTTGCATTTAAAGTAAAACAACAATCGTGTTGTACTTTGAAAATAATCTTTCTTTATGATGGTTCAACTTTGTTACAGTTAAAGATGAATAAAGAAATATTCAAACTAATTGAAAACAAACTGATGTTACTAGAGTTTGTTTTAGCTTAATTTGAGATTTTTTCATCGAACCAACTCAAAAAAAAATTCAGCAACTTCTACTAGCCGTAATTTTTGTTTGATAAGATGTTAAATCATCAATATGTAACAATTTTGAATGAACTTTAAAATTAGTTAAATGGAATTAGTATGAAGCCGGTACAATTCAGCGCTGAAGCAGGCGATAAAGTTTTATTAATACAACTTACAAATACATGTGTACATATTCATATATTTCTTCTGCACATTATATTTATATTTGAATCGTGATCACCTCGGAAAGTCGGTCTGGTGGTATATCCGTGTTATATAATATTTCGAGAATGATCTCTTCGTCAGATATTCATTTGACTTTGGTTCAAACGTGCTGTTGTAAACAGTAACAGTCTCGCGGCAAACAATTACCCGAAACTTGTTGATAATATTTTAATTTAATATGGTTAAGGTTTTTTGTTCATTTTTTTATTTTTATTTCTAATTTCTTTTTTTTCTTTTTTTTATCATTTTTTTATAATAATAATTTATCTTTGGTTCAAACGTGCTGTAAAAACATTAAAATTATATTTGTTCAATTTTAATAATGTTCAGCTGAAAATTAATTGTACGATAAAAAGAAAGAGACAATTTATTTTAAAACTTTCAAATACATGATATTAATATATTAAAAAAATATTATGTTGCAATAAATAAATCATAAGAAATCAACAATCGACAGAATAAACCATATTCTGAATTTCCCCGATGAATTCTTTACCATCGGTTCGATATTTTCTTGATTTCATTTACAGCTCACTGAATGCTTCTCCCGCATCTAATCCTCTAAAACTTGAACAACTTTTGGTTCTTTTATTTTGATATATTTATCCATCGCTTATTACTTATTGGACTCGACCTGTATACGTTTAGCTTTAAGGTAATAGTATTGTATAGTTAATGGGTATAAGTTTACACATATCAACGGAATAATTAGCAACACTGTTCGAATCTATATAAAATTAAGTATCTATATTATAATAAGAATATCAACAAATCTCCAGCTCCAGTCTCATCGCCGCACTGTTGCATCACTGTGCTTGTTTTTCAAATATTTTAATGGAATGTGTTCTGATGAACTCATTGCACTTGTACCCCCTCGACGTACATATCCCCGAAAAGCACACTTAGCAATAAGATATCACCCCTTCACTGTTGATGTCCCTAAATGCAATTTCTATTTAAGAGTTTCTTCCCTCGAACAGCTAGACCTTGGAATTCCCTTCCTTCTGCCTGCTTCCCCTGCTGTACTGATATGCAGAAGTTTAAATGTTACATCAACATATATCTTGTTATATTTTTCTAGACATGGCCCCAAAGAGTAACCTCTTACGTCCAAGTGGTGATATGCTTTGTAAGGGGCGAACATGAGTAAAAAAATACGTCGGAAATGGGTACAAGCTGATATGTATGTCTGTCGGTGTTAGTGTGTATGTGTGTATATGTGTATTCCTAGATAAATGCCCGCCATATTACACTCGGTTTAATATCGTTCACATACAAAAAACATGATAAACAATGACAATTCGGATAATGCTGCATAAAATTGTTTGTTCGCATAAGCGTCTTCTAGTGCAAAAACTGTATTTTTATCTTCTTTCCTATCTTCTTTGTACCGACACTTTATACACCAATCCTACTGATGGTTCAATATACTCCTTCATTATCTCATTTCTAAGTTTACCTTTATAAGCCAGCTTTTATGTTGATATAGGTTATGGCTCGCAAATAACCACAACAGAACAACGAATAAGAGTTTAAAACGTATTACATGAAACCAACGAAAAGGTAACAAACAGAAAGTGTTGGTAATTCACCGAGCATCGCTATGAGTTATAGTTCATATAGACGATGGATTAGTCCATTTGGAGGGCGGTTTCCCCACAGCATCCCCCCCCAAGCTGATTTCTCCGGGTGCGAAATCAGTATCTTTTTTTGGGGGGGGGCATACCAGCAAGGGTCTGTGTAATTCCTTTTTTTGCCGGAGCGTCTTGGTTCTAACATGCCTTTTGGAAGTTCCACGTCAAAACAGTCGTATACTGTATCAATTGCCTCTCTGCCTGCCTGTGGTGGTTCCTCTTGATCCTCGGAGATGCGTTTCCTTATTTGGTTCAGGTGCCTCTTATCGTCAAATTTTGGTCCCTGACTGATGTATGTAACATGGCCGACGCTTCGTAAGATCATGCCCTGTTCCCAAAAGGAAAGGTTATTCTTACAATGTTTAAAATATACTTTTTCATCGCGGTTAAACGGTTGAGTGTTAGAGCTTCTGTGTTGTATTATATGTTTTGGCACCAGTTTATAAAATACTGATTTTATTGTCCGTCCAAACATGATTTTAGCTGGGGATCCGGCATCTGGTTTGTTCGGATACAATGGCGTCAGTTTTTTTTTTTTGGGAACACTGCTTAAGACGTGAGTACTTTTCTCGAATCCAATTTAGCCAGTGTTAAGGCTCGCAAATAGCCACAAGAAGAACAGAACAACAGATAACAATTTAAAACATGTATTACATGAAACCAACGGAAGATTTACAAACGGAAAATGTTGGTAATTCACCGAGCATGAGAGGGTCGCTCTGGAATTAGATTCCTCTCCGGAATCGCCATGAGTTATAGTTAATATGGACGATGGATTAGTCCATTTGGAGGGTGGTTCTCCCACAACAATATATGAATCCGGATTTTCTCCTTTTAATGTCATGTTCATTTTTGTTTTTTGTTTTTTTTCCTTATCGATATGATCATGCAATACAATTTTATTTAAATTTGAATTCTCATCGTTTATTTTTGAAAGGATAAGTAGGTTGCTTGAGATACAGCTGATAATAAAACGTAAGGTAGGATAATGGAAGCGTGAAGTCACATGGTATAAATAGCACACGAAACCGAAAACAACATTTAAATTACAAATCCTCCGTAGTCAATTCATGTTTTACAAAAAAGTTTTAATATATAAATAAAAAAAATAGAATTACTTGTGCATATAATTAGAACGGTATAATATCTTTAATACTTTTGGGAGCTTATCTCACTATTTCACAACAAAAATGGACGAAAAGTATGTTCTATAAAGAAAAAAACAAATATAAATCTAAAATTATATATATATATATATATATATATATATATATATATATATATATATAGCTCTAGGATATATATACCTTTCGAGCTTATTATATATCTACATTACAACGAGCACTGTTTTCTTTTATTTTAATCGTATTAATGAATTTATTAATACATTAAAATATACTCTGCTCTTCAGACTGTTGTTCTAATCCCCTTAAAATATATATAAGTCTGAAGAATCCTAGAGTGGATGAGACGCGGAATATTAAGTGTAGCTTAATCACCATACACCATATATATTTCATAACTTACTAACTAGCTCTACCTACGTATTAAGCACTTTTGAAGTAAATACTTAAAGTTTAATCACAAATTTATACTTTAATTACTGTGAGTAAATGAAGTAGTTATATACACTTGTGCCCGATATTATTCATACCCCCCCTTGAAAATTGAGTTTATTAGGTGTAACTTTGTAAGAATTTATTGTTTACGTCCATATTGATACATATTCTTAATAAACCTCTTCTGATCATTTTCGTCATTTTAAAATCTCGGGATACTTGTAATAAAAGAAATATACAGCTATTTATAAAATCTGCAATGTTCAAAAATAATCATACCCCCTTATTTTTTCAGTATTAATCGAGTTTCTGACTGTTTGTTTCCTGTTTGATTCTTATTTTGAATGCTTTTATACAACCTTTGATTAATTTCATTGCGTTTTTTGCATTTTTTCAGAAATTAAAATGATATCAACTGAAAACCAATAAAAGAATAAAAATTATTAGAATGGGGAAGAAAAAAAAAACTTAGTAATGATCTTAGGACTAAAATTGTGAATTCACATAAGGATGGTTTAGGTTACAAGTCAATTTCCAAGAAATTTGAGGTCCCTACAGCAACAGTACAGAGCATCATCAAAAAATTCCAGAGCCACCACACAACAAACAACTTGATTGGTATAGGAAGGAAAAGGAAACTGTCTGCTAGAGCCACCCGGAATATTGTAAGAAGTGTTAATGCAAATCCAACCACCACTACTAAGGACATTTTAGAAAATCTGGAGTCTTCTGGCATAAAAATATCAAGGCAAACATTGCAAAGGACTCTGTATGAAAATGGTCTGAAAGGAAGAAGACCAAGAAGGACTCCATTGCACACCGGAAAACACCTTGCAGCACGTCTAAAGTTTGCTAGGACCCATGTGAATTCTCCAGAGTCCGTTTTCTCAAGTATTTTGTGGACTGACGAAACAAAAATTGAATTGTTTGGCCATATGGATGCTTCTTACGTTTGGAGGAAGAAAGGAGAAGCTTACAACCCAAAGAACACCATACCCACGGTGAAACATGGTGGTGGTAGCCTAATGTTTTGGGGCTCCTTTTTGGCTAGTGGTCCAGGTAGTTTGGTCAAGATAGATGGAACCATGAAGAAGGAGCAATATTTGGAGATACTCCAGAAAAACATTAGACAGGATGCGGAGAAGCTCCATTTAGGACCAAACTGGGTCCTTCAACAGGATAATGATCCAAAACATACTGCCAAAATAGTCAAGAAATGGTTTGAGGATAATCAAATTAATGTTTTGGAATGGCCTAGCCAGAGTCCCGACCTGAACCCTATCGAAAACCTCTGGCACATATTGAAAACTGAGGTTAAAAAGCGGAAACCTAGAAATTTGAGGGATTTGGAGAACTACTGCATTGAAGAATGGTCAAAAATCAGTGTTGATGCTTGTAAAAACCTTGTTGATAAATATCCAAAACGGTTACAGGCAGTTATTAAGAATAAAGGGCATGCTATTGACTATTAGTAAGAGAGGTATGAATAATTTTGAACTAGTGCCATTATTGTTTTTCTTTGTATAATGTTTCAAACTTGCATAATTTATTTATTTGTTGAGTTTAAATTAAATGCTTATGCTTGATTTATTGTTTGAAATCCCTTTAATATTGTCTACCTTCTGGTTTGAGCAATATTCTTATAGAAATCTCAAAGATCCGAGGGGTATGAATAATATCGGGCACAAGTGTATATATATATATATATATATATATATATATATATATATATATATATATATATATATATATATATATATATATATATATATATATATATATATATATATATATATATATATATATATATATATATACGGCCTAATCGCGTTGACACACCGATTCTCGTCAGATCACCGAAGATAAGCAAGGTTGAGCCTGGTTAGTACCAGATGGGTGACCATTTAGGAATTCTAGTCGCTTTATGTGCTCTCCGCTTATCTCGGCATGTGTTTCCAATAGTCCTTAACATACACTCCACTTGCCACTGGTATGTAATAATGTCGACTCAGGAGAGGTGGGGTTTGAGATTGCGCACAATCCTACGACAAAAATTTCATGCGCACACATCCCTACGGTGGGTATCCATAGTCTGTCAAAGATTGAAGAAGGCTATGTAAATGTAGAAGAACATAAAAGAGACAGAGCAAGACTCTCATTACACTGTATATAACGTATTATTAAAGAGCATTGTTTGCATACAAATAAGTGTATGAACAGTTAAAAGCTTAAAAATTATAGTTATGGAGAAAGCTTTTCCATTTGCATATTGAAACTTTCGAAACAATTAATGAGAATTCTAGAGGCGGATACGCCGTTTTATAATGATTTTTCCTTAAAGCTGAAAATTCATTCGCAAGACAAAATTTAGAAACTCAATCTATTAATTAATTATCTCTGCTCAACATATTTTTAGAAAATGTTGCCAAAATCGGATTATAAACTAAAATAACGAAGAAAGCCGATGCCATTCAATAACACGCCTAGAAGATTAAATGGCGGATGCGAATTTATAGACAAAAATAAAGAAAAATAAACAGGTTATCTCAAATTAGAGGGACATGAAATAAGTAAATAGACACCACAAAAAGAATTTTTTAATTTTTAAAGTTTCTGCTTCATTCGATCTCAGCTAGGAATTGAAGACGTACTAAACACGTAAAATTTATCTATTGATATTTTCTGATGTAATAATATTTAGGATGTCTCATACTTATATATATATATATATATATATATATATATATATATATATATATATATATATATATATATATGCGGGGGGTGTATATATAGACACACACACACACACACACACACATATATATATATATATATTTTAAAAACAAATTTTTGAATTGCAATAGTATTTCCGGTGTTAACTGTGGCTGAATGGCACATTCGAATCTATCGACCGGTTTTAATCGTGACGCCCTTCACTGACGATTCCCGAAAGGATAAAACACTAGTGTCTGTAGGTACTTGATAGTTATTATAGTAAATTATTATGTCAGCCTCTTAAAGGAACCCGTAGCTAATCGCTGATCACTTTCAGTTAAAATAAAAAGTCGGTCGATTTAGCTCTCATGCGCAGGTCATCATATAATGATTAGTTCACTGGCAGACGTTAAAAACATTTTAAAAATAAATGTTTAAATTTCAATAGTATTTCCTGCGCTTTACGGTGGCTGAATAGATTAAGTCCTTGATAGTGGAGTCAGAGATGAATTCTGTTGACGCGTTAGAATCTATCACCCGGTGTTAATCGTGACATCCTCCACTGATGATTTCCGAAAGGATGAAACCCTTGTGTCTGTAGGTATATAACAGTTATTATAGTTAATAATTAGATCAGACTCTTAAGAAACTTTTTTCTTATCGTTGAGTACTTTCAGTTGAAATAAAGTTGGTCAATTTAGCTCATATGCGCAGATCATCGTTTAATGATTAGATCACTCTGATAGACGTTAACCACATTTTAAAAATAAATGTTTGAATTTTAACGGTATTTAACGCGGCTAACCATGGTCGAATGGATTAAGTTCTTGCTAATGGAGTCAGAGATTACTTCTGTTGCCGGGCTCGAATATATCGACCGGTGTTTATCATGACACTTTGAATGATAATTCATGAAAGGATACAACAGTAGTGTCTGTAGGGATTTAATAATTTTTATTATGCACGGATCACCATACAATGATTAGATCTCTTGACAGACTTTAAAAGCATTTAAATTCCAACAATATATATATATATATATATATATATATATATATATATGTGTGTGTGTGTGTGTGTGTGTATAAGAACAAGTACTTAATAAAACATGTTAAAAATATTTAGAAAAAGCGTTAAAAACATTTAATTTTTTAAAAGAAAACACAAAATAAGTGGATAGTCCTAAATCAACGGAGTTTCAAAGAAATACTTTCCTTTTCATCAGAGGGTAGGATTTAGCAAAATGCGGGATCGTATTTTGCTTGCAAAATTATCTGACGAAACTAAAAGTAAGTCATAGATCTTACTTGGTAACAAATTGTGAAGCAGAGGGAATATGGTTAAGGAAAAGGTGATTTCACGTGAATGGATAGTCTGGTGAAGGGTAAAATATCTAATAACAGTAAAACCTAAAAATCAAAATCCAAAAAGTTGGTTAAGTTTCCATTTCTACAAGTAAAATCCAAGGGAATCGCGTAATTGTAATACTTATTTCATTATATATATATATATATATATATATATATATATATATATATATATATATATATATATATATATATCCCTGCGTACCGCGTATATATTCTTTTTATAATTTGTTTTATGCTCATTTTATCTTATTGATTAACTTTTTTTATTGTAAATCTATTTATTTTTAAGAAAAAGCTAAGTTGCGCTCTTTATGTGTTAAGGCAAATAAAATCATGTTGTTTCATGGATTATATATAATACAGTATAACTCCTATAATTTGAACACCCGCTTCATTCAAATTAGAGGATACTGTTCAAGTTTCGTGATAAAGAAAATGTGCTGCAGTTAACTTTAATTTTCTAAGAATTAAGAAATAGTAAATGTAATTCATTGCTATATGATACTTCAAGTATATATTAAGTTGAGTTTACGATATATTATTACCAAGAACAAAAACATTGAAAATAAATTAAATCTACTCTTACTTGTAAGGTATTTATTACCTAAGTTATCATCTACAGAAATCATACATTTGTCTAACATACATTTTTAGTTATTCATTGAATGAGTCTCATTGCAGTTTCTATTTTCATCGATTGAGCTCTCGGGCGCTGCCATTATATTCCGTAAGCGATCACGAAAATCTACAATTTCTTGGTTCTGTAGTTTCTTTATGATTATATCTCTTTTTCTTTGTAATTTAAAATATGAAATTGAACATCATGCAAAGTACTACTAACATGTTATGCAACTTTTATTACAAGACGATAAAACAGAAGTTTGTATGGAGAAATACACTGTATATAGAGAGGATACTGTACATTTTATGCCAGAAATTGTTTGTTCGATTCTGAAAATAGGAATTCTTTCAATTAAAAATTCACCTTGCACTGCCGGCTAATGATAGTCGACAGTAATCAAGAGCCAGTTGTAGCTATACAGTGTTGCCGTTTGACAATCACACAAATCGCCGATATTAGCAAGATTCCAAAATGGGGAGTAGAAAATTCTAATAAAAACAAACTTTTTGCTTAACTCACTATATATTATGTCAGCCTCTTAAAATATACTCTGCTCTTCAGACCGTTGTTCTAATCCCCTTAAAATATAAGTACACACGCGCACACACACATAAAGACACACGCACACACACACACACACACACATATATATATATATATATATATATATATATATATAGATAGATAGATAGATAGATAGATAGATAGATTTTATCTATATATTTCTTTTGCTAAAGTTTTTTTTGTCGAGGAAAAGTGCCTATCTTTGAAACTCCATGGAATAAGGGATCTTTTCACATTTATCTCGTATTCCTTGTTTTGACGTCTTTTACTTATGTATGCATCCTAATTGAAGTTTTATTCTCTACTGTTTACTGTTATCCATCCAATCCATAAGCGATCGAAAATAACAAGATGACATAAAAGAGAAACAATCTACCTGTTGGCGTCTGTTTCACCTTCATAAAAATACGCCGGAATTAATTTCCTTTTAGTTATTTTTTTTTTATAGTAATCGGAAGAGGATTGCAAATTCATAGCCGTACACACCAGTAATCTCCCTTTGGTTTGGAATGTTTGAATGAGAGAGAGAGAGAGAGAGAGAGAGAGAGAGAGAGAGAAAGAGAGAATTTGAATGTCTACTAAACACTGTATCAATTGGCAAAGGTCCCTCTCTCTCTCTCTCTCTTTCTATCTATCTATCTATCTATCTATCTCTTTCTCTGACGCTTGTCAGTACAACCTGGCATCAGGATATTTTCTCTCACAAGTAAATCCTGCTTATATATTAAACAAAACAGTATTCTAAGCTCAAAATAAAATCCCCTCAATATGACTACCTAACACTTGCTTATACAATGATTCATTAAGTAATTTTGCATTATTGCAGCATCACTAAGCTGGATAATCCACCAGACCAGATGAAGTCTTGTTTTGAAATCCAGTATGATCAAAAGGCAAAAAAAAAGAAGATATATTATAACGTAGTTAACTGATCAATAAGTGAGGATGAATATAATATTACTAACTTTTTTGACTAATTCAACGTTTGGTCAATAAAAGTTAACAGTAATAGAATATTCTAATATCAATGGAATTCATATATAGGTGCCCCTAGACTAAATTAAAATGAAATGAAATATTGAATGTTTACTTTCCTCTAGAAGCTAAAAGAATAGTTCTATATTGTTATTTCTCAGAAAACAGTGCGATACAGCCCAACAATAATCATGCCTTAACGCGTACCAGATAGTGTAAAAATAATTTTAAAAAATACAGACAATTTGTGCGTACAATATTCCATCAATTATGATTATGTCTTTTCTTAAATAGTTTACATTAACCAAATCCATGATTTTGGCAAGTGATCCGTGATTTCCTCGTCCAACGAGAATTTGATTTAATATAAACTACACCGCCATTGTATTTGCTTTCATATTTGCTAGCTAATTGAATTTGTTATTTGAACAATCATATTTTTAAGTAGTACTTTAAAATTTAAATACAAAGGCACTCCAAAATTAATGCCTCCTATTTTTTTATTATTGGATTATCAGAAATGACAATGATTTTATATGTAAATGAATTTATTGTATACATAAATGAACGCTTTATTAATATATATAAATAAATAACAAGTGCGAACATTTGCGAAGCATAATATTTTCTGTAACTTTGACAACAGGTGTAGGCTAGTACAAACATATTCGTCTACATAATTCAACAAATTGTACACATCTAGCACCAGATGTTTGCTTCTTCGCCCTTTATGAAAGCCACTTCAACATCCGGATCTTTTAAGCGTCGGCAGTTTAATTAATTAACCCCCGTCCTTAGTTAAAGGAGCACATGAAAAGGGCGCTTGATACGATTCAATACAGATATTACGTAACGTTTCGTGAGACATTCTCGTTCAATGCTGCCCGTTTTCCAGATTGTCTCACGTGTTTGCTCTATCAACCCCATCTTCGTGTGCTGGTCCGCCATTGCGTTTATCTACCGATCCTCTTGCAAGTCGCACTGGCAGCTGCAGGAACCCGATTCCATGCACGTTTCAAGGGAACGACAGGCCAAGGGTAATCAGTCTTACCGATTCTTGCGCCAATTAAATCCCACGCCTTCCCTCATCTTACACTCTGCAAAACGAACATCTCGACACAGGGAAAACAAAATTTATGCTTCATGCATTTTTAAACAGTATAAATTTTCGTTTTTCAATTTTAGCATCGTTGAGATTAATTTTAATGTCATTTGCTCCCAGAAATGTTTTTTTTTTTTTTTTTTGCAAAGAAAACAAATTTTCGAATTACAAGTCCCTTGTCATCTTCGCAACATTTCTAATCTGTTATTTCAACGAGAATATCAAAAACGCTGCTTGTAGAATATTAATTCGGGAATGAAATTCCAATATAAAATTTATGAACTGAGTGTGTGATATATTTTTATGTTTGAACTCTAACCTCAAATCCATATCCATATATTATTACGATAGCTTGTGTGTTATTTCCTGTGTCACGCTTACATCCGGGTCGTTTAACTGTTAGTTTCTTCCATTTCGTGCCATAAATAATTTTATATAAAGAATTCTTCATAAATGTTGGTTTCGGTTTCGATTATAACTTATGGCACTCCAGTAATCTATTTTTTTTTTGAATAAATAATTTTATCAAGAATTCTTCATAAGTTTTGGTTTCGGTTTCAATTATAACTGAGGGAACGCAGGTTTTATATTTATATACACATATTTTTTCATGTTTTTATTTCGGTTTCGATTCAAGCTAATACACCCAAATCATATGTTTTTTTTTCAGTTTTTATGTCATAACTTTTTAATATATAAAAATCGATACAACATTAACTCTATAATAATATATACGAAATTTGCAAAGATTAAATTATCAGCTTTAAGCGTACTTTACGACCGGACTACGCCGGGCGTGCCTACTAGTTTAAATAAATACTTTTGCAGTTTTAACAAAAGAGTTACACTAATATCAAGGCGCCTCCATTTACACTGAGTATCTATAGAATGCCATCATCAATATATTACATATGACTGAGTCCCCTGTGGAATTTCCACAGGTTTCGTGAGTAAAATAAAGTTATTCTATGTGTATTATCACAACATGAAAATGGTTTAATTGTGTTTTATTCTAAAGATAACAGTTGGCCGAAAACTACGGATACCGATATATACAATGCACTGACTATGTAGCCGTATATTATTCATATATTATTATTTGTATTTACTAGAAGTTCTCAGACGTGTCATAATCAGAGATTACTCAGTGACATCAACCGGTGTTTTTCCATAGAATCTTTAGATAACAGCAAGACTCTCCAGATTTGCAGCATTCTCCTCCTTTTTAGATAATTTTTTGTCAAATTAATTTTCGTAGTCGTAACACCCGTTTGCAAGTGACGTTTTCCTAACAACCTTAATCGACATTTGAATAGCAACACGTTTTCAATTCCCTTTCTCACTCGGTCCTGGATATGACCTTAAACTATATCCGATCGTGAGGGTCCCAGCTTGCAGGCCTTAGGGAGTCTGGAGCCACCCTTTAATTGCCATTGCTCCCAAGTCCACTCTGACCCGGAGAGATAGCACCTGTTAGGGTCCCAACCATGGGCTAAATAGAATACGACTTTAAAAAAAACAAATATACTATATTAAAAAATCGTTCTTCAAAATCACCAGATTCGGCATTAAATAACCTGAAAAGAGTTGATATGCCGTAAAACAAAACAACCAACCAACCAACCTTTCTAACTCATCATATGGAGATGCTTTCGCTCCTCGGGTTTTCTATTCTATTTGACACTTCACGACTATTTGGTATTGCGTCAGTCGATATTTATACTATAATTTGAAGGAAGGGCGTAGTTAACTTAAATTTTTAGATTTCAGATACATTTACATGCTATATTTTGGGGCGATTCTATTGCAGTTTTCATATAGCTGGTTAGCATATGTAGCTCATGCGGTATAGTTTACACATTCAAGTGTTTTCCTTAAGATTTTAATAGTAAAACCACGAGTAATCTATTTCGTTAGTATTTTAGCTAACGTACAGTCATGCTTTATCATCCATTCAATACCTGGTCGGCGGGTACATGTTAAAAGGGTTTTATTTCTTGGTAATTCTTATCCGCGTGCATAACCAGAGTCATCTTGGACTGGCACTAATTTCTACCAATCGAAAATTCTCACTTTATCATCTTACATATAATCCTATCTTACGTTTCCATACGAATCGCAATGTAAAACATTTTGCACAACTTGAATAGAAAGAATATCATGATCGATTAACCGTATTTTTAGAGCCTATTTTGTTGGGCTTTGTTTTCTTTTGTTTATTTTGTAGACAAATCTGATTGTAATCATTAGCTTTTCACCTTTAAGATTATTGGTCTTTCGCTTAAATATGTTAGCTATCTCTTTCCTCTCTCTCTCTCTCTCTCTCTCTCTGGGCTATTTTCCCTCTAATTTTCTCTGTCATTATCTCTACCATCGACTTTCCCTCTTTAAGAACATATTCGTCTACTGCCATTCTTTCCGTCCATTTTCGCCATCCCCCTCGTTTGATAATTTCGTTCAATATTTACATTCACTTTCAGTCACTTAATTCCCTGTCCGTGTACACAAAGCATCGATTAGTCTCTTCCGCTCACGTTCGTATGCTATAGGCGTGCCAGAATTGCGATGACCACCTTCACCGCCATGCCTCCCCGTCGCACCTGCCGCGTCTGGTCGGACCATTTTAAACTCACCGTTTAACTTCCGGTTCATCGATCCGAATTGGAATCAATCTGAATCATCACTCAGTGATAACTTTACCTGTACAAAAACGGAATCACAATACATATCGATGATTCTGTGAAAACATTGGGTGGTCGTTAAAAAAAGAAAGAAGACATTTACTTTTCTCATGCATAAGTATTCATAAATACAGCATAATCACGTTGACACACCGGTTCCTGTCAGATCACCGAAGTTGACCAACGGTTAACCTGGTCAGTATTAAAATGCAGGACCATTTTTGAATTATATGTGCGATATGTGCTCTCCAATTTTTTAAGCATTGTTTTCAGTTATTTGGCACTTTCCCTAACAACTGGACACAACAAGCAGTGCCTTTTCAGTAGAGATGAGGTTGTGATATAGCGCAACCTTTGCCCCACAGTTACACACGTAGCTACCTTAATAGGCGGTGTTCACTGTCTCTTGAGACTGAACGGATACATCGTTTGACATTAGTTCATCTTCAAATAAACAAATCTATTCTATTTGAACGGTTAAGATCCTCTTAAATGATACTGAGAAAACGTTTCGGACGTTTTACTTTGAGCTCATCGTTTAAAACCCGAGAATCTTTATGTGGACCTCACAAAGCTGAAAGGAAATCGTTCTCTTTTTTTTGTATTAAACGAATTTTTTTTTTTACGTGCAGTTCTAAGAAAGAAGCTTTGTTCATGGAATCTACGTTTAGGTTTAGGCACAGATAAAGAGTGGGGGAAATTATTGATAGTGTTTACAGCTAGACGAGTGTTTCTTGTGAAAGTTTGGCGAGGGGGGACCATAGATTGAAGCTCAGTTGAACACTTTCCATGAAAATAACGATACATCAGAGACAAACTCGCAACATCTCTTCTGTGAGATAGAGGTTGCAAGGAGGAGAAAAGGACATCTCCTACGAGGCTACGAAGTCTATTTTGAACTCTATCAAGGCAGGACAAGTGCTTTCTAGCAGCTCCTGCCCAGATGTGGCAACAGTATTCCATCCTTGGACGTACCTGGCTCTTATATAGGTAGAGAATAGCATCAGCAGTGAGATATCTACTGGATCATTAGGTTGTATTGCTTTTTTAATTTGGTTGTTTTGTTTTTACGACATATCAACCATATTTAGATTATTTAATTTCGAATCCAGAAATTAAATAAAAATTAACTCGTATAAATTTTCAAATATTTTTTTTATTTGGTTTGGTGCAATAGTTTTATTTTACGGCACATCTTACCTTTCGGCTTCGTATATTTTGGCGAAAATTATTCATCTATAAAACTATTTATAAATATTTATTCATATTGTTTAGTGTTTGTTTTGTTTTTTTGTAAAGAAAAATTGTACTGCTTGTTTTTACATTTGTAAAAATAATAAAATATAGTAACAGAAAATGGAAAACAATAATATATTGGTACATTTAAGTCAGTAAGCAGGTATCTTCACAAAGCCTGGTCTGCTATCAGGAGATAAAAAGGTATGTTCCCTATACTGAAAATTGAAACATAACTTGTCGATAAACCGGATATATTACAGGAGATATCGATACTTCTGTAAAATCACACCGTCGTCGTTAAAATATTTATTTTTTTTACATCAAGTTTCGACCAATGTTTCCGCCGATTTTTATTAAGCACGTCTATGTTTCAGGAATCTTTATGTCTAACTTTAAAAACTATACAGCGAATTTCGAACTGACTTCCATATTCATTACACGAGAGTACGTAGTTCAGGTTTCATCAGTCATAACCTGGAGGTGGTTTATGTAAGTGTTATATTTATCCAAAATAGACTCTTCCAATAATTATAAAAACCCAGAGTATAATACACTTGTGGGGGTTACTACGATTTAATACGAAAAACAGGCTGTCTAAATAACAGCCGGAAAATATTGATAACGTTTCTTTCTTTGGAATTCATTCTTAGTGTCATACTTGTAAGTCATTTTACTTTTATCCCTAGTTAGTATTACTTGCAGTGAGGATTAAAACATCACCCTCCATAGACACATGGCGCAACGGATAAATGTGCACAGCCAATATGCTACAAACAACAGTCTTTTGAGACGATCACCAAATCAACCCGCAGAAAATCTTTTGAATCACTTGGGGCGAGTTGTCCTAACATGTAAAAACCACTATTCAATATTCACAATAAACGAAAAAAATATACCTGCTTAATCCGACGTTCCTTCTAAGTAGAAAGTATCTATATGATCTATTTGCCACGCAAACTTCCTGTTATAATGCGTCTTCCTGAACACGTCGGTTTTATCTCTTATTTAGCCTTTTACTGTGTTGTTTTATGCCTTTATTTGAGCACTTCTGTTTTTCACTTAACCATGATCACATAGTTATAAACATGTATTAGATTTTATTGTACGAAAAAATATATAGAAATTTAACTGTTAAAATCTAATGAAACATGGTATCGTCCAATGATTATTTTGCTTAAGTATCTTTTGTGGGGATAAAAGGGTAACTTTGCAACAGAAGAGACTCTGATAATTTATTTAGCTGATGGAGAAGAAATGAAGCTAGGTTGGAAGGTGAGTTACTCTCACGCTTGAAATAGCGTTTTGCTGGGAAACGTACATTGTGAATGCGCATTACCTTGGCACCTCCGTTCCTGTTTCATTATGTTAAGATAATCTGCTACTCTTAAAGTTAACCGTTTTCAAGAATTTATATTTTTAAAAATGTTAACATGGATTGATGGATTGTTATTGTATTCCTCTTGTACTCTAATTGGAAGTGTTATTGAATTTGTACAGTTTTCAACTTCGTCGACGAAACAGGGTGGCCGTCTTCCGGTCGTCATACTAATAATGCTATAGTCGAAGCTTCCATTTAATTTGCGTTGACATTATAGACATCTTCATCATTACCCTTTCTTCTTTTTTCTTTCTATTCATTATCAGTATCATTATTATTATGCTTATTCTAAATAATCTTCCGTACACGTTAATTCAGACAAATGTCACAAATGCAGTTGGGTTTTAATATTTTTATATGTTTTACGTTATGATTATTTTTGACTTCTTTACACCAAAAAAAAAATGTATTGCGATTTGAACGCGAGGAGCTACTAATTTACTACAGGGGACTCCCCGAGAAGTGTTGTCGCGAGATTTCTTCGTGTTAGATTTAAACATTCATAGCTTAGTACAATCAAGGAAACAAGAAACATTGGGAGGATTCCAAAGTGAAGCAGCCCGTAGAGAGAAACAAATAGTGGAAATTTTTCCAGCATCTAAGAATCTCAACATTGAAAGGGTGCAATTTTGTTGCTAGTCGAGTTAATTCACCAAAACACATATCATTAAAGTAAGTGTAAAACAGACACAAGGTTGGAACACTGTGGAAATGTGACGGGCGTTGGAACTTGGCTGATAATACGGAACCTAATAGAATCGAGACTCTTTTTGAACCATATCTAATGTCATGTCCTTGTAGAGTAATAAACGGTTCCCAAACTTGTAAAGGGGAGGGGCGGACATGAAAATTCCAACCAATTTTTGATGATTCAGCAAAATTTACTCGTTTTTTAGTACTCTCTGATGTAACCGTCAGATTGGTTGGTTGGTTGTTTTTGTTTTACGGCATATCAACCCTTTTCGGGTTATTTAATGCCGAATCCAAAGATTTTGAAGATTTTTTTTTTAATAGAATATATTTGCTGTTTTCACGTCGGTTTCTATTTAACCCATAGTACTACTAATAACAGGTACTACCACTCCGGGTCAGAGTGGACCTGGGAGCAATGGTAATTAAAGGGTGGTTCCACATTCCCTAAAGCCCACAAGCTGGGGCCTCACCACTGGATATAGTTTAAGGTCATATCCAGGACCCCCATTGAGGGACCTTTACCCTCTGCAGAGGGGCAGTCGGCGTATTCTAATGCCCCGCCGACAGGGCCTTAACCGTCAGAATACGTAGACTTCAATTGATTTTTAATTTTAATATTTGACTCTGCTTACTTTTAAACTGAACTTATTTTCCACACCGGTATCTAAATAATTCCATTGCGTTCGCGATTTAAATGCATTTTTTTTTAGTGTTTCTCTGTCTATCTAATTCAGAAGGCGAATATATTGTTAGCTATTGCTGTGTAAGTTGACAAGCCAGACATTTAGTTAGTTGAATTGTGACGATTACATTTGCCGCATTCCTGTGTGTGTTTGCACGTACAATGTGAACTAAGCTGCCTGCCGTCTGTGTAAAGTACTTGGCTTTTGTAAGAAATTACACGAGGATCGAATCAATGTTTTAATCTTGCAACGTACAAAGCCGAGCTAGAGAGTTTCAGCGAAATCAATCACGGTCAATCTCAATACAAACATAATTATTACCAGCACAAACAATAAACTGAGTTTATCCGATTCTTTTTGTACCCACATCCACACAAAGGCATAGAAACACGTACACACGTGCATATGCATATGAGAATAGTTCTAAAAGTAAAGCCTCATATGTTAAAGTGAAAACGGGTAAAATATACGAAGGCGGAAGTAGTATGATCAAAACGAGCGACCTTTTATGGTTCCGAATTTATTTATCTGCATAGTCTCCACCATTCTCAATGCACGTTTGACATCGATAAACGATGCCTGTGCATGATGAGCGGAGAACGCTTTGTCAGGGTCGTTTTAAAAGTAAAGTTTCCCATTTTTAACTTAAAAAGTTAAAGAGCAACGAAAACGGAAGAGTACACTTAAAACGAGCAACCTTTAGTTTTCCAAAATTTATTTATCTTTGACGCATGTGCATGACAAGGTTTGCTGTTTAGAGTCTAACACCGTCAATATCCGCAGTAAATAAATGAAAATTATATGCTAGGAATGCATGAGTTCAGTCATCATATCAATGCAATTTACAATCCCTTCTGAACCATTTCAGCGGAATAAAAATAAGAGACATTAGTTTTGGAACTCACCTCGTACATTTATATAAAGGAAGTTACTTATTTAACATAGTGCGGACGAGCGTATGCCAATGCATGCAAAATTATGTCACTGGTCGAAAAAAATAAAGATTTTTAAAAGAGGCCAACGATAGACACGGGAATAGCGTTTATATCAGAAGCGTAGATGACAATCGGTACGACAGTCACGTGAGGGACTTTACAGCGGAGCGGTTATAACAAGGAAATACATCTCGTTGTATAACAATAAAAGTGAGTTATTGATACACTTTTAACGTTGTATATATATATATATATATATATATATATATATATATATATATATATATATTCTGTAAAAATATATTTTCTTATAATATATACTAATCCTTTTAAAGAAGCTCAATGTAATTACAGAGCAATCTATAAATATAAAAACGAAAGTGTATGTATGTATGTGTGTATGTTTGTATGTCTGCTAAAAACTTTTGACAGCCAGAAAGAAAATTCACAAATTTGGTCTCATATAAAAGCCCGATCCTTCGCCCGACAAATATCGAAAAATTAGCCAAAAATGTTAATTTTCTCACCCTGTAATCAACACTTTTCTACAGGAGGGGTCAGCAAAAACCGTCCTCTCATGACGAGATCAGTTGTACGCATGCGTCAGATGACGTCATAACCTGATTTAGTTTAAATATTTGAAGAACTGACATAATTTCATGTGTATCCTGTTAGGCGAGTTTGTTAGAGCGTTGGGTCATTATCTAAACGTTTTGGGTTCAAATTGTGGTCTGAGATGTCTTTTTTTTCGATTTTTTACATTTTAATATTGCAGCAGGGTTATTTAAGCCATTTTTCACGTAACGTTCCTTTTTTTCTGTTATTCTGTTTACTTCGCTTATTCTTAGGTTTTCATTAATACCCCACCCCTCGACCGACCAGACACACCCCAAAACACCCGAGTACCCACCGATTGTTTTTAAATTTTAATATCAAAACAGGCTTATTTAAGCCATTTTAACGTATGTTTTTTTTTTTTTTATTATTCAGATTTTTTAAAGCAGTTTTAACGTTCGTTTTTCTGTTTTCATTTTTCGATTTTTACATTAAAACATTGTTCGTTTACCTAACGTTAGTTTTTTTTGTGTTTTTTGTTTTGATTATCCTCCCCCCCACACACACACACCGACAGGGTACCTTCCGCTTTATTTTTCAGATAAGTTTTAACGTTCGTTTTGCGGTATTCTTTTTTTACTTCGCTTATTCTTAGGTTTTAATTAACACCCCCCACCCTGACCGACCACACACACCTCCAAACACTCGGGCAACGCCGGGTACCCCCCGCTAGTATAGATAATAAATGACAAAATACTATATTCTAAAATTTATGATGTTGACAATCTTATAATTTATTCCTTTAATTCAGTTGACTTTTACAATTCTTGACAGTATCTGTTTCGTGGCGCAAAATCAATTACTTAATTATTATATATCAGTGAATCTATTATGCCCTTAACTCATCAGAAGAAATAGCAACAATCAATCGGTCACAAAGGAAATGAAGTGTGGTTTGACATAATTAAAATCAAAATATAGGAAGATAACCTGCATATACGTTTCCATTACTTACGCCATTTTGAATTAAAATTATAAAATTATATATATATATATATATATATATATATATATATATATATATATATATATATATATATATATAAACTCAAATGACCTTGTAACAGGTGTTTTAACCACACATTTGGTTTACGACTTCCGGTTGCGCAGGCGTATATACATATACGCCCATAACAGCCTAAACGCAATTTCGTACAAATAAATCTATTTTTACCCGTTGACAACCATGAGAGCATTTTACAACGGCGATTTACCCACCGTCTTCCTTTTTTTTTTAAATAATTTCTCCATTTTGTAATACACTTTTCTTAGAAACATTCATAAATTTTCTTCTCTACAACCAACATAAATAAATAACCCTGAAAATATGTTTTCTCAATTGTGTTACAAATAAATAATCAACACAACAATAAAACTAATGTTTTACTGTGTACGTTTTAAGCGTCCCAATTGTTTTTTTTTGCGCGTTTAAGTTATCCAAATAAACAATTGTTAATATTTTCTGCATGTTTTTATATCGTCCATTTCCGTATTACGTTTAAGTCGTTTCAACTCAATTTTCTCACAAATAAATCTACTTTAACCCGTTGACAACCATAAGAGCATTTTACAACAGGATTTGCCCGCCGCCTTCATGTTTTTTTAAATATTTTTTACCATTTTTTAATACACTTTCTTAAAAAGATTCATACATTTTCTTCTGCACTACCAACATAAATAAATTACCCCGAAAATATGTTTTTTTTTTAAATTTGCGTTATCAATAAATAATCAACGCGACAATAAAACGTATTGTTTTACTGTGTATGTTTTCAACGTCCCAGCTGTGTGTTTCTTTTTTCGTGTTTAAATTATCCAAATAAACAATTGTTAATACTTTCTGCTGTTTTTTTACATCGTTCATTTTCGCATTGTCTTAATTAGTTTTATTGACCTTATTATTATCATATAAATTAAATATTTGACCCAACGGGTCATAAATGTTTTTTTTTAGATAAATGAATAAAGTTACATTTTATTTTCAATTTCTATTTAAAAAGCCATTCTTAACATGGGGAGAGTCTTTGTAACAATTCTGTTCTTTAAACTAACAATTTAATTTTAACAAGATATATCAAAATTTGAATTTAAGTTAAATTTGGTATCTGTTCAGTGGACATTTACCTATAAGTATGGCACACCATTTCTAATTCAATGGCGGTAAGTTTTTTTCAAAAAATAAACAATTATAAACAGAACGACTAATAGAAATCTATATACCTTTTTTTTTCATTTTACTATACTTTCATAGAAATATTTCTGTTATGTCACAAAAAACTATTTTCTTTACGTCACAAGTCTCACGCCCATACATAAATTCCATAACTAATATAACATATAGACCCAACGGGTCAGATGTAGTCTAGTATATATATATATATATATATATATATATATATATATATATATATATATATATATATATATGTATATATATATATATATGTATATATATATATATATATATATATATATATTGGTTTCTATGTGTAGTAGTAATTCAAAATTAATTCATTCATTCATTGACCATAAAGATTTTTTCAACAAAGCCACAAGACAGACAGGTGAATAATATGCGCCTTATTTAGTTTTATTTATTTTCAGAAAAAAGAGCGCCAAGAAGGACTGAAAAAGCATCGTGAAAATTCAGATTTCATAGATGTTTGATAAATTTTAACAATCAATATTAGGAATCAATTAATAGAAAATTATCAATTTTCAGCTGAAGGGCTTGAAAGTGTTTGAAAGTGTTTTAAAAGGTATATATAGGAACTACTTTAAATTTTAAAAATCAGGATTTGCCTAAAATTTTAGCTTAAGTAATATAGACATCGATTATGGAAGAACCTCGTAATTTCTGTTTCTTCTCAAAATCGCTTAAACTTGAATTTGAAACATTTTTTTAGCACGGAATCCAACAAAGTAATATACTATCATATTTTTCAATGTAATTGTCGTCGACGCAAACGGCAATATCGAAGCAATTGTTGAAAGCGTCACACGCGTTGAAAGCTGTCTCTTTTGCATAGAACCGCGAACACCACAATGGTGTTACCATTCCAACATTCAACAGTCTTACAGGCAAGAATATTAGTTATCACCTCGATCACGTTCATTCAAGTAGAGGCGGTGTCCACGAGCTCAGCGATTGGTCAAAGATTGGTGAGGAACATTCTTGAGTAACCATGCCTACGTCCTGTTTCTTGTTGTCACATGAGAAATTATTAGGCCACTGATTAGCGTATTTGCATCTATAGGTATTTCGCTTACATTTTATGATTTAGTACCATATATATACATATACATATATATACATATATACATACATACATATATATATATATATATATTAAGTAATGTGATTTATAATTTAACATTTTAAAATTTAAAAAATTTAAAATTTAAAAATCAAATTTTAATTAAAATAAAAATCAGTTTCATAAGAAGGAACAACAACAAAATCAATTATCTGTACGATCGTTTCGGAAATCCGTGCTTTTTATTGTGGTATACATGAAGTTATGTAGAACAATTATATATAGTTTTTTGGTAAGCAAGGTCTCCTCATCAGCAAATTTAGGAGGGTTTTTATTGAATTTAAAAGACACCATAAATAAACCTAGCATTAAAAGTAAGGCAGATGAATCTGAAAAAATTGAAATAAAAGGTTTGGATTTAAAATTTATAAGAAAATTAATATGGGTTAGAGATAGAAATAAGTAGAGAAAAAATATATATTTTTGAATTTACATAATAAATTTGATTTAAAAATATATAGAGATAGTTACCTTTTAATTTTTCTTTTTTTGAAATCCGTAAAACAAATAATAAATAAAGTCAAGAACACATGACAATTATCTCCCCTTAAAAACTTGTAATAGAAATATTCTCTCTCTATATATAAACTGTAGCGTCTTTAAATCAAAAATACGCTAACGGAAACAATTTATTGCACGAGCGTCGCCCTTTTAAAATTCATCATTCAATAAAATAAAAAGGTATAGCAAACATCTAAATGACTACTTTAAACACAGTTCCTGATTTCAAAAAAAGAAAAATTAAAAGGTAACTATCTCTATATAAATTAAAAGGTAACTATCTCTATATGATTTTTAATTTAATTAAAATTTGATTTTTAAATTTAAAAAATGTTTAAATTTTAAAATTTTAAATTATTAATCACATTACTTAATATTGAATTAGCTCTAGGACATTTAACTATCGAGCTTATTATATATCTAAATTACAACGAGCACTTTCTATTTCCTGTATTTTAATTAAACTAGTAATTTGACTGTTACATTAAAATACACTCAGCTCTTTAGACTATTGTTCTAATCTCCTTTAAATTATATATATATATATATATATATATATATATATATATATATATAAAGCTGAACGTGCGTGTGTATGTGTGTGTGTCTGGTCACGAATAGGCTCCTATATGGTTGACTATTTTTGAAAACTGATTACATATAATGATAGAAAATGTATCGAGGATCAGAAATGGGTATGTTCGATCTGGCAGACCGGTGGTTCATAAAAATTGTGGAGTCTCCGTTCGCTTCCGGCCCACAAAGTATGGGAATAAAAAATGAACAAAAAAAAACGTTTTCAAGGGTTTTTGATATAGATGTACATAAGAACACTTTTATCATGTTTAAACTTAAATAAGGATGGTATAATAAAACTGTGGGGTCTGCCTTCGCGCCTTTACTCCATGGAAATATGGCAGAAACTTTAACAAAGACTTTTCATATCTATTTACGTTAGTATATTTTGATAATTATGTTTCAGTTTGAAGAAATATGGTATAATAAAATTATCGGGTGTTCGTTCGCGCCTGACCTCCATAGAATGAAAATATGTCACAAAGTTTAACAAGGTTTTTGAAAAGAGATGAGGGTACACAATAAAACCTTAACTTTTATCTTAATCTACGCTAGCTTTTATTTATTTTTTTGAGTTGCATCATATTGTGTCGAATAAATCCATCTCATAAATTCACGTTCGTCGGAACTTTAGACAATTTTCGACACAAATTTTGCATAATGTTTTTTTTCTTTCTCCACTTGCACGAGGCACTCATTCGAAAATAGATAAATAATAAAAAATAAGAACGTTACTTGTTATCGTGTCAAAAGAAGAAAACATCCTGCTCACGTGATCACGTGTCTTTTTATTTACATAACCTTTTATTTGTATTTATATATTTGTTTAAGCTTTTTTGTCAGTGTACTAGAAGGAATTCAGTTGATTACAACTCTTTCTGCGTGTTCTTTACTTTACAATAGTAAACCTTGAATCCGACAGTGCAATACTACACCGTTCGATACTGTAAAACAGAAACGATGCTGTTCTGTTTGAAAAGGGTGCCATTTTCTTCTTATTCATATTTATATCGATTTTTTGCTTTAAAAAACTAAAGTAATTACGTGTTTACTTTTTTGATATCCCATTTTGCTGTTTCGGATTATTTTACTAAAGTAAGTAAAGCTTTATTATTTTTCAAAACTGTTTTTGTTTCTTTGTTTTTCGATATTTCGTCGATATTATTTAGTAAGAGTGTTTAGCAGAAAAGCCAACAAACGACTAACCGCAAAAATAGATATACAGGAAATAAATGTTACCATAGTCAATAAAAGTTCAGTTCATGTTTTTTTTTGTTTTGAAATAGTTTTTAATGCTCTTTACTTGAAATAATTTCAGAGAACCGAAATTAAAACGAAATTATAAGCGATAACTACTTAAATGAATTTTTATATAAACTACACTTGCCATAATCGAATATTCCTCAAGCACAAAATAATGGAAAACATTAAAATATGTTTATAAATATTCCTTACGTTGACAGAACTCTCTTAAATTGTTAACACAGAATGCTCAGGTGTCCCTCCTTCAAATTGAAAACGGGGCTCTCCATTTCAAAGTCGCTGCCATTTTGATTTTTTTAAACCAGTTCGTGAATTAAAAAACAATTTTTTTTACAAACATTACATATTCTCCACTATCATCATTGAACTCTCAATCTATCCACACTATTCATTCTTACCTCGACGTGAGTGATTTTCTCTTTGAAATTTTTGTGCATTGGTGAAATAATAAAAAAACACAAAGTTTATTGGTATGTTTTTTTTCGCAGCCTTAGGTGTTCACACTCCGAAGTGGCTACAACCCATTATACACCCGTGTAGTCGTCATTACTCCAGGTTGTTAATCGTCTACGAATATAATAAGACACTTAAATTTATTATTTAAATATTTTTTCCAGAGAATAACGATCTCAGAAAAAATAGAGACGTGTTAATTGCGATTAATACGAAAAATGTATAGCTCAACATTTAAACCCCACCTTAATTGTACGTCCCAAATATTTTGAATGGTGTCTTGCAGACATCTCTTCTAATTCAAACGTCGCCAGTTTGATATCAAGTTATCCTTGTTTGAAAATCACGTGATTTCGCTAAATTTTGTTTTGGGTTCACCTCTAACACCTATGTGTTATTCGATCATATTCATTCACATAACGGCATTTGTTATAATTCACTTAATAATCTTTTAATGAAGCCAAGAATGTCAACTAGTTTGATTATGCATTATGCAATAGAAATTGAATATGAATTCTATGCTTTGAGAAAGCGTCCATAAAAAAATGCTGTCTTTTTCTTAAACTACACAATTATTAAATGAAACTTTTTAAAAATCAAATCAAATGAGTGGCGAATTTTCTATTTGGAATGATGCCTCTTTTTAATATTTGAATATGAAATATTTTGCCAATAAAGGGAAACACATTCATTTGATTGACAATATCAATTATTTAGAAAAAAAAACGACATGAATTAACAAAACTGTAGTCAAAAATAGATAATCGCCTCGAAGTGACTGTTCAGCTAACGCGTTTTTAATGAAGCCGATTTAGCCAATCAGGAAGCAAGAATCAGATTGCGGTGGCCAGTATTGAATGGAAATACAGTTGGCGCCCATAAGAGAAGAAACACATTCAGCGAGAGATAAAAATCAGAGCCGAGAAGAGTTATTTTTTCATTCGAAAATTCGATAAAATCAAACCTTCCCTCGTGAATTATGGCCTGTTTAAAATTCACTTAGATTAAATGAGAAAAAATAAATATTCAAATTAATGCTTGTAGGTTCAGACTTCTAAAATGTATAATTATTTGTTTATACAGTCTGTCAAAAGTGAAGAGAAAATGTATTAACATCTATATAGAAACAACGCCCCGATCAAAGTAACAATAAATAAAACTTCTCAACGTGAAAAGTATAGGAAAAAAGTAGATTTAAAAGTAAACACTGGCAAGGTATATCTTTGCTGTAATTTGTACCTTTATATAATATATTGTATCCACACACACTCACTCATGAATTAAGCATATTGAGAAGTGATACACGAATTACCATTAGCGTATAAAGCGATGCTCTTTGTGTAAACAAATCGAATTTTGGGATTTCGGACGATGTCAAAACATCTTTACTTCACGACTCGCACATCAGCCGCCGATTAGCGTAATAGGAGCCTTGACTGTCGTACAGGCAGTCGGGTCTCAATCCTGGCTTAAGGCAGTTGCCTTTTTAGCCGCACTTATGAGCTGTGAAACAGCGAATGAGTATTGTATGTGGATGACTACACACACACACACATATATATATATATATATATACATATATATATATGTATATATACGCTCGTATTATAAGCTCTATCTTCTATTTGGTTTTATCGAGCTTTTACCTCTGGCTGTGATAACTTTATAAATATTAATTCTTTAATATTTGTAATATACTTTAATTTTACCATCTTGGATCATTTTGGTAAATTTAATTGTAATTTTTATTATATATATATATATATATATATATATATATATATATATATATATATATATATATATATATATACTCAAACAATTTCCAATACGTTAGTAGAGCCTATTAAGACAATTAACCTGATAATATTTAATTGAAAATGAAGCAGAAACGTGTCATAATTTTCGCAAAATATAATTGCCTTTCTTCCATATCTATGTGTATGTATGCATATATCTGACTATAAAGTGTAAAATTGCCACTATTAAACTACTCTATGAATTTCATTGTTTATAAGCTTGGAACCTGATATATAAGGGACTTGTACCAGTAGAACGGGGAAATAGCTGCTAAGGGGGTCAAATGGAAAAATGGACATTGGCAGACGTAAGTCGATTGAACGTTAAACTTCTATGCATGCGTAAATATTCATTTATAACTTAGAGAACGTTATATTAATGTTTTTGTATGCGCATGGACTTAGCTTAGATAGTTACGAATTATCATTGTGAGATATATGTTTTGGATTTTATTCTACCTGATGTCATCCAAATTTATTTTAATTGAAATCACTACGATATATTAGTTAGAATATAATTAGCAACAAATATTGGCTTTCTATAATAACAGAAAACGAAAATTAAAGCGTACTTTTCCATCGGGCAACGGCGGCCGATCTACTAGTATACGTATGGAGTTGTGAGAAGCTTACGCAAATAAACTAACGTTTATGTATTCTTAGTGTATCAGAAGAAATCGTGCATATGAATGACGAATGTACAAACGTTGATAGATTCGCGTAAACTCATCACGTTGTTTATATAAGTGTATTTATGCAAAACCTATGCACGCGTAATAAGCTCTTTAGAAGAAATATTGATTTTTAACTCATATTCATAATATGCCTACAAACCGGACTTCAATAATAAACCCAGCATAAAACTAATTGCACCGTGTCCATCAGGCATAGCTAATACCAGTAAAAAGATACTAGACAGAATTATACTAACCTTAATATATAAAATAAAACATGGCATCTGGATTTCTTTGGGTGAAGTGATAGAGTTGTTCGATAGGATCCCCCCAAACGTCAAAATTGTAAATTCATTATATTTGACATAGATGTCTATAACTTTCAATATAGTGTTCGGGGAGGCATTTAAATTAGCGTAAAAGGAAACGTATGTGACTAAGTTGGAGATTGAAATCATAAAAATAGCTAGAAAAAACCTTAATCAGATATAACGATGAGCTGAGGACAAGAAAAGATAGAAAGGGTCATTTTGACATGACAATGGGTACCCCAGATTCTGCGATGTTACTGACTTAGTAGGTTTGTACTTACTAAACGAGAAAAACAGAAAATACCTGGTTTGAATGTGGGGTTATATACGGACGGCGCACTATTTATAGTTAATCCCAGCGATCGAATTACTGAAAAAACTAGAAAAATATCGGAAATGTTTTTAATGAAATGGGATTAGAAATAACAATAGACAGCAATTACAAAAAAAGTAAACTTTGAAGACATTACTCTAAATAACACATGAACCGCATCACAAACCCAACCAAAAAGTATTCTACATTGATTATCAATCAAATCATCTTCAATATTTCTAAAACAATATCTGAGCTATCATAGAATGCGAGTATTTTTTGATAAAAACAAAGATTATTACAATGAAGCGCTTCTCACATCGAGAAACCATGGGAAAATAGAATACAAGAACAGTGCAAACAGTAGGAATAACAAACATAACTGCACAATATCGTACAACATGGTTATGTAAGAAACCGAAGATTAATAATGGATACAATAATAAGGATCAAAGAAATTAAAACAGGGAGATTAATAATAGCAGTAAAACATGTAATGATGAGATGGGTACTAGGAATAAGAGAAACAGACGCAAGAAACAGGTTTGGTTTAATCCGCCGTTAGGCGAGCATATCCAAAACAATATCCCAAAGGAATTTTATAGAATAATTGATAAAAAAAATTCCCACCTGAGAATAGATTAAGCAAAATGAATAATAGGAACTCAGTAAAAATATATTTGTACATCTCTGCCAAATTATCCAACGCTATAAGCTCTAATAACAGGAAAATTAGCAAAATAAGGAATAATAATAAGTCAGTATCGGAGGAATGGGTTTAAGAGACAAACTGTAATTGCAGAATACCCAGCAATTGTCCGTTGGCTGGCAAATGCTTTGCCTCAAAAGTAGTGTACAGATTAGAGATTAAGGCTGATAATATTAAAAAGGTATATCTTAGAGCTACGAGATTCGTATTTAACGACAGATTCAGGAACCATGTTGTATCCTTCAAAAATTAATCGGCGAAGGAAAATAATAGAGATGGTGTTAACGATAGAAGTGGGGATCGTACAAGAATTAAAATTAGAAATAGAAAGAGGAACGTAGCTGCATTAGGTGATTGGTTTAGGAAACCTCATGAAAACAAACAAGATTTTGAACTAAAATGGTCAATAGTAGATAGGGGTAGTAAGTATAGACCTGGTAAATCAAAAAGATGCAATCTGTGTTTACTGGAAGGCTTCTACAGAGTGAATTAAAAGGAAATATTAAATAAAAGGCTGGATGCTATACAGGGATGTCTTCATAGGAATATATGTTTACTAAAACGTCTAAAACGTATCTGAGTAAAACAATTTTTTTTGTGAAAAAAAGGTTCTTGAGTGTAAAGCCAACGTTTAAATGGAGTGGAGTGAAATAGCTAATAATGAAGTAAATTAGATGTGATAAATGATTCAAATTTAGCGAGTAAATCTGGAATCTAATATTCTACACAAAATACACATTAATAGAAATAAAGACAATGAATTATTAGATGAGAAATTTAGATCTACAAAAAAGCTTAACAAAGATTTGCAATATTGTTTCAAAACTAGGAACACAATTTTAGTTGTATTGATGACGAAATAGATGATACTATTTATAGATCAATAAAATAGCTTTACCAAGATTAGCAATATAAATTTAAAAAAAAAATTAGTAATTAAAGAATGGGGATTAATTGTTACTGATTTATATCAGTAAAACTCGAAAAATCCTAGATTATTTAATAATATTCTTGTTCTGAACGATTAAATCCAAACACCAAGGTGAACCTCCACTTTCATTTGAGTAAAACGTACATGGAGCTGAATAATATATTTATTAATAGAATACTGATTAATAGGATATGTATTATTATTAGATAAGTATTTAGGAACTTAATTCCTGAATTAATATTATTTGAATTAAAGCCATATATAACCTCATTAAATTATGGCTGAATAGCAAACGTTGGTTAAAACTTTAGTAATAAAATCAGTATCACGATTAAGATATGTATTACAAACTTATAATTTGAATGGGTTAGACTAGATTTAATTGATTTTGTTTAATTAATAACTGAATCATAAATGCATATTACGAATTTGCCAAAATTAGAACTCTGCAAAATCATTAAAATATCGAACGTATTGAGTTACCTCCCTTTAAACGTTATGAATACATATCAGGATTTTGGTAACATAATTGAACAAAACCTTTAAAATTTCGAAAGTTCGGTGTTAATTCTCCATTCAACGTCTAAAATATCCGATAATCGTAAATCTTATTAGGTAGAAATGAGAGAAAATAAAAAATAAAAATAAAAAAAAACAAATTTATATCCTTTATTTTCAATAAACATTGCGACTGCACTGAATATAGAGTAATGTTAAACATTCTTTTTTTTTCCTTGTAGAATAAGTTTTAAACAAAAACCGCTTTTTGAAATTACACACATAGGTTAGCCGATATTTTTGTACATGAACAAAGCAGATTCCAGATACGAAAATAACATAGAATCGAAATAATATAGCTGAAGATTAGTTGATTAGTCCGGATTAGAAAAATAATTTAAATTAAATAACGATGTACACTGTTATTGACTACTATTTCGGGATAGAGATTTAATTACTTCCCACCACAGCAATCTGTGGCACAAGGCCAGAAGGTGGGGATCCAGCAGTCTCCCCTAAAGGAGGGGCACTCCTGCAATTGCAAAAATTGCCTGAACTTACTCCACCGGAAAGCCCGGTGGCAGGGCCTAGGAGGCGGTGTACCTAAGTCCGACAGGTGCTGGCCCGGTTCCCGGCCCCTCACCTGTCGGGCTGTCAAGTAACGAATCCTTGACAAGTACTTCTACCCTGTCTCTCTGCAGCCGAAGCCGCTAGTAGACACATCCACATCACAGTAAGACTACTATTTGGGGATATGAGACCAGTGGATTCGCTAATCATTTTTATAACCACCGGCTGTGCTAAACAACCTTCCAAAGTTAGTATAAAAATTGTCGAATTCTGGATTCAATCAGTTCGCCGATAAATACGTCGCGGACTGCATTTGATTCTTGGTCGCCACCTTGGTTACTGCCAATTACAGTAAAGATCTGATCTTAACTACGTCGCCATCTTTGTTCAATATAATGTCACAACACTTAACAAAAGAAATAAAGAAATTTAATTTAAGAAATTAATAAATAGAATTAGTAAAACCTATTAAGTTAACATAGGTAATTGGTGGTAACGTTGTATGATAATTTGATTGAAAGTATTTTTTAAATAGAGATACGAAAATAGGTAAATATATAAATTTTAAAATAAATTTAGAAGGATGAAATGTAGGTAAAATATTTTCTCATGTTTTTCTCATAAGGGAAATGGATTCCATATGTTAATTGTTAAAGTGTTTTTTATTCAATACGTCTGATGAAAAGCTGTTCTTGTGAAAGTTTTCAAACGACATATGATTTGAATTTGTCCCAATAGTCTTGAAACAAGTGTAACTACCGATGAAATACACTATTTGTTGCTATCGATCTATTCCTTGATGTCTGGATTTTGTTAAAACAATATATGAATGTTCAATTATGAAATAAGATAATTTTGTAGCTTACAGTTTAAGCCGTCTCTTTTTTACTTAAAACTTTAACCATATTACCTTTAATGCTCGCATTTTTCTTTTGTAATCCATGATTTTTAAAGTCGTCGAATAAATTCAGTTGTTCTTTGTTTATTTCGGTCCCTTTTTTCTTTTTTGCTTCCATAAACATAACGTACACATAAGTAATAAGAAAATACGGCACTAGTCTACTTTCAATAAAATCCCTCCAATTATCGCCCTTTCATTCTTTAATTCTCACTTGTTTTTTTTTTGTTTTTTTACATAGGCATCACCACATTATCAAGGCCAAGAGGCCACTCAAGGATAAGGATTAAAGAGTGTACTTCTCTTTTCGAATTAGTAGCAACAGTAATCGTTGAAGCGACGTGGTCGCTATGGAAACCAGTCATAAAAAGGTCGCTCACATCCTTACATATTTTTACTTTTGTTCTACTGAACGAAAATTGGAAAAAAATCACAATATAGCTGATAAGGTGATCTATAAAAGTCTAATGGTAAAAAAATGAGTGACCGGTGAATCTTGAATGCAGTTCTTAATGACAAAAACTGCCACACTCAGCCATATATTCAAACACAGCAGTGTTTGGATGATAAAAAGTAAGGAGCTTAATGAATAAGGTTACACAAAAACATTAATCTATAAGATCACATTGATTACAAAAAAAGGGCCTATTATTGTTATATATTTTACTCACAACGAATAGAAATATCGAATTAATATACAGTATTCCCCACTTAAATGTAGCTCAGAAAATGTAGTAGAGAGGAAAAACATTCTTTTATTGTTTAAATTAACTGTAGTGTTATAAAAGATGTTGGAAGGGCTCCCCGTTGACCTCTATGCATTTCTGGGCACGTTTAACAACGTTCGCAGATACTGCCTGTAGATCTTTGGTGATACTCCTGATAGCGTTGACAATGTTCTCCTTTAATTGGTCTAGATTGTGAGGATTATTTGCTTACACTTTTTGTTCTAAAGTCTCTAAAGGTAAAAATCACATGACAATTCGGGGAACGTGGTGGCCAAAACCCTTTGCTTATTGTTCCCTCTTCCATAAACATGTCATGAACTCGTGTCAATGATCTGTGAGCCGTGAGGCATGTAGTGCTTTCTTGTTGGAAAAGGAATCGCACTTTGTTTTATGTTGTCAGTTGGTTAAGATAAAGATTAGAGAGATCGGGCTATATTTAAGTGGGCTGCTTATCTAAAGAAAATATATTAGAGAAAGATTATAGAAACTGGTCTATTTTGAGGTGGGCCATTCTGTATAATCTAAAATATCCAAGTTGGCAAAAAACAAAAGAAACATAATAGGACGCCGGCTCCACAATCTCAGGACTGAAAAGTCAAAAGGTGATATAAGCACTTGCAAAAACCCCGCCGTATCGGGATAGGAAAAAGAAATGAAGACAAAAAATGTAGTACTCTATAATGTAGAAGGCATATAAAAAGAAAAACAAGAAAAAGTTCGAGAAAACGAAAGTGTTAGTAGGAGAGAAAAAACATAAGGAAAAAGAAAGGTAAAAATTTAAATTAAAACGGACTGATAAAAAAGATTAAGAATAATCTATATATCACTGTGAGAATGTGTGTAAGGACATTTCTCAACCTATATACTCCACGAATTCTTTATCTAAAGACTTGGAATTTGGTATATAGGATATTCAGACATGTTGAAAACTTTTAAATATGTTATCGTCCAGAAAACTATGGCTGCTAAGTGGTCAAAATATTAAAAAATTGTTAGATGGGTCCTCGGATTTTTCTCTATTTGCTGTTTCATGAATACGCATGCGTGAATCGTTGATGACGGATTACTTATGTTAAGAATAATTAAGTTTGAAAACACTTTCTTAAAATTTTGTCAAGCTCGTTATGGTATTGATTCACCGCCTTTAAGTTTCAGTTTCGATCACAACTTCTGTATTTTTTTTAACTTACAAGTTAACTGTTCAGAAAGAAAAACATAATACGCTTATGCACATATCGCAATTTATGTATGAATTAATCATTAATACTTATTTGTATTTTACGACAAGGCAATGCCGGACAGCTTGCTAGTATAATGTAAATCGATTAACAATGATTTGAAAAGTGACACCTCAAAAGAATAGGGTCAACTGGTATGCAGGAAAAAATGTTTCGAACATTCAGCTAGAGTTTCCCCTTTCCCTATCTTCTATTGCTTCTCCTCCCTCAAAAGTCTAGCTAAGACCGCCTTCTTATTTTGTATCTCAGAATGTTATCACCCAAGACTGATTCTGGACATCTGTTAGCAGTCACAAATTAATCATTCAGAAGCTGTCCAGAATATTCTATCTGGACGCTCTTTTAACCGTGTTATATTGAGCCAAATTATTCACAATTGTACATACATCAAATTGGTACTAGATTTTTTTCCACCTAGATCTAAGGAAAAATTCTGTTTCTTATTAATAGTTAAATTCGTTCAGATATCAAAATTAAAAAAAAATATATACCTATAACAGCGGAGATTGGTTTAGTGGTAATCTAAGTCGAGGTTTCTTATCGCTAGGTTCATCCACGCTGATAAGTCGTAATATGACAAAACAGTGTATCAAGTATATGTTTACTTTTTTATAGGAACTTTAAATAGATAAACAAAATATTACTTATTTATGTAAAATGGCTTTCACATAACTACATTAATTCGTTTAAAATGGAAATAGAAATTGAACAACCGATGTCTCTAAAAGATTATGAACCCTTTCAATCGTAATAACTCGTTAAAGCTACTGGGTTTTATTTGCAATCAAATAAATAATAAGGATACAAATTTAAAACTCCAGTTGCCTCAAAAGCTACAGTCAAAATTTAAACAAAGTAATAAAAAATCTAACAGTCAAAATTACTTTGTCCCTATCGTCGAAGGATAGAATAAATTAAAAGTACCATCAGAACACACACTGCATTTTGGTGTTTGATAAGAAAAAAACGTGGCTGTTTCATCTATTGTGAATATGGATATTATATAATCTCAAAAACGTTTAAAAATTTATGTGAGGGTTTATCGATCAAAATCAAACTTGTAGAGAAGCGGTCACTGTTTTGACACACATATTCAAATAGTTCAAGAATCTCATGTTCGACTTTATGGTACGCTTTGTATTTGACACACATAGTTTGATGAGTAAATCGTTTAATTAGTAATATTAAACGTGTAAATTTTCGCATTAAAATCATTTCACTAGATTTGTACACAGAGTGATTGAAAAGTAACTCCCTATTTTTAAAGGCACGCAATTTATTTTTGAAATAGAAGGTATACAATAATTAAATATAAGAAGAAAGAATTTAAAAAAACATTATAGGCGCTTTCATTCGCTACCAGCTTTTCAAGTCTAGCAGGAATCGCATCAACTGATTTCACAAGAAACTCTTGCGGAATGGTAGCCATAGCTTCATGTATTCACCTTTCACGTTCTAAATTTCTTGGTTTGGTTAAGCAAACGTGCTCTTTACGCCACTCCCCGGCTTTTTGCTGGGCTTGGCCTTTTGGCCAAGATCAAATCACTTTTGTGTAGTATCTGTTCCGGCAGATACTGCAATCAAAGACCGTATATGGGAGCAACCTCACATATAAGACTATTGCCCTTGTGCCAATCAGTTATTGGTTAATGTAGGGGAAACCTTTCATACCAATTGTCACTATCCAGCTCCTCTATGCCCCGGGAAGCTGGTCCCCATTTCCCCAATCTCTCCGCATTAAAAAACGGCTTTGTACCTAATTTGCTAAGTGGGGAAGCAAATAAATACAAACTTGCTCTTTACTCCAACTTCAGAGGAAAACGGTCGTAGGGCGTAACTTCAGGACTCTGGCTGAGCATTCGGGTAAACCACGACAACACATTTATCATCCAGGGAATTGGGCATTCAGAAATCACGAACAACAATAGCAAGTGTGAAGGTACCTCACTATGTTGAGAGGTAAAATTTGGCCAATTTTAGTGTTTGGGACAATATTGAAGATTTAATGTTTATGCGAGATAGAGCTCCTCCACACTTTGCTATTGTTGTTCGTGAATACCTAAATGGCATATGAAAACGAAATGAGAATGTATTTGAAACAATGTGATGCTATGACGGTGCCTATAATGAATTTTAAATAAAAAGTCTGTGCATTACTCTTATATTTATTTCTTGTATAAATTATATTTCACAAATAAATTGTATTCATTTCAAAATGTACTTTTTAATCACACTGTATTCATGTTTTCTACACAGAGAATAAAAGCATTATATGACGGATAGCGTCTAAAATTAAATGGCCTCCATAACTATTGTTATCAGCGAATATTCTAGTCATAACTAAAGCATCTGCGCCGGCAAACTTACAGACAAGACTTCTTATTTAGATGCGAGGTCCTATCAAAATGCTATCATAAATACAGACATCCATTTCCATATTTAATGTATTTTTAAATATATTTTATCGCTTAGATTATGTACGTTTATTTAATTTACAGAAATATATTTCTATTCAAAAATGTAAGTCACGATCGAGGAAGTTAGCGGACACTTTAAAAGCTGGTTTGCCGTATTTTTCACAAATGTGATTTATAAATCTCTCGGCGTGTTTTCCCTTTTTGCTTTAATTTTGATCTTCATGCATTTCTGAATGAGATTCCCAAGCAAAATGAATGACTAATATTTTAAATGCTTTTTTATTCTATTTAGTTGCTGTTGTTCAAAGAATTTCGCTTCAAGGTAAATGGATCCTGACTTGTGAAAAGATATAAATCATTGGAAAAGAAAATTTAGTTTCGTTTGAAAATGAAAACATAAAATAAATTAAAACGTCACTGCTAATAAAGAAAAAAAAAGTTTCTCGTGTTTTAATGGCCTTGATGTCAGAACTATTCGACAGGTGAGTGCTGTTTTGCGATATTCTGTCAATCATATCGACATGATTGGAATGAGTATTGTGTGTGTCATTAAATAATTATTTTTTTATCTATAAATCTATTACTCTATCTATGCACATTAAAGCTTTTTTCTGACCAATTTGACATTTTCTTCTGTCTTATTTATACTGGTTGTTTTGGTTTTACGGCATATCAGCCCTTTTCAGGTTATTTAATGCCGAATCCAGTGATTTTCAAGAACATTATTTTAATAGAGTATATTTTTTTAAAGTCGGTTTCTATTTAACACATAGTTGGGATCCTAACAGCTACTACCAGTCCGGTTCAGAGTGGACCTGGGAGCAATGACAATTAAAGGGTGGCCCCACACTCTCCAAAGCTCGCAACGTAGGGACTCACCATCGGATAAAGTTTAAGGTCATATCTAGGGCCTATTTATGTCGGAACAAATTTACATCTAGTTGATTTTATAGGTTTGTATCAATGTACCAACATCGAAATGCTGCTTAACTCGAGTAGGCTGCTCTAATGTTTATATAACACTGGATATGTGTAACATAATCTTTATATCGATGGAAATATGGCGGAAGGAAAAAAACAACTTACTTTTTTTTAACAGACGCCTTTATATATATTATTTAATTGGAATTCATTACTGAGATGAGTATTATTTATTAATTTAAATGTTATTATCATTATATTTTCTTAGTTCTTTCACGACGTTTCGGCCAATTATTCCTCTGGCATTTGTCAGGCGGTAACCGCGACGGGATAGGAACTCCTAATCTCCTAACTGCATCCACTGCAAATACGGTTGTTGTCATTTCACCACGTTTTTCGGTTCCGGGGCCCCTGGCGTAGTTGATAGAGACGTTAAATCTCTACGGTTCCAAGTGAGAATTGCCTGAAGATAGCGGTTTCAATCCTTCCAAAAGTTGGCCAGAAGCTTACTTGACCAAAAACGTGGTTAGACGATAAGGACTACGGAAGGTGGTAATTGCCGAGGATGCAGTTAGGAGATTCGGCGTCCCTATCTCGTTGCGGTTACCACCTGACGAAGGCCAGATATATAGCTGGCGGAAACGTCGTGAAACAACTAAGAAAAGATGAGGATAATAGTCCGCAATAAATAAAAATTAAAATTAATAAAAACCTTTATATCCGGTAATTCTAATAACGCATTTTTTCTAAATATTAAAACAGTTTTTTTTTCTTCTCCAGCCATGTGTCACGTTTTTTATCTGCTGTGACGCGACACGCGTGTCTCGAAAATGTAATTTTCCTAACAACAGCCCCGTTTCGAACACCAGCTTCTCTCATGTCAGGAACACCATTTCTCAAAAAACGCGGGTCCTTTTATATCTTCTTTCGATTCTTTGTATCGTCCTCTTCGAGTGATAAAGATAATTAAAAAAAAAAACTCTATAGAAATAAAAAAAGAAGAAATGCAAAAAAAAACAAAAAAAAAAACACTGGTATTTGCTAACAATAAAACCGTTATAAGTATTTTTTTGTCTGAAACGAACACCGGTATATTTTTGACGTTCAACTATCTCGCATGCAGCCTTCTTGATACTTTTCTCTACTGGGCTTCTCAATTTAACAATTTTTTCTCTCGTTACTAAAAATTATTAACTATTATTATTATTGGTTCAGTAAACGAATTCTTGGAACAGTAAACGAATGTTTGGTTCAGTAAAAGAATTCTTGGTTCATTAAACGAATTCTTGGTCCAGTAAACGAATTCCTGTTCTGGTAAACAGATTCTCGTTTCAGATAATAGATACATATTACTTTTTCGGTTAAGAAATTAACGCAATGTTTCAAATAACCAGGTCTTGTAATTCCTGCATCCTTTTTTTATCTCACAGTTAGCAAATATTAGATATTATTATTCATGATAAGATTGAGTTTTAGTAACATTGTTATATAGTTTTTCACACTACAAGCAATAGAATAATAGATTCCTTGCCACGTTCTAATGTAACTGTCACGCATCTGGCACCAATAAGTAGTTCAACTCTACTATGAGCATAGAATGTTGATGTTGACTAATAATAGATATTGAAGGGCATCTACTTATAGTACAGGTTGAAACTTTAAAAATAGGACACTTTTGTTGCTCGCTCTTCATTATGGGATGTTTCTAGATGCGTGTACGCTGTTATATAAAATTCGTAATAGGCGATATACCTTTAAAACATTGCTATATCATGAAAATAGCGCGGATGCGCGGATGTAATTGTATTGCGGAATGACGTCACGTGTAAAGAAAAATTACTATAAAAAAGAAAGAAAACGATTACTTAAAGACGTGGAGCACTGAACAAGATAATCAAGATTTAGTGAGAGGTGTAGAAACGTTATAGATTACGTGGGTGACGTAACGGCTGTAACAATGAGGAAATAACTGTTGTTGCTACAAAGAGCTAGTTGCTATCCTTTGGCTTAATTCTTTTTTGCGACTGAAACTGCGCAGAACGTGTTCGCGGACAACGTTACACACCAATCGTCCTTTCATAGTAACTTTCACTATTTTCACATCTTATTATGTAAACTAATTAATCACAGCTATCAGACCAGAAGTTCTCTAGTCTATTCTCTCTAATAAACTATCTGTATATCACCTGCTAAATCATGTTTTTATTCTACCTCGACTGTATTTCGAAGTACAAGTTACTTGTAAATACAAGTTACTGCAATGGACTGAAAATCCTACTCGAGAGGAACGTAAGTTTAATAATATCATTTCCGCCCTTTTCTGTACCTATTAAGTGAACTCTCAAAGTTTTATCATTTCTAACTAGAAACTCTCTGTACCTTGTACATATTAAGATTTGCATTGTATTTAGTCTAGAACTAATTAATCAACCTATTCAACGACGACAATCGATACTTCTTTTCGGTAATGCAAGTTAATAACGACAATTCAACATCTGAATCAGGAAATCACAATGTACGTCACTTTTTTTTATTGGATATTTCTAAAGAAAGTGAATTTCAAAATGATGATAACAATAGCAAAAAGATATCAGATATAATATAGGTGAAATGTATATTTTTAATGATGCTGCAAAACACTGTTTTCGTAATGAGCTATTCCGATTAGTTATGGCAAGTGAAGAATTGGCTTACATTGGTGGCAATCTACTAAATTGTTCTACAATACAATTGTGTATCTATATACATATATACAATGTCAAATCTCAATTTAGAAAAGCATTAATGCGGTTTAATACAGATGCATAGACAACTTCTGAAATTCTACAGCTTAATATTTAGTCGAATATAACTATATATATATATGTGTGTGTGTATATATATATATATATATAGAGAGAGAGAGAGAGAGTGAGAAAGAGAGAAAGAGAAGGAGAGTTATAGATAGATAGAATAACATAGAGATTTTGATGATCAAAAATATTTTACATCAAGGTCTATATAAAAGTATACCAATGTAATATCGTTGTAAATAAAAATTGAAAAGGAATTTTAGTGATGCTGATTTTCATCAAAAGGAAGTTAATTGATCCCTATTTTCATTTTTTGTAAGAAAGAAAATGCTATAAATACATGTTCGAAAAGCTAAACATATCATCGAAAATAAAATCTTCTTCTATAATATAAAGCTGAATTTCTGTGTGTGCACGTGTGTGTGTGTCTGGTCACGAATAGGCTCCTATATGGTTGACTATTTTAACAAACTGATTACATATAATGATAGAAGACGTATCGCGACACAGGAATGGGTATGTTTGATCTGGCAGAATGGTGGTTCATTAAAATTTTGGGGTCTGCGTTACCGCCTGGTCACGAATAGGCTCCTATATGGTTGACTATTTTAACAAACTGACTACATATAATGATAGAAGACGTATCGAGACACAGGAATGAGTATGTTTGATCTGGCAGAACGGTGGTTCATTAAAATTGTGGGGCCTGCCTAGCGCCTGGTCCACAAAGTATGAAAATAAAAAAATTAAATAAAAAAAAACGTTTACAAGCGTTTTTGATATAGTTGTACATGATAACAATTTGATAAGTAT
Source organism: Euprymna scolopes (assembly GCF_053919585.1). Lineage (NCBI taxonomy): Eukaryota > Metazoa > Mollusca > Cephalopoda > Sepiida > Sepiolidae > Euprymna > Euprymna scolopes. The sequence goes on along the minus strand of NC_136506.1, from coordinate 37,699,278 downwards.
GTTTTAACTTAAATAGGGATGATATAATAAAATTGTGGGGTCTGCGTTCGCGCCTAGACTCCACGGAATGGAAATAGGCACACACTTTAATAAAGACTTTTCATATCTATCTGCGTAAGTATATTTGATAATTATGTTTCAGTTTGAAGAAATATGGTATAATAAAAGTACGGGATGTTCGTTTGCGCCTGACCTCCATAGAATGGAAATACGTCACAAAGTGTAACAAGGTTTTTTAATATAGATCAATAGAATATTTTGATAAGTGTTTCAGTGTGAACAGGTATGGTATAATAAATTATGGAGTTTATCTATTTTATTTTTACTTTCATCATATTTTGCTTGAGTTTTGATACCCCCTAATTCGAAGCTATCTCTTTACAACCCTTTCTTTTCATAACCTATCATACTTTCATAAATCAAAGTCCATTTTCTGTAGGCTGTTTTTGAATGACGGGTACTTTTGCTAGTATATATATATATATATATATATATATATATATATATAACTTTAGTAACTTTTTAATTTTTTTTTTTTTGTTATTTCCCCTTTGTTACAGCTGTTGCGTCACACACGTAATCTAAAACGTTTCAACACCTTTCATTAAATCTTGAACACTATCTCGCTTAGTACTCCACGTCTCTACGTAATTATTTCGATCATACCTCAAAATGCTATGCTTAAGTAAATAAGGTGCTCACGACACCTATCTAATTATCTTGAGTGAAAACCTATTTTGTGCGCGCGTTGCCACTAGACCTTCCGTAGAATTTTCCAAGACATTTGAAATAAGGTAACCTGGCAAATAATGGCGTGATACATGCCGCTGTTGAATCTGCTTATTGGCATAATTTGCCAATGATAAAAACACGAGAGATCAATTTAATTCGATAAATTTAATGCGCACTTTAATCGAGATAGGTGGAAAAACATATTTCTCTTAGTAGAATGCCTGTTTCTATAAACGAGAACAGAACAGCTCATACATTTCACCTAACTATATACATAATATTTGAATATGTTAAATGTGATACAGTATGAATAGACGATGCACGTTTTGTTTGGATGTATTGAATATATATTCATACGTCATATATGCATTCGAATAAGCCTGAATGCGCATGGAGAATTGTGTCGACAATGCTGCGGTGCTTCTTTCAAACCGCTACACATGATGCTCTGTTAATCTGCATGAATAAATAGGCCTAGATATTCTCATTTGTTTAATGGTTCGTGAAGGACAAGCGCCTTGGGAAACATACTTGTATTTTTATTCTAAACTAACACATATTTATTAATATGGAATTTAAAATAAAATTGTCTCTAAAGAAATCCAAAATAAATAACTCAGTAGTACTAGACTTATCTCGTATCCAGTGCGATCGTTCTCCTAGTGAGGGCAATGATGGTAGCAGTTTCATACAAAGGGTTGGATCATTACTAGGGCTATGGCAACAGAACATTCTTGTCATTGTTTTGACCCTCGGATATATATCCGACACAGTTAGCCAAAGTTAACCAACCGAGAACCACATCACTCTATATAAAAGCACATAAGATATCAACGGATAAACACTCGAGGGTAAAAACAATCAAAACAATATGCTGTTGTCCTAGCCCTAATCATTACTAGTGTAATCAATTTACAATAGTTCCTATAAAAAGTTAGCGAATTTATTCTCGGTAAAATACGCGACCACACGTTGACTCATTTCCAAAATTTTCAAAACGTGCGTCGCGTCTAGACACGTAAGTCAATTAATACAAATTGTAAATGTTTTAAATGTTGGTAGCCTCCATCTTTTTTATTTTCTAAAATGTGTGTGCACATGAATAGATATTTTGTATTAATAACATATTCAGAGCATGGTTAGAAAATATTTATGGCGCCCCAAATTTTTTAAACTACTGAATTAAAGTACATTATCTCTGTTTGGCATTGGGGGTGATCAATTGAGATAAAGTGCACCTTCGATATAAGGTTGTTTTTCAATCATAATAAAAACCGAAAAGCAGTAATAACATTAGTTGTAGTTACTTATCGATGTACCTTAGTTTCTAATATATTTGAAATAATAAAACCCTCTTTGATCGCGATAGATGAGGAACCAAAGGTAACATGATAAATGTGACCGTATTTGAATTCAGCTCTCGATTTCACTGACCTCGCCATCAAACATGGCGCCATCGGAGAATTTGACTTCGCTAAACCAACGGCATCTGTCAACTTGCTTAGCACTGAACGACGTAAATGCGTCCAACCACTGCTGAATAACTAATGGCGACTGGTAGTTATCGCAGTGTCGCGAAGGAGATATGAATAATTCGAAGGTCAAACGTATCGGTCCAATATCTGATGGTGACGACAATATGAATAGCTTTCAAGACTGGAGTTCGGATTTTGTTTCTGGGCTAAATTATGAGCAGCAGCTAAATTATTGAATCATTAAGACAAATTGCAAAAATGAAAGTATTTTATGTTTTTTTAATATGGTGGACAATTTTATATATAATACTAGTAAACGAATGTCTGTTTTCGTTGCATTAATTTGTTTATTCATTTATTTTTAAATAATCTCTTAGATGCATCATCATTACCGTCGTCATTTGCAACAGCCCGAGTTTTGTAAACAAACTTTTAATTAAAAAGGAATTCGAGACGTTTACAATGCAAGCCTGGTGAATTCTGTTTTCGTTGGATACATTTGTTTATCCATTTGTTTTTTTTAAACAATCTATAAGATACATTGTCATCACTGTCGTCATCAGTAACAGCGTGAGTGTTCTAAAAAAAAATTTCATTAAAAAATTCCGAGCAGTATAAAATGCAAGCCTTGTGAATTCTGTCTTCGTCGGATATATTAAAATATTATATATGAAAAAAAAAGAACACAAACACATGCGTCTGACGGTTATCTGGTGACTTTACTCGTGTCTGATTGGAAACCAAAGGAAAGTCACCCAGTCAGAGTATTATATACGAATTACATCAGCATGAATAAATGTCTATGAAATAGGCAACATTGCATTTTATTTACAAATCCACAGTGCGTTTTTTCCAGCATCTGGCGGCTAGTGATAGTCTGACTACTCTATCTGAAAATATCTTTCGAGAAGTTAGCGCTTTTGTGAGAAGGACACCCAAGAAAACCTGCAGCTGATACACTTACCAGTTGTCTTGCCCGTTCTTATCATTATATTCTGACTGTGCATGCTCAGATAGTGATACCTGTGTCGTACAAGCATTTATTATTGAGATCATTTTGTACAGATATCATTTCTTTACAAGTCCTGTGCCTATAGAGGCGAGGCGACGTAAACAGACCAAACAAGTTGGAAGTATGTTGTCACAAATGTGCACACAGGCGGCTTAAAGCTTATCTTAGCATCGCTGTTAGTTTTGAGGGGCATGAACTAATTCCGGTGTGGCTTTTTGCGACCGACCGGCGCCTTTAAAGGACTGCGTTGTTACCCAGATCATGGGAGAGGTCTTAAAAAGGTGACATAAAAATTGTCTGTCCCTATTTCCTGATTCTTGTAGGGAGTGCCTTTTTTTAAACTACATCAGGATATCACTATTTCTTTTGGTGGGTCTCAGGATATTCTAAAAATCTGCGCCCTAACCAAGATCAGCTATGCCCCTGTGAAATTGTTTCGAAACTTAACCCCTGATTGCAAACTATTGCTAGTTAATCCCGAAATTACCACGAGGAGGATGCTCGATTCATTGAAAAGGAAATTCTACAACTGCTTGAGGATGATGTAATTGAAAGAAGTTATTCACCATTGCGTGCTCAGATTGTTGTGACTTCGTCGCCTAATAAAAAGAAAGGATTGGTAGTTGATTTCTTCCAATCTATTAACCGTTTCACCTTACTTGATACATACCCTTTGCCTCGGATTAAGGATCTCGTGAACCAAATAGCGCAATATCGTATATTTAGTACAATTGACGTATCCAAAGCGTACTACCAGATCGAAATTTGTCCTGAATATCGGCCTTACACGGCCTTTCAAGCTGGAAATCGTTTGCACCAATTAAAACGAATACCCACGGGTGTCACTTATGGGGTTTCTGCTTTTCAACAGTTTATGAATTCTTTCATTTCTGACAACAAATTATCTGGAACTTTTTCATATATAGATGATATTACTATTTGCGGTAAAACTCAGGAGAAATATGATTTTAATTTGGAATGTTTTTAAAGGCTGCCTCGACATCACTTTCTTCCATCCATTTGCTTGGGTACCAAATTTGTAACGGGACTATGCAACCAGATCCTGAGCGTTTGAAACCTCTTTTACAAATGCCTCCTCCTTCCAATTTAGATTCGTAAATAAGGTGTCTCGGAATGTTTTCGAACTACGCGAAATGGATACGTAATAAATTCGTCCAGTGATCGAAAATAAACAATTTCCTATGCCTCCTATAGTTATCAATTTCTTTGAAAAACTAAAGAAAGACGTTGGTGAATCGTCTGTAAAAGTTATTTATGATGAATTACCATTTACTATTGAAACCGATGCCTCAGAAAAGGCTATCGGAGGCACGCTCTTACAGGCTGAGAGGCCTGTAGCGTTCTTTTCTCGATCGCTTAACCCTTCTGAAATACGACTGCACATAGTCGAGAAAGAGGCTTATGCCATAGTCGAGTGCGTCCGAAAATGGAGGGTCTCCTTGCTGGAAAGCACTTTACTGTTGTAACAGACCAGCAAGCCGTATTTTTTACTTCTAAGCGATGAAAAATTAAAAATGATAAACTTATACGGTGGAAAATGTAACTTCTCCCGTTGTTATACGACATAAAACATCGTCCCGGAAGTGAAAACATTATTGCCGATGTATTATCGAGAGTATGTGGTGCTACTGCTTCTTCGTTGGATGAACTAAAGTTACTACACAATTCATTAATACATCCTGGAGTACACCACTTTTGACATTTTGTAAGGTCACGAAATATGTCATATTTAATTGATGAAGTTCGGTGTGTGACATCTGAATCTACAACTTGTGCCAAAATAAAACCTCAAGTCTTCGATTCTGGTAATAATACACTGACCGCCTCTCAATAGACTACAAAGGATCTGACCCGGTATCTTCGATGGGATATCGTTACATATTTACTGTCGTCGATGAATACAGTCGATTTCCTTTTGCTTTACCTTGTCGCGATTGTTCTTCGCAAATCGCAATCCAGTGCCTGACAAATATTTTCTCCATGTTTGGACTCCCCTCATTTATCCATTCCGATCAAGGAATTCATTTATGTCGGAAGAATTCAAAAACATTGTTGACGTGACTTGGAATTAGATTCAGCAACACTACTTCATACAGCCCAAGAGGCAACAGTCAATGCGAGCACTACAACGGCATTATTTGGAACACTCTGTTATTAGCTCTAGAATCTAGACGATTACCTCTTAGCGCTTGGCAGGATGTTCTACAGGATGTTTTAAATGCTATTTTCTCCTTGCTGTGCACAACTACAAATGTAACTCCTCACGAACGCATGTTCAACTTTGAAACGCGCTCTTCTATTGGTACTGCTTTACCTATTTGGCTCTGTGACACTGGGGAGGTATTATTAAAACGGTTTGGTAACAGGAGCAAATATGACCCGATTGTCGAGGTAGTGGAACTACTCGAAGCTAACCCTACACATGCAAGAATAGGACATAATGATGGCTGGGAGGATTCATTAGCGCTGAAACATCTAGCTCGCTTTCCACGCTCTGATAGACCTCAAATCCTGCTAAAAGTATTCAACCCACCATTGCAAACGCAGACAGGACCCAGTTGATCGAAACAAGTCCTGTTAGTACTACGCCTAATACAGAAAATGAATTAGATTATAATAGTCAGAACTCTGTGAACCAACCTTCCCAGAGGACCAGCAGACCTTCAAATAGCGAACTACCTCCGCACCGATCTAAGAGAATTCGCAAGCCAGTCAAGCGACTGGATTCTTAAAACAAAACAAAACTATTTACAATCTCTTTTACAAGTGCGGGAGATTGTTCTGTTTTCATTTAAATTGTTTTGTTTTTACTGTTTAAAATATTTTCATTTAAATTGTTTTGTTCTTACTAATTAAAAAATAGATATGCAAATTCAGTTTCTTGCCACGTGATTTTGCACGCGTTCTTTTTTCTTTAAAAAAACTGAGTTCTTTCTCTCATGCTTTAGTAGCTGTTAATTTTGTTCATTAAAACCTTGTTTTACGTCTTCATTTATTTACAACACTACATATAGGAATAACTGATGTTGCACCAAACATCTTGATTGATGATAAGAAGTTAAATGTAATGGACAATTTTTTATATCTGAGTAGTAGGCTGAGTAAGGACTGTACGCTTGATGCTGAGATAAATCACAGAATAGCCAAAGACAGTTCTGCTTTTGGCAAACTGGAGAAACGTGCGTGGTCAATTTGGGGAATCACATCAAAAGTAAAACCTAGTGTTTACGAAGCATGCGTTATCACTAAGCCGCAATATAGATCAGAGACTTGGACAACATATAGAAGGCATCTGAAATTATTGGAAAGGTTTCACCAAATTGTACTCGGCGAGTACTTATTAACTGGACGACTCAAACACTTCACACTGTAGTTCTTAGACGATCAAAAATTACGAGTATAGAAAGAAAACTGATCCAAACTCAGATGCGGTGGACTGGACACTTGCTTAGGGTGGATGACAAACGACTTCCTAACCAACTGTTTTATAGCGAGATAGATAGGGGTAAAACACCACAAAATAAACCAGGAAAAAAGGTTTAAAGATTCCCTGAAAAACAACTTGAAAATACTTGAGATGGATTTGCATAACTGGGAAACTAAAGCGAACGATCGATCAGTCTTGAGAAAAACCAACAAAGAAAGTTGTAAGATTTTTGAAGAGCAGCGTATTGATCTTGTCTTAAAACGTACTTTAAGAAAGCAGGACGAAAATATAATCTCAATGAAATTACAACAGGAACTTAAGTGAACTGTGTGTGGAAGATACTTTTTGTCAAAGGTGGTTTTGTAAATCATCTGAAATTACGTAAGCAAAGGCAGGAACGACAGTATTATGCGGAGGCTTTTATAACACATTCGGAAACAATAAGTTGTCCTATTTGTTGTCTAATCTGCAAATCTAAAAATGACATGACAAGACATTCGTGGATTCATACACACACACACATATATATATGTGTGTGTGTGTAGGTATATATATATATATATATATATATATATATATATAATATAAAGCTGAATGTCTGTGTGTGTGTGTGTGTCTGGTCACGAATAGGCTCCTATATGGTTGACTATTATAGAAAACTGATCACATATCATGATAGAAGATGTATCGAGACACAGGAATGGGTGTGTTTGATCTGGCATAAAATTGTGGGGTCTGCGTACGTGCCTGGTCCACAAAGTATGAAAATAAAATAATTAAAATTAAAAAAAAAACGTTTACAAGTGTTTTTGATATGGATGTATATAATAATACATTGATAAGTATGTTTTAACTTTAATAGGGATGATATAATAAAATTGTGGGATCTGCGTTCGCGCCTAGCCCCCCCCCCTAGAATAGAAATAGGCACACGCTTTAATAAAGACTTTCCATATCTATCTGCGTAAGTATACTTTGATAATTATGTTTCAGTTTGAAGAAATATGATATAATAAAATTATGGGGTGTTCGTTCGCGCCTGACCTCCATAGAATGAAAATATGTCACAAAGTTTAAGAAAGTATTTTCATATAGATCCACAGAATATTGTGATAAGTTTTTTAGTGTGAACAAGTATGGTATAATACATTATGGGGTTTATCTATTTTATTTTTACTTTCATCATATTATCTTTGGTTTTGATACCCCCAAATTCGAAGCTATCTCTGTACAACCCTTTTCATAACCTATCATACTTTCATAAATCAGCGTCCATTTTTTGTAGGCTGTTTTTAAACCAGTAAAAGACAGGTTAGTATGTATATATATATATATATATATATATATATATATATATATATATATATATATATATATATATATATATTACCGTTGTATCTGCTTAGTTACACGTTTTGATTAACGAATGGTATCAACGATTCAGTAACTGCACACATATATAAATACTACTTATATATAAATAGAGCATTTTGTGTCTAAGAGTCCGTTCCTTTTGGACTTGGAAACTGTTGGATGTATGTTTTTGAAATTTCGCACAAAGGTACTTGATATCTCTTGTGTTCCTACGTAAGTTTTGTGTCAGACTGCGTCTAATAAGTATCGAAAATCGATAATAAAAAATATTCGATAAAAAAGGAAGTTCGATTTTCTAACAAAATTAACAATTTTATACACCCTAACATCACAATTATATGTGAACATTATTATGACTGCTGTGGATTTTCTATGAAACAGAAGCGCGTAAAAATGTATATTTATATTTAAGCAACAATCGAACCACGATAATTGACTTTTTCCTTTTAGTTTTCATTCAAATGATTATGTAAAAATAATTTCGTAAAATCAACAGTTGGTTATTTGTGCCTACTGTTTTTAACGCTGTATCGAAAAGAATATATTTAAAGCTCTAATGTCGTACTTTCAATAATTTATGAGAGAATATTATTTATTCGTATGTAATTAATATTCTACGTAGGTTAATTACATACAGTAGCGTCTAAAACTAAGGGACATCATTTAAAAAAAATATTTGTTAGAAATATTAACTGTGAAACCTTATATTTGTTAGAAATAACATCTGTGAAAAGCTGAAATTTTGACAATTAGTAGTCGTTATCATCCACAATAGCATACTAAAATTTGACTCATTTGCAAAGGATAGAAAAAGAATTATAACAATTATTTATTTATTTATTTTCAAAATAGGAACTTCCAAAATAAGAGAGACATTTAAGAAAAACATTGTAAAAAGTACGATATATTCAAGTTTTTTTTTAATTTCCTCTACAGAATAGGTATTACTTAGTCATTTAAAAACGTTGCATCAGACGGCACCATAACGAAACGCCAAAAACTTAATTACTCTGTGAGACAAGCTATTGTGAAGCTACACAAGGAAAAGCACACCATTAGAGAGATTTCAGAGAAAGTGAATCATTCCAAGAGTGTTGTAGGCAACGTTGTTTAATCCTACAATGATACTGGCAAAATAGTTAGTGTTTTAAAACTGGCAAACCCCGCAAAACTTCGACAAGAAAAGATCGAATAATGCAGCGTATATCATTTAAGGAATGTTTTAATTTTGCACATGAATTAAAAGGGTTATGAATAGTACGTCATGTGTTAATGTGTCAAGACAGACTGTTTCTAGACGACTGCAAGAAATAGGGCTGTTTAATCGAACCCCAGGGAAGAAACCACTTGTTAGTTGGGAGAATAAGAAGAAGAGATTAGAGTTTGCAAACAGATATGTAATTTGGACATATGAAAATTGGGCAAACTAATTTTTCAGTAACGAAAGCAAGTTTAATTTATTTGGAAATGATGGAAAAACAATGTAAAGAGACGTATTGGTGAATGGGTTAAGTGCAAAGTGTACTAAAAAGACTGTCAAGTTTGGAGGCGGAAGCGTAATGGTATTTAATGGTAATGGTAAGTAAGACACTCTATCAAATATCCAATACTAATGATTACTACGATACTATCCCATTGATTACTGTACACGCAATAACCCTTATCCCCGAATGACTTCCGGGTCTTGATAAGTGGTGACCTCCATGTAAAAATAAGAAAAAAAAGTTGGAATGTTTTCTTGCGAAGGTACAACGCCTCTTGTCCGGTTACAAACTCGTGTAAACGCGCAGATCCATGACAATATTATTAAAAATCATGTTTTGCGAATCATACAGAATCCAGGTTTCGATAGGGCTACCTTTATGCAAGATAATGCCCCTTGTCACAAAGCAAAGGTTAATGAGTTACCTTAGCGAGCAAGATTTCGTAATTATGGATTGGCCGCCGCAAAGTCCTGACTTAAACTTATAGAAAATCTTTGGGAGACTTTAGGAGTAAAAGCTATGGAAAGAAATCCCACTAACACGGAGGATTTGTGGGCGAAGCTCAAGAAGAATGGTCTAAAATAAGTATCGAGGATTGTTAAGAACTGATTTGTTATTGTAGTCGAAGATGTGCAGCTGTCATTGAGAGCAATGGTTCATTTACTAAATATTGATTGTACATGTATTTTATTGTTTTTTTGGCTGTTTACATTGTTTTTCTCAATTTTTTTCCTTACTTTTGGACGTTCCTATTTTGAAAATAAATAAATGATTGTTACAATTCTTTTTCTATCCTTTGCAAATGAGTCAAATGTTAGTATGTTATTATGGATGATAACGACTACCAGTTCTCAAAATTTCAGCCTTTCACAAATGTTATTTCTAACAAATATAAGGTTTTTAAATTGTGTCCCTTAATTTTGGACGCTATATACATATACATTTAATATAAGCATTTACACGTACGTGTGTATGTATGTATGTATTCCTATACATTTTTGTGTATAAATATTCATATTAAAATCTCTTTTCTATATTTATTTAAAAAGAAAATATAACTTTGTTATATATGTGTCGTGGAATTGCATTCATTTGCAAAAGATCTATCTAATTTGCATATTCTTAAAATTCATTTTAATTAATTCCCTATTAGTTTCTTCGGTTTTCTCACTGGGACAATCATTTTTAGTCAACTATTACGTGTAATCCTACCCATTCAATTATTCTACATCACTGATACTTGGGTAATATTTGCGTAAAAAGATATAGAAAATACTAACTTTTTTCTATATATATTTATGTATGCGTATATATTTTTGTTCAGAATTTTTCCCACCAAACTCCTCTGTCAGTTATTAGTCTACAGACATGGAACTTCAGATATAGGGTAATAGAAACCATGCGAAACTTTATATTTAGGTTTAAGCCGGGAAAATCCGTGCAACAGTATGAACATTAAAAAACTGGAGTTTGCCAGATGAAGGTCAAACGACGGCATTACGAATACTCATGAGTTACGTAATAGCTATAGGTTCCTGTTTAAATTTTTAGCCTTGCAGCAAACATGTCTTCAAAGCTCAGGCATTAACGTGAAAGGAAAAAAGTAAATCGTAAGCTAAACATTTTGGTTTCGATTCACGGTGGTGACCCTAGAGTTTTCTTTTTTTTTTTAAATTAATTTTCAATCATTGGACCCAATATAATATAATAATAAATACGAAATCTGCAGTAATCAAAATGTCATATTTATTCATATTTTACGACCGGGCAATGCCGAGCCGTCTCCTAGTATATATATATATATATATATAGATATATATATATATATATATATATATATATATATATATATGAAAGTAAATACAGAGAAGCAGACTGAGATATATGCATATACATATAGGTATGTAGATAGGAAAGAGCGAGAAAATAATGTAATGTATAAATGGTACAGTTGCGAGCACTTTTGTAGGAGTTATATGTGGGCGGCCATAATTTCCGGCGTCCGTAGAGAATTGCCCACAGAGGATTGTCCATAGCTGTTTGTCAGAATAAACCAGTCTAGCTCCTATCAGCGTAAGTGACTTATCTCCATATGATTAATGTACCGATGAATTGAATGATTGGGAACCTATATGTCTCGGACCTGCCTGCTAATTCTGTCCCTCGGAAGTTCGATGGCAGCGGAAGTGGTGACCGTGGAGCAGCTACTCCTATTCGGTAGTTATTTGTGCACGAAATAAGTAGGTCTGGTTCATATTCATCGTTTTGTTGATGAATAAGTATGACAATATAAAAGCAAGGCACTTTAGAGTTGAAGAACTTTTTAACAGAGGATGGGTTTTTAATGTATGTTTTAAGTGGATGAATTTGTCACGCACGTCCACACACACCCAGATATGCAGAAAAATACTAATAAATATTGTCCTGGCCATGAGCTTAACACACATCCAATGGTGAGGCCTTATTTGGAGGTTGCGGCGACTGTAGAAGTTTCTCTTTATAACTATGACTCGTGGGTCCTTTTTGACTCGGAGTGAAAACACCAGTAAGAGCATCTGGTGCTATTAGATCAGGTTGTCTGAAGATGCTGGCTTCCTGACACAAAATGCACTAAACATTCACCAAACTGTATCCTGTTCGGCAAAGGGCAAAAACAAAAATAACAATTTTATCCTACAAAGCAATCAACGAAATAAATATATACCGGGCTCGTTCAAAGTCTTGTTGCACTTTTGTGTTTCGGGCTTGGATTAATATTTTTTTATCTAATCGTTTTGTTTCTGCATTACATATTAAAGTTCGCGCTTTAATAAAGTGATATTAGCATTTATTGTACAATTATTTGATATCGCAATCAAAATGGAAGCAAAAAGAATTGAAATTGCTGCTCTACTGTGTGCGTCCCATAAAATAACAAACATTGCAAAGCTTTTTAATGGGAGTCGTATGACGGTGCATAGAGTTTCATGCTGTACAACCAATGGAGAAACCCTCAAGCATCGCCCCCGCAAAGGAAGACTCGCAGTTGTGAAGCCGAAGATGAGCAAAAAGCGGTTTGAGAACAATCCAACCTATAAAATGACACATCTCACTAAAATGAAAGGGATTTCAGTGTCCACTCTCGGGAAGGGTGTTAAACTTTAACGTAGAAAGAGCGTGAAAAAAAAAAAATAAGAAAACTCCTGTTGACGGTTGGGATAAAAAAAAGAAGCGCCTTGAACGCAGTAAAAAGTTTCTCAACAACATCAAAAGCCATGGAAACCGAATCATCATTTTTTTCGGACGAAAAACCTTCAGGGTCGATCCTGTCCTGAATAAACAGAATGACTGCGTAGTGTCCTTCGGTCAAGATGACTCTGAAGTGCGTAATGTCTCCACGACAAAACATCCGGCGTCAGTTATGATGTTTGGAGTTGTTTCTTCAGATGCAGAGAAGATGCCTCTAGTGTGGTTCCCCACTGGATACCGGCTTACCACCCGTGACTCTAAACGTGTCTTTGAGACCAAACTGCTTCCTTGGACCAAGAGGGTCGTAAAAAAGCCCGATTATAACTTCCAACAAGATGGTCACGTGTGTTTTGGCCCCCGCATCACCAAATTTGAATCTCTTGGACTACAGCATCTGGACGCATGTTGCGAGTAAGGCGCGCAAGTGTCGTCACAGTAGCGTAGAAGACTTGAAGGCTGCCGTGAACCGCGCGTAGTCCTCAATGAGCAAGGATTACACCCGTCAATTTTTGCATGGATTCAGACCCCGGCTGAGTGGTGTTACTAATGCTGATGAAGATCATATTGAGTAAACATAATGTGTGAAGATCATATAACACATATTTATTATTTTTTTTTTAATTTTTGTTTCGCATATAAAAAGTAAAACAAACTCGTAACATAACTTTTGAACAGCGCGGTATATGGTGATAAATAGAACTGAAAGATTAGCAGGTTTCTTTGCATATTACCGAATTCGAAATTAAATAAGCCGAATAAGGTTTGTATGCCTTAAAGCAAAACAACGGAACAAAAGTTCATGAATAAGAATTTTCAGATGTAAACAATTACTGAATTCAAAAGATTTGATATACCGTAAAACAAAACAACAAACTAAGCTAACACACACACACACATACATACATACATACACACATATATACACATACGAGGCGCCTAAAATAATTTTCAAGACTCTTTTGTGCAAGCATTTAAAATTGTCGTAGACACTTCAACATTCACTATGTTATTCCTAGACATCCTATGAGATGACGGAAAACTTTTTAAGTCGCATATTCTTTTAAACATTCATTTTAATTAATTCCCTTTTAGTTTTTTTCTGTTTTCGTATTGGATGATTATATAAATGCAACTGTAATTATATAAATACAGATATTCTACAAGATTTATATTTGCGTAAAATGTTTATAGTAAACACAAAACTCTTTCCATATATATTTATGTATACGTACATATTTTTGTTTAAGAAATTCTACCTAGATAACCTCCTCTTCAGTTTTTTTGCTCTACATTCGTACAACCTTATATATAAGGTATTTGAACCCATGTGAAAGTTTATATTTGGGTTTTAGTTCTGGAAAATCTGTATAAAATTATAAAAATTAAAAAAAAAATTAAATTTGCCAGCTGAAGGTCGAACGCACGAATTACGAATATGCATGCATAACGTAGTAGCTATTGATCATGTTTTAATTTTTAGCACTGAAGCAAAGATGCATTCATAGCTCAGTCATTGGCGGCACAAGCCAAAATAAATCGTTGATAGTGCACGGGTAATTTTAAAATCATTACTATATATTGAGCCCAATATAATCTATAATATAAATTTCACCTGTCTGTTTAAATGTATGTATCTATGTATGTATGTTTGTATGCCTGCCTAAAACTTTCGACACAGGCGACGGATTTTCACGAGATCGGTATCGTTTTGAAGGTCGACCCTTCGGACGACAAATATCGAAGTATTAGCTAAAAACATTAATTTCTTCACCCACAACGGGGCACTTTTCTAGAGGGAGGGGTAAATTTTTCCGCTGATATTTTCGAAAGTCATTCCTTCTTTTCAATTGACTAGCCTTATTTTAAACTATAGCAACTTCCGGTTTGGCGATGGATGCAACGGCAAAGAAGTCAGCGCTTTTTCACGTTTATTTCCCCCTTCGCAGGCTTACTACTACCATTCCTTTTACTCAACACACACCTCCAAACACCCGAGCAACGCCGGCCACCCAGGCTAGTGTAAA
>NC_136506.1:37632001-37679501 GCF_053919585.1 Euprymna scolopes | reverse complement strand
TGTGTGTTTGGTTGCCGAGTGAGTTTTTGCCAGTGATATTCCTCGAGCGTTTTTGATCATTGATCGTCATCGAAAACAATTTCCTTATGAGGGAGTGTAGCTTCTTGTTGGAAGCATCTTTATTATTATTACATGATAATGTAATAAAGTTCTAATGTAACCTTAATTATTATCTTCATTTCTATTCTCATAAATTACTACTCTTATACGAGTGTTGTGTAGGAGTTTATATTTAGCCAATACATATAACGAATGACGATGATGATGAGAGGAAGGGGGGAAGACATTTATACATATTACAGTTCTGGGATGCGTGGAAATTCATATATACTGACTGGAGATATATACAAGTTCTTTTAACACAGGAGGGGGTTATTACTTATGATGGAGGGGGAAACATTACTTGGAAGGGGGTTATACAAAGTTCTTTATTAAGATGGTTAACACATGACCTTCAATTGTTGAATGACGACACGAAGACAAACAGTTACAAAAATCGATGATGTTCTTTATTTCATTTGACCGGTCAAAATGGTGATGACGTCAAGAATTCACATTTGTTCAACATGGTTAAACTCCTACCCCTTCGCCTCTAAAGGGATCCTCCTCTGACCATGTCAGCTCTTTCCGGCCGACTCTGTTGCTAATCCTAGCTCCTATTATTGAGAACCCTGTTTTTTTTCTATGACGTCACATGGGTGCTCCCAATACGTGCTCAATTCACATGGCTCAGCACACGTGCTCAAACACTTTCGACAACAAAGAATTCTCAACTAACCTATTTTTTTATTCAGTTTTCATAGAAAACGAACAATTAAATTATTTTTAAAATACACACAATAAAAATAAGTAAATATTGACGACAACCACTAACCATTATGACAAACAGTTTCTGTTAGAAGTATTTTGATGTGGATTGAAAACGTTCGAATAAATCTGTCTGCATGTTATGTACAGCCTTCATATTAAATAGTTGGCAACTCAGCAACAACTTTTACAACAAATAATATGTTAAAACCTCTCAAAAAATTAATTCAGAAGATGCAAATTTGCAGGTAAGAATATGAAACACGTGACAGCCATTTTAGGAACAATGGTAGTAATTACGAGCCTCGAGCAAAACTATAGAATCAATATTGGCCAAGAAGGAAATTTGCGTTATTAGTGACGATATTAGTGGAGCAACTTAATGTGATTTTTTGCCAGAATCGTTCATTTGGTGATACAAGCATGAAATAGGGCATCAATAGTCTCTGTAAGTTACTTTTTCAGAAAAAAGTGCTGGCCATCAAAAATTCCAATATGGCGACCATTCTTTTCAAGATGGCCGCCAGCAAACCACAAATTTCCATAAACGTTCATTTTTTCCAACTTTTATACCTAATAAGGACTGCTAATGCAAGGATGACAAAGTGGATAACCTGTTTTTTCCTATAAAATGCCCCAAAAAGGCTTACAAACTATGCTAGCCATCCTGAAGAAATCAGGTGTTCTTAATTCCGTTACCTTCCTCACTCCATACAAGCCCCTGAATCAACCCATTGAGAAATTGTGACCAAGGCGGCACATCTCACGAGGATCAAATTAAGTACCACCGTTTTTTCCACAGAAAGAGAATTTTGCAGAATATTATGACGAGAGTGTATGTCGCTCACTACCAGGGCACACAGGTGACAGACACTGCTGTGGAACTCAGCATGGGGTTCAATATCAGCTAAACTCCAGTTTAGCATCCCAAATGCTATCTAGCCAGCCCCTAAGGTTGGATAGCCGCACCTGGATTGACAGGATGTGCCAGCGCAGGAGAGCCAAGCCAAGGATGACAGGGGCTTTATTGTTATCCGGATGGTGTACAGATCGCACGGGATTTAAATGATATTGGATGTACGATCGGGTTAGGTGTAGGGCAGCAGCATGAACCTAACTGTATCCCATACATCAAAGTGAGCAAAGGTGGTAAGGTGGTAAAAGGATAACCCCTCGGCCTTCACCACTTCAACGACTCTTACGATGCATGCCAAAACTAGACAGCAAACTGACTGGAGTAAATGTTGCCTTTGTCAGGTTGACAAAAGAGATGAAACTCTAATTTCACCTCTTAGCTCATTCCAGAGGAAACAGGACTATGCTGGATTTGCGAAAATTGCAAAAAATGTGCCTTTGTTTTATGCCCTTAATGATATGCCAATACCCTTTAATCCAGCACGGTTAGATTAAGGAGAAGGCATAGAAGCCACACTGATACGAAATAAAGCAAAATATCACCAAAGCTGCCGACTATTGTTCAATAACACAAAGCTGTCAAGAGGACAGAAAAGGAAAATAACCCCCAGTACATCAGGCACAGAAGAGAACCGTGAGAAGAGACAAAGGATCTCAGACCCTCCAGAGGTACAGTGCTTCTTATGTGAAGAAGAGGATGAAATATCAAATTTAAGACAGGCAATGACCATGCAGCTGAATGAAAGGCTTAATCAGTGTGCCCGGACCCCAAACAATGGAAAGCTCCTAGCAAAGTTAAGTGCTGGTGATGTTGTTGCCTAAGAGCTGAAGTATCACCCTCGATGCTTGGCACAGTTATACAACTCAGAGCGAGCACATCTTAATGTCATGAAGCAAGAGGAGAATGACAGCGGTCAAGGGAAGACGTTTACCCCCTAGCGTTTTCAGAGTTTGTGATCTACATCATGGATAGCATGGTTACCGGTAC
Source organism: Euprymna scolopes (assembly GCF_053919585.1). Taxonomy (NCBI): domain Eukaryota; kingdom Metazoa; phylum Mollusca; class Cephalopoda; order Sepiida; family Sepiolidae; genus Euprymna; species Euprymna scolopes. The sequence continues at coordinate 37,676,791 of NC_136506.1, read as the reverse complement.
AGAAACAACACCAGTGATATTTCGACTTGCTGATCTAGCCTCACTTTACAAGCGTCGGCTGCAACAACTAGGTGTGGAATCCCCAGAGGTCAATTCTACCAGATTAAAAGAGCAGTTACTCTCTAGGATCCCTGAGCTTGAAGCACATAAGAAAGGGCGAGATGTCCTTCTTGCATTCAGAAAAGATGTAAGCACCATGCTATCTGATGCTAGCAAGTACAGTGAAGCCATTCATCTGGCTAAAGCTGCTGATATCATCCGGAAAGAGATGCTGGCGCACAAGACAAAATTCAGCCAGGCATTTCAAGAAGGGTTTGGAGAGGAAGCCGTTCCCCAGGCACTTCTACAGTGTGTTTGCAGTATTGAGCATGGGGTGGACATAAGGTCCCATCTGAATCATGGTATTGTGCAGTCAGATGTGGCCATTGCTCAACTACTGCAGTTCAACTGTTACTCAAAGTACAGGGAAGGTTCGAAATCTCAAAACATGCCAAAGACCATGAAACACCATTTGCTGTTTATGTTGGAATGAATGTTTTTGCAAAGACAAGAAAGAGACAACTGATCCTCAAGCTGCATGAGAATGGAATAAGCATATCTTATGACAGAGTTTTGGAAATATCAGGACAGTTGGGCGAGACTGTTGTAAAGCAATATGTGGAAGATGATGTCGTGTGTCCACCAAATTTGAGGAAAGGGCTGTTCACAACATCTGCTGTAGATAACATAGATCACAACCCAACAGCAACAACATCAAGCACATCTTTCCATGGTACAAGTATTTCAATGTTCCAGCACCCAAGTTCAGATAATGTAGGAGAAGCACGCATCTTGGGCAATGTTGCAGAAGGTCGGACGAAGAAGGTCCCGGATCTTCCAGAGTCATATACAAATATTCCACCAGCCTTCTTCCGTAAGAAGAATCCAGAACCAAGCATCCGTGATGACTTTTCACTTCCAGATCCCAGTCTTTTCCAAGAGGAAGTCAAGCTTGAAAATGAATGGTTGGAAAAGGTCCATAATACCACTGATGTAGATGGTTCACCAAATGTAACATGGTCTGCCCATCATGCAAGCAACCAAAGAGCAGAATTTGTGACTAGTATAAATGCTTTGCTGCCCCTTCTGCGAGATCAAGCACACAGTGTTGCCACCATAAAGCATGCTATGGACAAAATCAAGGAAAATCTGTCGGGCAAACACCCGTTATAACAGCAGACCAGCCACTCTATGCACTGGCGAAACAGATACAGTGGCATTGGCCAGACATATATGGGGAGGACAAGTTTGTAATAATGTTTGGTGGACTACATATTGAAATGACAGCCTTTAAATCAATATGGTCAATGTTAGAGGGCAGCGGATGGACTGGTGCACTTGTTGAGGCAGAAATAGCATCTTCAGGCTCTGCAGATTCATTTCTATCAGCTACAAATGTTACAAAGACTCGCCAAGCTCATCAGGTTACAGCAAGCAGTTTATTCAAGCACTTGAAGAAAGGTTACAGTGCATATCTTGTTGAACAGGAAGACAGTGATGAGAAAACTGTCACCTTTCAAGAGTGGTGTGGCTTCCGCAGTAAAGAGAGTCCTCTGTTTCAGTTTTGGTTCTTGATTCTGAACATGGAGCTGACCATTCTGACACTGATACGTGCTTTCAGAGAGGGAAATTTCCAATTGTATAGTGAATCTCTGGCAGAACTGATACCCTATTTCTTCGCAAACAACAGTGTTAATTACGCACGATGGCTTCCAGTTCATCTTCGAGATATGATGAGCTTAGAGAGGCAACACCCAGAGGTTGCACAATAATTCCTAAATGGAAACTTTGTAGTTCACAAATCTGACAGGCATTTCTCATCAGTCGCCATTGACCAAGCCCACAAACAAAATAATGCTAGCATCAAAGGAGATGGTGGAGCTATTGGGCTGACAGAAGATCCAGCAGCTCTTCGAAGATGGATGGTGGCTGGGCCAGAAATAAGGAAGTTGGTGGCCGACTATGAAACAGCATCAGGGAGTAAGGATGTGAAGAGTGACACTCGTCACCATGAACAGTCACCTGCAGCTCAGAAGACATTCCTTGAGAAAGTTCAAAGGCTCACCATTGTCCTAGAGGAAATGGGCAATCCATTCACTGAGGTGAAAGGAGATCTGCTGACCCTTGACACAAAGGACATAGCAGAATCATCTGCGGCTGAACTTGTTGCTACACATCTTCAGAAGGGGAAAGAACAGTTCAAAACGTTTATGGATAAACTTAACGATGGTCAATATTTCTACCAGTCCATCAAGAAGAACAGCATAGGTTTCTTCAAAACGGGGACTGGCCAAAGCAAAAAATCTGAGAAGAAACTGCTAAAGGAAAATTGCCACCTGTTTTCCCACCTTTTCATCTCTTGCCAAACTAGAGGTTGTGATCTACAGGAATTTTTCAAGCATGAGAACCAGTCGTTTCCCCCCTCTCTCAGCAAGAATGGTAACCTACGTCCAAGTACCAAGTCAGATCTTGTGGAAATTCTCCAAGGGCAAGTCCAGCTTCCAGAGTCCAAGCCAGAATCTGATGTACTGATTGTTGATGGGGCTTCACTGGTGAATGCTGTTGCACCAAAAACACCAAAGACATTTGAGGAATATGCCCAAAACGATATTCTTCCCTTGGTGCAGAACTACAGCCACACTCACAAGAGAACAGATATCATTTTTGATGTATACCATAAGACCAGCCTTAAGTCAGAAAGGCCATCAGGAGGAGAGTTACCGCCAAGAGCAAGCCGCCTACAAACTGGAAGAGCTTCCTTCGAGACAGCACTAACAAATCAGAACTCTTCCACTTCCTTGCCGATGCCATAGCTGAAATGACCACAAGCAATGCAGTCCTTGTGACTAGGGAGGAAATCGTCCTTACCAGTGCCAATTACACCAACTTCAGCTTAGAAGAATTGGCACCCTGTATGCATGAGGAGGCCGACACACGGATATTCTTACATGCTTGGCATGCAGCTAAGGAGGGCTACAAGTCTGTACTGGTTGATGAAAATGACACAGACATTGTAGTAATTGCCATATCGATGATGCCTTCTCTAACAGCAATTGGTCTTCAGAAAATGTGGGTGAGATTCGGCAAGGAGGAACACACCAGGTGGATTCATTTACATGACCTTGTGTCCAATCTAGGACCAGAGAAATCCAAGGGAACGTTGTTCTTCCATGCCTTCACAGGGTGTGATGTTGTATCTTCTTTCAATGGCAAGGGAAAAAAGACAGCCTTGCAGACATGGAATGTATTTAATGAAGTCTCAGCCACATTTGCAAAACTCAGTCTCAGCCCATCTGAAATTGAGGAGTCTGATCTACAAGTATTGGAGAAATATGTAATTCTCATGTATGATAGGTCCAGTGCAACCTCATCACTAGATGACGCAAGACTTGACCACTTTGCACGGAAGCAAAGGTCATATGACTTAATCCCACCAACTCAAAATGCACTCAAGGAACATGCCAAAAGAGTTGCCTATCAAGCAGGTCATGTTTGGGGACAAAGTGTCATACGTGATCCAGAACTTCAGTGTCCTTCAAAGTGGGGATGGTCAAAAGAAGATGACTCTTGGAAAATTGTGTGGACTTCACTGGAACCGATTTCAAAATGCTGCAGTGAACTGACAAAATGTGGATGCAAGACTGACTGTGGTGGAAGGTGCAAATGTAAAAAGACTGGGTTGCATTGTACTAAACTTTGCAGTTGCCCTTGTCAAGCTTCTACAGGAACACTAGAACACTGAACGAGCTTAAAGTGAGTAATATTATGACAACAAAACCAACTTAAGCTCGATAAACGCCCTGTATTATACAATAATACGCTGAAATTTTTCAAAATTTGGACTCCTATGGCGGCCATCTTGGAAAATGGCCGCCATATTGGAATTTCAGGTGGCCAGCACTTTTTTCTTAAAATCTACTATCCAGCAAATATTTATGCCAAATTTCATGCTTGTATCATCAAATGAACGATTGTTTGGGTAATCTGCTCCACTATATGTTCTAAGAGATCTATTATCTAAAAGAAAAAATGATTACTGCTGATATTCAACTATATTCTGTTACGTCTATTATTGAGCATATTGCGAAACTTTATCCGAATTGCAGTATTCAATCAAAAACGTATTTAACTGAGAGAATAATTTCCTATATATTTATACAAATTTAAAAGAAAACACCTTAATTAATTGGAATGTTTACTGTGGCGCAGCGGATGAAGGCGTTAAGTATCTGCTAATTCAGGTGAGCATTGTCTGAAGATAGCTGTATCAATCCTACCCAAAGCCGGCCAGAGTATTAGTTAGCCAAAACATCTATGGAAGTAAACTACTTAAACAACGATGGAAGATAAACTACCTAAATTTTAAGTTGATCGTTTCGTTTACTTTTTTACCCTTACGTCTACGCTTTTTATTTAAACTCTAAATTTGTCCGTTTGTAATGTAATATTTACCTTTTTTAATGAAAGTTGTTTCATATTTAAAATTCAAATCAGAATCACACATTTAGGTTCTTATTGTTTGGAATCTTGTAATCAACATGAATTAATTTTGTTTATCTTCTATTTACCTTCTCTCTCTCTCTCTCTCTCTCTTTCTTTCCATTTGATATATATTGATATATACACACAAATACACACACGCACACACACACACGCACACACACATATATGTATATATATATATATATATATATATATATATATATATATATATATATATATATTGCTGAGAGTGCAGTTAGGAGATTTGGAATTCCTATCCCGTCGCGATTATCACCTGACGAAGTCTAGAGAAATAGTTGGCCGAAACGTTGTAAAGCGAAAAAATTTGGAGATAGTAGTTCGCAATAATAAATGCATAGAAAACGTCTATTTGACATTGTAAAATATAAAACAGAAATGTTGCGTTTCCGAATTTTATAGGTCATGATTCTTCACAAGACTCTGAATAGTGCTCAACTCTGATAAGAAGTGGCCCATTTCTCTAGTACAACCACAGGTGCATTAAAATCACACACTATTCTTGATGGGTATTAAAAAAAAGCTTTCATAGATTTACAGACATTCTGGTAGTTTGTAGCAGGAAATGTAGTTTAGATTTACTGTAATGCTTTATAAGTACTTTGCAAATCTCAATAAATGCATAATTAATTTCCCAACAAGGTGTAAAAAAATACTAATAGCAGAAATATAATCTTTCACAATAATCCATTAGCAATTAGCTAATCAACTAAAATACAGAGATTCTTAAGCGGTGAAATAGCGCTCATATTTAATCACCATTCGAAAATATCTCTTTATAAACCAAAAAGAAACTAAAACAAAATAGAAATTTATGTTTTCACAATTAAGAATAATGGAAAAATAAATTAGTAAAAAACGAAAAAAAATTAAATTAAATTTACAGAATACATCTGTAAAATAAAGAGGACAAATTAATATTTGAAAAAAAAAAATTGATTACAAAAGAAAAAAATATCCGGAAAAAACTAATTTACTGGTTAATTCCTGCGTAATATATACACAAACGAATGAAATAGTGCGTCACCTTTGGAAACAAACCACTTCAAGATACCTTATATATAGACACATAGATAGACATACAGATAGACATACAGATAGACTACGTGTTTTAAAAGAAACAACGACAGAATAATTACATTGTAATATAGACAGATAGAGAGGCATGATTACAAACATGGAGCAAACTCAATTATATGCATACAAATATAGATAGAGAGAGATACACACACGCACACACGAATATACATGTATATATATATATATATATATATATATATATATACATATATATATATATATGCGTGTGTGTGTGCGTGTGTGTGTGTAGTTATCATTCCAAAAACAGAAGATATATTTACTTCACACTCATACTATTTTATATATATATGTATATTTATAAATATATAACTATATATATTTTAAATATTTATTTATATTTTATGAAGTACGTCTCGTGCACATTTCGTTGAGTAGCGAAAACACTATCTAACAACACTTCAGAGACAAATGAATATTTCTTAAGACAGTTGAATAATTTTATTTTTTCCTTGGAATGAAAAAAGATTTTTGTAAAAAAAAAAGTTGAGTAAATGGAAATATATAAAGCTAACTAAATCATAAGATTAAATTATATATATATATATATATATATTATATATATATGTTATATATATAATATCTATTATATTTATAAAAGTGAACGTGTCTGTCTGTCTGTCTGTGTGTGTGTCTGTCTGTGTACATTTTCCTACGCAATAACTCTGTCAATTTTTAGTCTATAGACTCGAAATTTGAAATACCGGGCACTGAGATTTGCGAAAATCGATGTGACGGGTGTCAGCCAGAAATTTGGCTGTTAAGGGGTCAAATTTCAACGATTGACCCTTTAAGAACTCTACCAAACTCCTCCGACAATTTTGGGTCTAGACACTTGAAATTTTGGATATAGGTTCCTTGAACCTGGATCTAACTTAATAAAGTGATTTGAGCCCGAAACTATAAATTTTAAGGGGTCATAATAGGGGTCAAATTTTTTAAAAAATTGACGTCTGCGGACTATACCAAATTACTCAGACAATTTCTGGTCTAAACATTTGTAAATTTTACATAAAGGGTATTCAGAGATAGGGCAAGCTTTTTCATCAGTTTTGTTCGAAAATTTTTAGTTACCAATATATAAATGTATGTATGTATTTAAGTATGTATGTATTTTGCATGTCTGCCTTAAACTTTCAATAGAGGCGACGGATTTTACCAATATCAGTATCGTTTTAAAGTTCGACCTTTCATACGACAAATATCGAAAAATTGGCTAAAAACATTAATATCTTCCCCTTCAACTAGGCACTTTTCTACAGGGGGTCACTTTTTTCGCCGATATTTTTGAAAGTTATCCTCTCCTTTAGATTGTCCAGCCTTAATTTTAAAAAAAATGTTGCTTCCGGTTTGGCGGTGGTTGTTAACGTTAGGTTTTACCCCGTTCTTTTCCTCCTTTGCGGTATGAGTTCGAGCTTACCTTCCTACTACCACTTTTTTTTTTGCTCACCATACACATCCGAACACCCGGGCAACGCCGGGCTGAAATGCTAGTATATTATATATATATATAATACATATATTATATATATTGTAAACAGGTTATATATATTACATATATTATATATATTATATATACATTGTATATATTGTATATATTATATATATTATATATATATATATATTACATATATATATTATATATTATATATATTATGTATATATATATATATATATATATATATATATATATATATATATATATATATGTATGTAAAGTTTATAGGAATCCACTCCGAAAAGAATAATTTAATTTAAGATGCAAGTCGTATATGCTTTCTTTTCTGTTTTTATAATCTAAAGCGATTTCTATATTATATGGTTTATATGTATAGTATAGTAGATATATATATATATATATTATATAATATATACATATTAAATATATATTATATATAGATTACATATATATTATATATATATTACATATATTATATATATATTACATATATTACATATTATATATATGATATATATTATATATATAATATATATTATATATATTATATATATATATATATATATATATATATATATATATATACATACATACATATTGTAAAGTTTATAGGAATCTACTCCGAAAATAAAAATAATTTAAGATGCAAGTCGTATAAGCTTTATTTTCTGTTTTTTTTTTAATCTAAAGCGATTTCTATATTTGTTTCATATATTAATATTAGATTAATGCGCGAACTTGTCGTGTTTCTTGATATTTTTCTTGCTTTCCTAAATATTTCTCTCAAATTTAAAATTTACAAAACCAACAAAAAACATCGAATGAAAAATTATGATTAAATACTAAATGTTCAACTCCAAATTAAGAAAACAATAAGTTTTGCGCGTATAATCTCTGATTTAAATTTCAAATATAAGATAACCTTCATTAAAAAATTCATCACCAACGAACACATTTAGAGTTTAAATAAAAAGCGTAGACGTAAGGGTAAAAAAGCACACGAAACTATCAACTTTAAATGGACATAATTTAATGTTAAATTAAAAAAAAAGGCTCAACTTAAAACTGAAAATATCCCCAAGTCAACCCAGTTTCAAAATAAAAACAGATAAGCTTATAAGCTCGAGTCAAATATATACACCATGTTGTAGTGACGGGCCAAAGTGGATAGAATAGCAATGGGGTAAAAGCACAAACCAGAACTTCACTTGACGGCGCTTGAGCTTGAAAAGATGTAGTGCTACATAACTTAATTACCAGCGAAAAATCAATGGTAAACAGATGTTGCGATAACGGACAATAATTGACAACAGATGTCGAAAGAGCAAAGAGTGCTGGAAATTTGGTATTATTTGTTGTCTCTAAGACTCCAAAGGAGACAACGGTTAAGCAATTTCGACATTTAATTGTGTGATAACAATAATAATAATAATAATAATAATAATAATAATAATAATAATAATAATAACAATTATAATAATAATGATAACAATAATAATAACAACAATAATAATAATGATAATAATAATAACAATAATAATAATGATAATAATAACAATAATAATAATAATGATAATAATAACAATAATGATAACAATAATAATAACAATAACAATAATAATAACAATAATAATAATAATGATAATAATAACAATAATAATAATAATGATAATAATAAAAATAACAATAATAATAACAATAATAATAACAATAATAATAATAATAATAATAATAATAATAATAATAATAATAATAATATACTCTTTATAATACTCTTTATCTGTGCCTAAATTAAAACGTGAATTCCGTGAACAAAGCTTCTTTCTTAGAACTGCACGCCTTTGGAATTCTGTTCCGTTTGCCTGCTTCCCACCTGACTACAACTCGGATGTGTTCAAGTCCAACGTTAACAAATTCCTAATGAACCGCCCCCTTAAGTAAACACTTCATCAAATCTTCACACTAACGTAATGTACTTGCAAAAACCCTTATCCCTGAGTGGCTTCCAGGGATTGATAAGTGGTGACCACTGTGTAAACAAAAATAATAATAATAATGTTAATTTTAAAGCTATAAACAAAATAGAATAAAATATGTTTTCATCATAGTTAAATCAGACGCAAACATAGACCGCACGATATTATAATAAAAATAATAATTAAGTAATATTTTTGTACTCAGATTCGAATAAAAACAAAGGAAAAACAAAGGAACATGGGAGTAAATAACAATCCTTGAAATGATTTTGTAAGCATTGTTTTTTTTTTTTTTTCGAAATAGAAAAAGAAATTAGCAGACATAAGTTCTGAATTATTTTATTTAAGTTTACATTGTAAAGGCGTTTCACAACACATAGTAATTACAAATGCTCCACACAAAACTTCGTTGGATGTAAATACTTTCTTAGTAAAAACGATTAACAGTTCTAGATTCTTCTTTTCATTTTCGACAAGAAAAGTAAGCATTTACTCCCCCCCCCTTCAATGTAGGAAATGAAACACACGCTCAAAAGTGAGAATTGAAAAACCAGGAAACGCACTCCTAGCACAAAAATATCCTTAGGGAGAGCCCAGGAATTTTACAATTCACTTATTTTTAAAGCTTTTGAATAGGATTTTGATCTTGATTTAGCGGTGTCTGTTTTAGAAGTGTATGTCGATCACAGATATACCCAGGAACAATAATAGAGACATCGGATTTATATTTTATACTTGCGGCGGCACAAGATGTGTCCTGATAATTAAATAGGTCTTGGAATCTTTGGTAAGTAATATATATGTCGGTTACAGCAGCATATTCATTCCATTGAATGTGCATCCGTTGATATCTCATATGCTTTTATATAGAGTGATGTGGTTCTCGGTTGATAAATGTGTTTAATTGTGTCGGATATATACTAGAGAGTCAACACAATGAAAATAATATTCTGTTGTCAAAGCCCTAGTAATATACTTTGTAATCAATATGTATAAAACAGCCGTTAGACGCAGATATGTATTTGCTACCCGCCATAACAAGATGTGACACAAGGTCAGAAAGTGGTGATGGCAAGCCAGCGCCCCTGAAGGAAAGACACTCGGGTTTGCAAAAAATTATAGGACATCCCAATTTACATTACTCGGTAGGGGTGCCTCAATAAAGAAGCAATAAACTTGCCCCACCCGAAAGTTTAGTGACAAGGCCTGGAACATTTGCAAGGCCTGAGAGAGTGGACCAAGCGGCGTACCTCAATTCGACAAGTACTGGGCCTGTTCCTGGCTCCGCACCTGTCGGGATGATTGTCAAGAACAAATTCTTGTCTCGTACTTTCTACCACAGTCTCTAAGTAGCCGAATCAGCAAGGGGACTCGTCTTCACCGACATAATAAGTGTATGAAGTAGGAAGTATTTTTTAATTGGTTTTGAACGGACTAGTCAGAATATCCTTCAAGATCTGCTCAGGTAAAGCCTTAGTCACCTACATAATATCTGCACTTATACAACTCAATGCGTTATGTGTGTACATATAAACTAGTAACCACAATGGCATATTATATATATATATATATATATATATATATATATATATATATATATATATATATATATATATATATATACTAGCAGGGGTGCCCGGCGTTGCTCGGGTGTTTGGAGGTGTATGCTGTGCAAAAAAAGCCAAAAAACAAAAAAAATGGTTAATTTTTAAACTTTGACCCCTATTATGACCCCTTAAAATTTATTGTTTCGGGCTCAAATCACTTTATTAAGTTAGATCCATGTTCAAGGAACCTAAATCTAAAATTTCAAGTGTCTAGACCCAAAATTGTCGGAGGAGTTTGGTAGAGTTCTTAAAGGTCAAATCGTTGAAATTTGACCCCTTAACAGCCAAATTTCTGACTGACACCCGTCACATCGATTTTCCCAAATCTCAGTACCCGGTATTTCAAATTTCGAGTCTATAGACTAAAAATTGACAGAGTTATTGCGTAGGGAAATGTACACAGACAGACAGACACACAGACACACAGACAGATAGACAGACAGACACGTTCACTTTTATATATATATATATATATATATATATATATATATATATATATATATATATATAGTGAATGAATGACAAAAGTCTATATTCCAAAGTTCATTATGCTGACGATCTTACAATTTATTCCTTTGATTCAATTGTCATTTAAATTTGAATTTAAAGTCGGCCAATTAAGTTCGCTTGCCAGATCCTGATGTTATAATGATAAGCTCACTCTAGCCGTCTGGACATTAATATAAACGCTAATTTCAACTGTATTTTTAATGGCCGGTGGCGATGTGGTTTGTTCCTTGCTAGATAATTTCGTGGCAGCGATCGAATCTCCGCCCAGGCTGTAATCTTAACTCCCTATTTGATGATTCCAGATAGGATAAAACATTAGTATTTGTAGGTGTACAAAATTATTATAGCAACATTTATATGCATATATATCTTTATTGTATATTTAGATAAGTGGCACATTTTTTTCGTTGAAGCCAACATTGTTAAACATTACACAATTATATTATATTTATTTGAATTTTTATAGTAATGATTATAGTGTCAACCTCCGAAAAAATGAATGATTCACAAGCATCACTAGTACTTTCAATTCAACACCGAACTGTGAACCGTTTAAAATATTTTATTACTTCTTTGGCGTCTCTATTGTTTGTCTGTTGTCACCTGAAGATGGTTCGGCGAATATTCGAGCTAGTGCTAAAATATTATTGATTTTTTTCTGTTTTTGACATGAAACAGATTATTCGAAAAACTGACTGAATCAAAAAGTATAAATCGGTTATGTTTAATCATATTTACTAACACACACATATATATGTATATATACATATACATATATATATATATGTGTGTGTGTATGCATATATGTATATAAATAAATAATATACTACATACAAACATATTTCTTTCTCTTTCTTTATATATATATATATATATATATATATATATATATATATATATATATATATATATACCAGCAGTTCAGCTCGGCTTTGCTCTATGTACTGTTCATAACTTTATGTACATATATATGTATGTATATATATATATATATATATATATATATATATATATATATATATATATAAATGTTTGACTCATGTCCAGAAAACCTACATCTAAAATGTTAAGTGTTTACACCTAAAATTGGCGGAGGAGTTTGGTAGCGTCTTCAAAGGTCAAATCTTTATCCTTTGCTCCTTGCCAGCCAAATTCTGCGCCCAAAAAAACTGATTAAAAAGTTTGCTGCATGTCTGACTACCCTTTATGCGATATTTCAATTGTTTAGAACCAAAATTGGCTGAATAGTTTACTAGACACCGCAAAGTTATCTCGCTGTAGTATAAAGATAATTACGACACTTACATAAAAACGAGGAGCTTTTGTTATTATCTGGGAAATTGCTCAAAATATGTTAATCAACAAAATATACAATATCAAATTCAATAACCGTAATCTAACGTAAAAAAAGACAATTTATGGTCTATAAAATGACACTAGCTATTGAGTAAAAAATAGTGTTTGCTATTATAGAAAAAATTGCTTACATATTACGTACAAAATAGCGCCAGACGTACTAATCTAATGTAAAGAGTTTTAAAAGGGCACGAGAAAATAAAACAAAGTACAAGCGAATGAAAAGTGAAAAAAATAAATAAATAAAAATATAATCTTTTCCCCATCATCTTCAACGGATCAAGATCTTGGAGTCGACAAAATGTCTTTTGCAGTGAGTGTGTTGTTAACACAATTAACTGACGAACAAGAATAATAATTGCAAATTGCTTTCTCTTCGAACTGCCTATTTTCTGTTCGCCGCTTCCAGCGCATCTGTCTGTATTGAGCAATGCGATCGATCCGACGTCTGTAAAGTGATCGAATTATCGATTCCACCTGCTTGCATGAACTGGTGTATTTATCTGTCAACATCCGACGTTGTTGATTGAACAATTTAAAGGATCGAATGATACATAACTCCATTGGAAAATAGCTACACATTAAGGAAAACCCCTACCCACACAGTTTCACCCACTGTAAAATTTTCCCCTACCACCTATCATGGCTACTTCACCTACGTTACAACACTAACGTATATATATATATATATATACATATATATATATATATATATATATATATATATATATATATATATTTTAGGGGGTAGTCACCAACAATGTGTATTTTTTAAGATTATTTTATTATTCCGTGTCTTGGTTTTTCATTGAGAATTCTGTTTGGATCATTGTAATGATGTTGTCAAATCATTGAAATCGTTTTTACGCGTTTAAGACGTTCTGTGAAGCGTCCTCGTCAGAAATTATTTTCAAATGTGTTGGAGATGTAAAAATGGCATTTTCGTAGTTCATTTGAAGTGTTCCAAGGCGTGTAAATGTCTATTATTCATTGGCATGTTTAATGTTTATTATTCTTTTATTGGGCTTGTCGAGGCCGCTGACCTCGGCTGTAGTCACTCTCTCTTTCTACTTGTGTTTTTTTTCCTTTTTCCTTTAGGGTTGGGTGTGTGTGTGCGTGTATGTGTGTGTGTTTACTTTTATTGGTTTGAGAATGTGTATACTGTTTTATAGTATTATGAGGTTATTTGCTTCCCTAGGGAGGGTACTGTGATTCAAGGTCGTAACTACTGTGTATGTGTGAGGAGGGGGGGACCAGCTCTTCTGAAATAAGGGTAGGAGTGCTTTCATTCTATTTTGATATTTATTTTTTGGATTCTTGGATTTTAGTATTGTGATTTTTCGTTTCAGTCTTTTCAGGTATTCCTTAAATTATGGTTGTTTAGATAGATGGTGTATTTAAAAATATGTATCAGGGATTTTTTAATGTTTCTATTTATTTGTCTCCCCATGTGGGTATGGCCAAACCCAGGTTCGGTTCCTAGTGTGGGGAAGATTTTGTTTCCCAGAGGGGAGGGGAAATTGGAGGGGGTATAGGTATGGGAGGGAGATGATAGAAGGGATGATAGCTGTCTCAGTCATGAGGGGGTTCTCCTCCACTGACTGAGGAGGGAGCGAAGTGTTGGAACACATATTATACTATGATTTTAGTTTTTTCCTAGTGTTGTTGGTTTCGAGGTTAAGTAGGGTTGGTATTGCTCAGTGTGTTGTATTAGAGATAGGGGTGTTATGTCTGTGTGTGGTTGTATGCGCGCACGTGTGTGTTTTAATGTGTCGGTTCTGATTTATGTGTGGGTGTGTATATGTATATGTATATGCATATGGATGTGCATGCGAGTGTGCCTTGCATTTCGTGTTTTTGTGTGTTCAATTCAGGAGTGAATCTGGTGATGAAGTTTTTTCCTGTGTAAGTAAATAAAAATGATTGTCTGTTTGGAAGATTGGCATTATTTTGAAGCTGTTTCCACTGCATGTGTGGACGTATTTTGAAACATAGAGGTGTCATATATATATATATATATATATATTTATTTATATATATATATATATATATGACCCGGATATAAGAGATTTTCTTCGCACGCCCATAATTTTTCTTATATCTGGGTTAAATTAATACAGGCTCGATTTTAGGATCAGAGAAAAATCTGTCTTATATCAATTTTTTCTAATATTCGTGTATTTTACATTCGGGTTAATCTTAACTTCGAGGTTCTCATATTCGGTTACACTTTTACATTAAGACAGGTTTTAATTTGGAACGAGAGGAAATGTCTTTTTTATCTGGGCATTCTTATATTCGGGTCTCGTGTATCTAGGTTAAATATATATATATATATATATATATATATATATATATATATATATATAAAGTTGTGTGAGTGTGTATGTGTGTGTGTGTGTTTGGTACCAATAGGCTCCTATGTGGTTAACTATTTTAAAAAACTAATATCATACAATGATTAAAGATGTATCGAGACACAGGAATGGGTATGTTTGATCTGGCAGAACAGTGGTTCATTAAAATTGTGGGGTCTGCGCTCGCGCCGGGTCCACAAAATATGGAAATAAAAAATTTAAAAATAAAAAAAAAACGTTTACAAGTGTTTTTGATATAGATGTACATAAGAATACTTTGATAAGTATGTTTTGAGTTAAATATGGATAGTATAATAAAATTGTGGAGTCTGCGTTTGCGCCTGGCCTCCATGGAGTGGAAATAGGCACAAACTTCAATAAAGACTTTTCATATATATCTGCGTAAGTATACTTAATAATTATGTTTCTGTTTAATGAAATATGGTATAATAAAATTATGGGGTGTTCCTTCACACTTGACCTCCATAGAATGGAAATAGGCCACGAAGTTTAACAAGGTTTTTTTTAATATATATCCACAGCATATTGTAATAAGTGTTTCAGTGTGAACAGGCATGGTATAATAAATCATGGGGTTTATCTATTTTATTTTTACTTTCATCATATTTTGCTTTCGTGTTGATACCCCCAAATTCAATCCAAATTTACAACCCTTCCTTTTCATAACCTATCATCTATACATATAAAAGCGAAAATGTGTGTGTATGTATCTATGTATGTATTTTTTATGTATGTATGTGTGTTTTGTGTCCGTTAAAAACTTTCGACAGATAGAACAAAAATTAACAGACTTGGTATCATATTTAGGCTTCCTCTTTCGCCCGAGAAAATATCGAAAAATTGGCAAAAAACGTTAATTTTTTCACCCTGAAATCGACAATTCTCGACAGGGGGGGTCAACAAAAACCGTCCTCTCATGACGTCGACCGATTCTACGCATGCATCAGATGACGTAATGACGTGATAACCCTAAATAGTTGACAACTGACTAAATTTCATTTTCGTCGTATTAGCTCAGTTGGTTAGCGCATTGTTTCATTATCTAAACGTTTTGGGTTCGAATTGTGGTGTGAGATGTCTTTTATTTTTTTTCGCTTTTTTTAAATTTAAATATTGAACAAGTGTTATTTATTATTTATTGTTCACGTTACGCTCGTTTTTCTGGTTTTTTTTTTTACTTCGCTTATTCTTAGGTGTCCATTACCCCCCCCCCCCCCGACCACACACCAAAAAACACCCGGGTACCCACCGATATTTTAAATTTTAATATCGAAACAGGCTTATTTAAGCCATTTTTCACGTGTATTTTTTTTTTTTTGGTTTTAACATTCATTTTTCTGTTTTCTTTTTTGTTTTTTCGATTTTTACATTTAACAACATTCTTGCGTTACTTTTTTTGTGTTTTTATTCGATGTTTTGATTACCTCCCCCCCCCCTGGGCATTCCCTGCTTAGTTTTTATGTTTTCTTTTTACTTAGATTATTCTTAGGTTTTCATTAACAACCACACCCACCTACAAACACTTTGGCAACGCCGGGTACCCCCCACCTCGCTAGTACTTTCATAAATCAGAGTCCATTTTCTAAAGGCTGTTTTTGAACCCAGTTAACGACGGGTACTTTAGCTAGTGTACACACACACACACACACACACACACACACACACACATATATATATATATATAAACGCCTTACAAATATATATATATTTATATATATAATCTTCATATATATATATATATATATATATATATATTCATATACATCCATATATATACATACACACACACACACACATATATATATATATATATATCAGTTTGGTGCAATTTTTTCTATTCGTAGAAAGATCATGTAAAATCATTGTATTTCATTTTATGCACATTAATATTGCTTAAACATACCCCATGATTGATTTATAACGTGTTTATTTTCGATTATTAAATAAAATTATTCATATTTTTAAAAAATAATCACCAACATGTTGATTTAAATATGACCTTTCGTAGTCATTAAAACTGTCATCGTCCATTATGATAATATACGTGCTCATACAGATCCCCTGACCAAAGCTACGACTCATACTGCATCGAGTTCTGACTTAGCTCATTCGGTTTAGCGAATACAAACCTATTTAGACGGTCTAAAAGAGATGGAACATGTTTTAAATCCATGGTTCACATAAAAGCTAGCGAATTTTACAAGCGAAGCATTAATAAGCTAGCTGAAAAATAAATACAACAGATCTTGTGTATTGTTACGAAACCGATTATTTAAAAGTTTTTTAAACAGTTATTATCTTCAAGATGCATTTCATAATTGACCTATATATATATATATATATATATATATATATATATATATATATATATATATATATACACTTGTGCCCGATATTATTCATACCCCTCAGATCTTTGAGATTTCTATAAGAATATTGCTCAAACCAGAAGGTAGACAATATTAAAGGGATTTAAAAACAATAAATCAAGCATAAGCATTTTATTTAAACTCAACAAATAAATAAATTATGCAAGTTTGAAACATTATACAAAGAAAAACAATAATGGCACTAGTTCAAAATTATTCATACCTCTCTTACTAATAGTCAATAGCATGTCCTTTATTCTTAATAACTGCCTGTAACCGTTTTGGATATTTATCAACAAGGTTTTTACAAGCATCAACACTGATTTTTGACCATTCTTCAATGCAGTAGTTCTCCAAATCCCTCAAATTTCTAGGTTTCCGCTTTTTAACCTCAGTTTTCAATATGTGCCAGAGGTTTTCGATAGGGTTCAGGTCGGGACTCTGGCTAGGCCATTCCAAAACATTAATTTGATTATCCTCAAACAATTTCTTGACTATTTTGGCAGTATGTTTTGGATCATTATCCTGTTGAAGGACCCAGTTTGGTCCTAAATGGAGCTTCTCCGCATCCTGTCTAATGTTTTTCTGGAGTATTTCCAAATATTGCTCCTTCTTCATGGTTCCATCTATCTTGACCAAACTACCTGGACCACTAGCCGAAAAGGAGTCCCAAAACATTAGGTTACCACCACCATGTTTCACCGTGGGTATGGTGTTCTTTGGGTTGTAAGCTTCTCCTTTCTTCCTCCAAACGTAAGCAGCATCCATATGGCCAAACAATTCAATTTTTGTTTCGTCAGTCCACAAAATACTTGAGAAAACGGACTCTGGAGAATTCACATGGGTCCTAGCAAACTTTAGACGTGCTGCAAGGTGTTTTCCGGTGTGCGATGGAGTCCTTCTTGGTCTTCTTCCTTTCAGACCATTTTCATGCAGAGTCCTTTGCAATGTTTGCCTTGATATTTTTATGCCAGAAGACTCCAGATTTTCTAAAATGTCCTTAGTAGTGGTGGTTGGATTTGCATTAACACTTCTTACAATATTCCTGGTGGCTCTAGCAGACAGTTTCCTTTTCCTTCCTCTACCAATCAAGTTGTTTGTTGTGTGGTGGCTCTGGAATTTTTTGATTATGCTCTGTACTGTTGCTGTAGGGACCTCAAATTTCTTGGAAATTGACTTGTAACCTAAACCATCCTTATGTAAATTCACAATTTTAGTCCTAAGATCATTACTAAGCTCTTTTTTCTTCCCCATTCTAATAATTTTTATTCTTTTATTGGTTTTCAGTTGATATCATTTTAATTTCTAAAAAATGCAAAAAAAGAAATGAAATTAATCAAAGGTTGTATAAAAGCATTCAAAATAAGAATCAAACGGGAAACAAATAGTCAGAAACTCGATTAATACTGAAAAAATAAGGGGGTATGATTATTTTTGAACATTGCAGATTTTATAAATAGCTGTATATTTCTTTTATTACAAGTATCCCGAGATTTTAAAATGACGAAAATGATCAGAAGAGGTTTATTAAGAATATGTATCAATATGGACGTAAGCAATAAATTCTTACAAAGTTACACCTAATAAACTCAATTTTCAAGGGGGGGTATGAATAATATCGGGCACAAGTGTATATATATAACTACTTCATTTACCCACATAAATTAATATACGAAAGTATAAATTTATGCGTAAACTTGAAGTATTTACTTCAAAAGTGCTCAATACATAGGTACATATATATATGTATATATATATATATGCATATCTATACATCTATTAAACTGTAGAAGAGAAATAGCGAACACCTGTGTTCACAGGATAAAATTTACTCTAGGATAGTGATACAAAATAATTTTAAAACTAAAAAAAAACAATAAAAAATAAACAAATAAATAAATTAAATAAACATGAATGTGCATAAACTATCACACATACATGTATATTTTATATATATATATATATATATATATATATATATATATATATATATATATATATATATAAACTAACATAAAAAACCCTTAACCAAGATTTAAAACAGGTCAAGAAACTAGATATCCAAGCTAAATAAAGCACATACAAAGGAACAGTTCAAATAGTACTTTGACCGGTAAGTGCATATTCATTGCCTTATAGGAAGGGTGCTGTGGATGCTAGAAAGCTGATTGTCTAACTAAAACACAATAGAAGGTGCGTATATAAAAACGACAGACAACCACAAAATTCGCGCATAAGCCTGAAATATCCTCTAGAGTGGATGAAACGGGGAATATTCAGTGTAGCTTAATCGCCATAAATATTTTATAACTTACTATATATATATGTGTGTGTGTGTGGGTGTGGGTGCGTGTGAGTGTCCGTGTGTGTGCGGTACAATCACGAAGACACATTGGTTCTCGTCACATCACCAAAATTAAGCAACGTTCAGGTGGCCATCTAAAGGCTAGGCGCTGTGTGTGCTTTTCGCTTATCTCGGCATTTGTTTCTCATCGTCCTGAATCTGAAATATTCACATTTATATACTAACCAAACCAAATAAAAAGCTCAATACAACCAATACAACCAAGATAGAAAAGTTTATCATAGAACACAATTTAAGACTATAAATGATGATTTACACGATGTATATATATATATATATATATATATATATATGTATATATATATATATGTATATATATATATATATACACACTGTGTATCAAATTATTAACGAGTTTACATTTTTTTTAATATTTAAGGAACGAGCAATTAAAAATCCATGAAACTTTGAGAAAGTGCTCCCAATACTATTCAGCTACTCGAGTCAGAAGATAAAAGTATTTTAAGCATTGATTTCAGTGTGTCAAGTTATTAACGAGGTTTCGAAAAAAAAACAATATACCGATAACTTGTTTATTAAAATAATTTCCAAACATTAAATGAAAAAGGAAAAATACTTAGAACACAATAACTGCGTAGGAATGTCTACGTTGACATAATTAGTAGGGGATATGCGTTTCTATTTTATGAATGACTTGTTAAAAAGTTTGATCTTCAGAATTAGTCAATTTTGAGATTTCGTCAACAGTTATTTCTCGCGATACCTCTTGGAGAACATCCCACAACTCATCTTTGCTCTTAAATTGGCGTCCATTTGCATAGAGGCGTTTTTCATGATAGTTAAAAGGTTCTCAATTTGGTTAAAATGTGGTGAATTCGCAGGCTACCTCATCTTCTGTAGCCCAGAGCACCCCAATTGTTGCAGATACTCTTTGCTTTTGTTTGCTGCCTTCGAGGGAACATTATTCTGCATAAAATAATGGCTCTGCTGAACGTCAATCTTTGCTTCTTCAGCCATGATTCAAAGTGCTCCTTCAGAAAAGCTATGTAAGCATTTGACGTCATTTTTACGCCTTCTAGGAGTCTTCATTGGTCAACTAAAGTACCTCCGATTATCCCAGCCCAAATCATTATCCCACCACCACCTTGTTGGCGCTTTAAACGCTTATGATGATGTCGTCTATCTAGGACTCATCCCTTGCTCAAGCCAGCTGGACCATCAAGAGTGACACGAACTTCATCCGTGAACAAAACTTTGAAAAAATATGTATTCATGTTGTCCTTTGCCCATTTCAATAGGTTTTGTATGTGATGTTGCTTTAATGGCGGCTTTTTCACAGGCTTAACATACTTTGCAACTTCTTTCAGAAGGCGACATTGAGTACTTTTCGAGACATTCTTCAATCCGGCTTGGTAAAAGATTCCATGACATGTCTGCCCATGGTTCTTAACAACTTCACGTGTAATTTGGAGTAAAGAACGGCATGAAACAACTCTAGATTTACTTTTATCATCTCTCTTACGTACCTTTGTAGGGTCCTTGACAGAGTTCTTCACTGTTTAATGGTATCATCCTATCATTTTCGATACTTACTTGTTGTTTCATCAAATACTTTTGCATGCAAAATCTGATCCTGCATTTTGCTAATTCCTACCCTCGATGAGAAGGAAAGTATTTCTTCGAAACTCCGCAGATTAAGGACTATCCACTTATCAAATGTTTCCTTTTCAGATTAAATATGTTTTTACTTTTTTTCAAAGTGTCTTAACATGTTTTATTAACTGTTTGCTCGTATATATATATATATATATATATATATATATATATATATATATATACTATAATTATTATTAAATACCTAAAGAAACTAGTGGTTTATCATTTCAGGAATCATCAGTGCAGGGTTTCACGATTAACACAGTCGATAGATTCGGGCCCGGCAAGAGAAGCCATCTCTGACTTCATTAGTGAGAATCCAATATAATCGACTACCGTTAACCGGGCGCAATATTGTTGAAATCTAAAAAATTATTTTTTAGTGCTTTTTAACATCTGTCAGAGTGATCTAATCATTATATGATGGTCTGCACATAAGAGCTTAATTGACCGACTTATATCTATCTATCTATCTATCTATCTATATATATATATATATATATATATATATATATATAATTATATATTCATATAGAGTGACATTGAAAAAAATCCTATAAAACGATATCTGTTCATATAACCAACGTTTTCACGTTTGACCTCACTGTCGCTAGATGCCTGACTTAAAGGTAAACATTGAAATTACTATTTGAAATAATGTGGCGTGTCTATGACGGGAAAACCAATTAATTCTTTTTGTGTCTTTTTTAATGAAACATGGACGTTTAATTTCAAAATATTCAGTGCATTTTGTCACGTCATAAATGCATCACGTATTTTTCAATAATGACTTCTATGTTTAAATACAAATCAGTCTTCTTGATACAGTCTATAAAGCAAGACGAAAGATTAATCAATATATAAACAATTTAAAGTGTTACTTTTTGCATTTTTTACGAATTTTTATTGTATTTTTACTAATTTTTATTAATATATTATTTTGCAAATAATCAGGTTTACTGATTTGTTCGGATTCCTTTATTTATTTTTTTTTTTAAATGTTTTACAATTAACAAATAATGAAATAAAATGTTGTTATCAAAACTGTTGCCACTTGGATTTATGTAAATGGTAAAATTAAAGAATGTTTATTGTGTCTCGTAAAGGCACACATCATCGAACCTACTGGTCTTTATTAAAATTGAAACATATTACGAATTAAACATGAAAAATGTCGTATCCGATATAAAATATTTTCGACGAAATTTCCATTAAAAATGCAATAATATTCCTAATAATATTCAAGAAACCAATTACTACTTGTAACATAAAAATAAAAAAAAATAAATTCATATTTCAAAAAAGAAAAAAAAAAGAAATCCGCGGGGAAAAAAACAGTGGATTAATTTGAAATGAGTGCTTAGAAAATTAAAAATAAATTTGTTGGTAAAAAAATAAAAAAAAAACATTTTCAGCTAATCACTTCCTTATGTAAAATGGTTTTAATCAATTTTATGATATCGGTTGCAGACTTTTATATAATACATTGTCCTGTATTATCTTGTTTATTCGGATTGTCGGTAAAGAATTATGTTTACAACGTTTCCACCGATGTAACCTCCAGTATGCTTCAGGTGCATATTGTGGAACTTCAGATTTTTTTTGCATAAATTTCAAGAATGCGTCCAAAATTTTAACATTTATTTTTCTTTAACCCCCGGGAATAATATGCTTCGTTCCACCAGCTATGCCCGTATAGAAGTCTTAAAAGTCAGAATCGTATTCGGTGCCACCCTCACGGAAGTGTTAACTCTCCAGCCTATATATCCATGACGTCAAACGTTTTTACAGACAAGTTCAGTACAGACGTTCGACTTCAACAATTAATATAAATGATCCAAAAATCCTGCAACCTATATTTCTCTATTCGCGAAATTATTTTAATAACGTATAAATATTTTTAATGATTACTTGTAATTGTTTTTATATTACGCTTAAGAAATTAAATAATTGTAATAATTAAAGTTTATTAAAACGTCATTCTCACTGAGAAAGAGATATGACGGAGAATATAGAGACAAAAGGAAAGTGATAATATATATTAAGGTACACAATTAAATCGGAAGCTGGCTTATTTGACAATCGAATGAAGCAAATATAAAATTGATTAGTTAATTACGCGATATTCACTTTAAAATAAGTCTGTAAATATAACCCGACAACAATAACTTTTTTTATCTATTCACCAGCTGCAGTGATATCACAAGTCCAGAGCTGTCCTTGCCAAAGAAACAATAGATAAAATCTTTCAAATTGAAAGCCATACTTACTTTCGTTACACGTCGTGATCTGACTCGACGATTAACAAGTGCTGATTTTTTACTGTCTTTAATTTCGTGCAATTTTTTGTACTAAAATATTTAATTGCACATAACCTTTTACGACTGCTGATTATCTATAGTATGAATCTAACCACCCTGTTTAAATATAGTATGTATGCATGCATGTATGTGTCTGCTTTTTATGTCAGGTAATTTCATGTGCTACTGGCACCATGTAACCCAGTACTACCTGCCTCATGGTCGGGTCACCGGCGACTAAACTGGTTCCCCCACCAGACTTGTTTGGTGAGGAGGGCGGGTAGTCTCCCTGGAGGATTAAAAACAAGACCTTCCAAAGGGCGAATGAACTCTTTTTCTGGGTCAACGGCCAACTAGCACCGTGTATATTTGTGTGTGTGTGTGTGTATGTGTATTGGGGTGGAGAGGGCTCCCGTAAGCCGTGGTGAAGGCAACCTTTCTAGGAGAAGCAAATCTCTGATTTAAAAAAAAACATAAAGCGGAAGACCAGTACCCGCATTAAGCTGGTCTGCAGTTTAATTTGTTGCTGGCTATCTTGCTCTTGTTTGTTGCTGGATCTCAACATTTTGAAACGAGAGAGAGACTTAGCTGTCGTACAAAGCTAAGACTCTGTAACATCATATTTGTATAGATACTCCCTCAGGCATTTGGGCTCATGGATTTTAAATGTCTGAGGGAGTGGCACTCGTCTGACAAGACGTTGCAATCATCATGTGTCTGCTTAAAACTTTCGACAGACGCGACGGATCTTCACTAGATCGGTATTGTTTTGAAGCTGGACCCTTCGGGCTACAAATATAGAAATATTGACTAAAAACATTCATTCATTTACCCTAAAATGGACACTTTTCTACAAGAAAGTCATTCCCTCTTTTCGATTGACTAACCTTAATTTAAACCTTCACCACTTCCGGTTTTTCGATGGACGCGATGGCAAAGACGTCACGTTTTTGTTTTCACGTTTTATTCCACCTTCGCGTCACGGGTTCGAGTTTGCCTGCCTAATACAACTTTTTTCATTTTTTGCTCAACACACACCTCCAGGCACTCTTGCAACGTCGGACACCCTGGCCAGTCATTAATAAATTTCGAATGCATAGCTTTTTACTTTAGCCATTATCCATAGTTATATGGTTCTCTATTAAAGAATTAAGTCATGAAACTCTTCATATGTATCAAATAAGCATTTAGTACATAGTAACTGGCCGTTAATTTTATGAGTATTTCATTTTATGTTTTACTATTACTGTGGTAACTGAGGATAAATTATCGTGCCGCACTAGGCCAACGGAATTGTCACATTTTTTACACCACTAATAGAAAAGATTCATTGTAGTCTACATTGCACTGTAGAGAACATACTGTTCATTTTATAAAATTATTATTTGTATATAATGGCTTTAATAAAACGTTTAAATGTATAAAACAAGTATCATGCTTAAATTGTGCCCTAAACAGAAAAAATCATTTCTATGCAGCCTTATCATATCAGAACTTACTCTTGATTTTTTATACCTGGCCTTACTGTTCGTGCAATGAAAAGGGTTTAAATTTAAGTTTAAAATAAAAAAGTTAAAGATCATGGTGCAATTGTGTTTAAAACAGAAACATTTATTTCGAACGTGTCTTTGTCATATCAAAGACCCTACTGTTGATTTCCTATGTCGGCTTTTCAGCTTGTGTCATAATAAGCTTTCTTAAATTCACTTGTAATTTTAGACTGTGTAAGGTGCTAACTTTTGTCAAAAATCACTTGTTTTTTCCTTTCATCGAATTATTTGGATTAACGATAATGTATACTTTCAATAGACATTCAGATAAAAGACCTAAGAACACTGTCAGACACATACATTACCTTTGTGTTAAATTTCACAAAAATCTGATCAGCCGTTTACGAGTCCATAGAGAAGGAACTCAAACATATGCAAAGAGACACACATGCAGACAAAGTTCCATTATCACCATAGAAGCAGTAAGGCCCAGTCTATAAAATCAACAGTATGATCGTTGATATGACAGGAGCGCGTTCAAAATGAACGTTTCTGTTTAGAACAGAATTAAACGATGATACACGACTTCGGCATTTTAAACTTTCGTTCAAGTTATTATATCAAATAATTGATAAAATTAACAATAGGTTTTCTAAAATGCAATATAAACTATAATTCATTGTGGACTAAGTTACTGCGAAGAAGCATGTAAAACAGTATGCCAGTGTTTCCAACCACATCAGGCAATTAATCGATTTGATTGAAAAATTGGTGATTATACCGAAATTGATGATAATAAAAATATGGGATGAGAAATATTTGTGGATGCTTATTTAATAGAGGACGGGGCGGGGTTTAAATGCTAATTACATGTAACCAGATTGGAAACGATTGATAATATTAAAATAGACATGTAAAATTATAGGTAGATATGTAACATTATAGAAAGATAGGTAAAATTATAGATAGTTCAATAACATTTCTAATGGATAGGAATAATTCTAAATACATGGTAAAATTACAGATACATAGGTAAAAGAACAAATACATAGGTAAAATTACGAATACATAGGTAAAATTACAAATACATAGGTAAAATTTCAAATACATAGGTAAAATTACTGATGGATAGGAATAATTCTAAATACATAGGTAAAATTACAAATACAAAGGTAAAATTACAAAACCTAGGTAAAATTACAAATACATAGGTAAAATTACAAATACATAGGTAAAATTACAAATACATAGGTAAAATTACAAATACATAGGTAAAATTACAAATACCTAGGTAAAATTACAAATACATAGGTAAAATTACTGATGGATAGGAATAATTCTAAATACATAGGTAAAATTACAAATACATAGGTAAAATTACAAATACATAGGTAAAATTACAAATACATAGTAAAAATTACAAATACATAGGTAAAATTACAGATAGTTAAATAACATTTCTGAGTGATAGGAATAATTCTAAATACATGGTAAAATTACATATACATAGGTAAAATTACAAATACATAGGTAAAATTACTGATGGATAGGAATAATTCTAAATACATAGGTAAAATTACAAATACATAGGTAAAATTACTGATGGATAGGAATAATTCTAAATACATAGGTAAAATTACAAATACATAGGTAAAATTAGTGATGGATAGGAATAATTCTAAATACATAGGTAAAATTACAAATACATAGGTAAAATTACTGATGGATAGGAATGATTCTAAATACATAGGTAAAATTACAAATACATAGGTAAAATTACTGATGGATAAGAATAATTCTAAATACATAGGTAAAATTACAAATACATAGGTAAAATTACTGATGGATAGGAATGATTCTAAATACATAGGTAAAATTACAAATACATAGGTAAAATTACTGATGGATAGGAATAATTCTTAATACATAGGTAAAATTACAAATAAATAGGTAAAATTACAAATACATAGGTAAAATTACTGATGGATAGGAATGATTCTAAATACATAGGTAAAATTACAAATACATAGGTAAAATTAGTGATGGATAGGAATAATTCTAAATACATAGGTAAAATTACAAATACATAGGTAAAATTAGTGATGGATAGGAATAATTCTAAATACATAGGTAAAATTACAAATACATAGGTAAAATTACTGATGGATAGGAATGATTCTAAATACATAGGTAAAATTACAAATACATAGGTAAAATTACTGATGGATAAGAATAATTCTAAATACATAGGTAAAATTACAAATACATAGGTAAAATTACTGATGGATAGGAATGATTCTAAATACATAGGTAAAATTACAAATACATAGGTAAAATTACTGATGGATAGGAATAATTCTTAATACATAGGTAAAATTACAAATAAATAGGTAAAATTACAAAGACATAGGTAAAATTACTGATGGATAGGAATGATTCTAAATACATAGGTAAAATTACAAATACATAGGTAAAATTACTGATGGATAGGAATAATTCTAAATACATAGGTTAAATTACAAATACATAGGTAAAATTACAAATACATAGGTAAAATTACAAATACATAGTAAAAATTACAAATACATAGGTAAAAAAACAGATAGTTAAATACCATTTCTGAGTGATAGGAATAATTCTAAATACATGGGAAAATTACAAATACATAGGTAAAATTACAAATACATAGGTAAAATTCCTGATGGATAGGAATAATTCTAAATACATAGGTAAAATTACAAATACATAGGTAAAATTACTGATGGATAGG
Organism: Euprymna scolopes; assembly: GCF_053919585.1. Lineage (NCBI taxonomy): Eukaryota > Metazoa > Mollusca > Cephalopoda > Sepiida > Sepiolidae > Euprymna > Euprymna scolopes. The sequence continues at coordinate 37,648,936 of NC_136506.1, read as the reverse complement.
AATGATTCTAAATACATAGGTAAAATTACAAATACATTGGTAAAATTACTGATGGATAGGAATAATTCTAAATGCATAGGTAAAATTACAAATACATAGGTAAAATTACTGATAGATAGGAATAATTCTAAATACATAGGTAAAATTACAAATACATAGGTAAAATTACTGATGGATAGGAATGATTCTAAATACATAGGTAAAATTACAAATAAATAGGTAAAATTACTGATGGATAGGAATAATTCTAAATACATAGGTAAAATTACAAATACATAGGTAAAATTACTGATGGATAGGAATGATTCTAAATACATAGGTAAAATAACAAATACATAGGTAAAATTACTGATGGATAGGAATAATTCTAAATACATAGGTAAAATTACAAATACATAGGTAAAATTACAAATACATAGGTAAAATTACTGATAGATAGGAATAATTCTTAATACATAGGTAAAATTACAAATACATAGGTAAAATTACTGATGGGTAGGAATAATTCTAAATACATAGGTAAAATTACAATTACATAGGTAAAATTACAAATACATAGGTAGAATTACAAATACATAGTTAAAATTACAAATACATAGGTAAAAATACAGATAGTTAAATAACATTTCTAATGGATAGGAATAATTCTAAATACATGGTAAAATTACAGATACATAGGTAAAATTACAAATACATAGGTAAAATTACTGATGGGTAGGAATAATTCTAAATATATAGGTAAAATTACAAATACATAGGTAAAATTACTGTTGGATAGGAATAATTCTAAATACATGGTAAAATTACAGATACATAAGTAAAATTACAAATACATAGGTAAAATTACTGATGGGTAGGAATAATTCTAAATACATAGGTAAAATTACAAATACATAGGTAAAATTATGAATACATAGGTAAAATTACAAATACATAGGTAAAATTACAAATACATAGGTAAAATTACTGATGGATAGGAATAATTCTAAATACATAGGTAAAATTACAAATACATAGGTAAAATTACAAATACATAGGTAAAATTACAAATACATAGGTAAAATTACAAATACATAGGTAAAATTACTGATGGATAGGAATAATTCTAAATACATAGGTAAAATTACAAATACATAGGTAAAATTACAAATACATAGGTAAAATTACTGATGGATAGGAATAATTCTAAATACATAGGTAAAATTACAAATACATAGGTAAAATTACGAATACATAGGTAAAATTACAAATACATAGGTAAAATTACAAATACATAGGTAAAATTACTGATGGATAGGAATAATTCTAAATACATAGGTAAAATTACAAATACATAGGTAAAATTACAAATACATAGGTAAAATTACAAATACCTAGGTAAAATTACAAATACATAGGTAAAATTACTGATGGATAGGAATAATTCTAAATACATAGGTAAAATTACAAATACATAGGTAAAATTACAAATACATAGGTAAAATTACTGATGGATAGGAATAATTCTAAATACATAGGTAAAATTACAAATACATAGGTAAAATTACAAATACATAGGTAAAATTACAAATACCTAGGTAAAATTACAAATACATAGGTAAAATTACTGATGGATAGGAATAATTCTAAATACATAGGTAAAATTATAAATACATAGTTAAAATTACAAATACATAGGTAAAATTACTGATGGATAGGAATAATTCTAAATACATAGGTAAAATTACAAATACATAGTTAAAATTACAAATACATAGGTAAAATTACAGATAGTTAAATAACATTTCTGAGTGATAGGAATAATTCTAAATACATGGTAAAATTACAAATACATAGGTAAAATTACAAATACATAGGTAAAATTACAAATACATAGGTAAAATTACTGATGGATAGGAATAATTCTAAATATATAGGTAAAATTACAAATACATAGGTAAAATTACAAATATCTAGGTAAAATTACAAATGCATAGGTAAAATTACTGTTGGATAGGAATAATTCTAAATACATAGGTAAAATGACAAATACATAGGGTAAATTACAGATAGATTGGTTAAATTATAGATGGATAATCATGATGTCATTGCTATAAAAAAGTGATTAAATTGATATATTACCAGCTTTTAATCGCTATTTTTATGAAGTCAAGAATTCCTTAGCTATATTCATATATTTTTTTGTTCACGATTCACTTCTAAACTAATTAACTTATCATGATTTTTAGTAGACAGGTGCTAGCCATAAGGGGTACATATATATGCTACATTTAGTTTTATTAAGTAAAAGATAGAATATATATTTAGAATTTACAATCCTCCAATTTTCCCTAAGCATTAACAATAGGTATATGCACCCCAGACTTAAGTTTCTTTGGATTATTTTTTAAGGTTTTACAGGGACCATGATGTTGACATCATCTTCCATTTTTAAAATTAATTATATGTAAGTTGTATGGACTTGGATCTGTTGTCATTAATAGGGCTATGACAGAGGAATATTCTTTTCATTATTTTGACTCTCGAGTATATATCAGTTAATATCTTATGTGTTTTTAGATAGGGCGATGTAGTTCTCGGTTGATTAACTGCGTCTAACTGAGTCCGATATATACTCGAGAATCCAAACAATGATAAGAATATCCTGTTGTCATAAAAATCGCGATTGAAACCTCGTAATATATCAATTGGGCTAAGATATCAGATTAACCTCATCACCATTTTGACTCTTGGATATACATCCGACACAGGTAGACACAGTTAATCAACTGAGACCCGGTCCTGAATATGACCTTAAACTATATCCGATGATGAGGCCTGAGATTTAAGGCTTTGGGGATTGTAGAGCCACCCTTTAATTGCCATTGCTCCCAGGCCCACTCTGACCCGGAGGGGTAGTACCTGTTCGGGTCCCAACTATGGGTTAAATAGAAACCAGCTTGAAAAAAAACAAATGTATTCTATTTAAAAAAAAAAAATTCTTCAAAGTAACTGGATTCGGCAGTAAATAACCTGAAAAGGGTTGATATGCCGTAAAACAAACACAACCAAACAACAATAAACTGAGAACCACATCACTCTATCTAAAAACATATATGATATCAACGGATATATATTCGAGAGTCTAAACAGCGAAAATAATATTCTGTTGCCCTAACCCTATTCATTAGACGCATACTTAACAAAATTCCATGAATTTCAATTTTATCTGCAGCTTAAAATCTAACGTTTGAGACATTCTTTTAGAATCAAGACGATGTCATAAAAATAGTCAGCATAAGGCTTCGTGTCAGTACACCTTGATCTTTAAAAAGTGATAGTAAAATTTTTCAAAACCAATCTCGTTCAGGATTTTTTTTTACCCGTCCTAAGACTGGTATTTTATTGATGTATAAATATTAAAGTGTCTAGGTAAATATGAAGTAAATACAGACTTGTCCGATCAGTTCCACATCATTGCTGATAACGGGTCTAATATTTATAGTTGCCCATGAAAGGATGCTGACTTTCTTTTCCCCACGTGTCATTAATTTTAATAGACTGACACTGACAGACTAAACACTGATAAATATATTAACATAACCTTACAGCTTGCCATCACTATTCTACTCCTTTAAAGACGGCTTTGTGTAGGTTTGTGCGTCTACCGTTTGTTTGCCAGGCAGTGCACTCAACAGAACCTGTCAGATCTTGAGATTGATTAAATGTCGACTTCCAATTTTCGTTCTTCTTTGATTTTGTGGAGACATCGTAAAAACAAAAAGTCAATAAATAGATTCGTTTCCATAATAATCCATTATCACGAACTGTCTTGCTTGGCCCAGATTTATAACGTTCGTTGCGTTATTGCTTTTATACTTTACTAGAAGCCTATCAGATGTACACCAGTGAAACACTGTTTGCTTTTGGAATTCTCTTCTTGCTCCCTGTATCCAATGTAATATGAAAAATTAAATGTAATGTAAATAAGCATCTTGTTGTCCAACGCCTTACTTATGTTTCTCATTAAGATTTCTTTGTTTTTTGTCTTGTAGCAGCATCTTATCTGTTTGCTGCTGTTTCCATAGTTCGGCTAGTGTAGAAGTACATTCTAAATGAGATAATATTAATTTTTCGCTCCAATACATAGTTCCACTTTGTGGGGAGTTGGAGTGTCCCCATTTTACAAATTGCTCTTGTGTCTAACTATTATGAGGAGACAAATGAACAGGTACAGTAATTGCTTATGCTCTCGTGCCAATGTGTCTTATTCGAAGAAAATAAAAGCAGAGATTTATCAAACGCATCACTTTTTCTTTAGTTAAATATTGTCTCGAATGGATCAGATTCATGGTGTTTCACTTTTTTTATTTGGATGTCACCACATCAAAACCCGAAAGCCACTCGAGAATAAGGTAAATGAATGTCAGATGGTAGTGTAGTAATCGTTAATAATGTAAATTGAGTAGAATTTGGTTATTTATGAGAAGCGCTTAAAAAAGAACGTGTTTAGATTGGATTTGAAGGCAACCATGTTGCATTCAACTGGAGAGTAGAACAGCGGAACGGTATTCCACAAGGGATCAGTTCTAGGAAATAAACTTTGTTCATGGAATCTGCATGTAGATTTAGGCACAGATATAGAGTGGAAGAAACAGTAGTTTGTTGTGATGTGGACTAAGCTTAGAAATAGTTACGAAAAGCCCAAATGTTGTAGCCCGGTAATTAATTAACAACCGGTGGGTGCCTCTAAGAGTTTTAACCCTGTTTGTTACAAATGTTATTTATTTGTAGACATATTATCTGTGCGTTAGCTATATAGCTATCACATGTAGGAGCTGAGCACAGACAGTGAACAGTATTAAAAAATCCATTTTAACAACCTCCGCAATATCCGCAGAGTTATATACCTATGATTGCTTCACAAGCATTTACAGAGAAGGTGTTCAAATTACCTTACTATACGCCTACCCTTTAAAAGAATCACTCAATTCACCCAACTAGCAGCAGAATCCCACACTTCACTGCAGAGGTAACTAGATTAGGGACGGTTTTCTATACTGATCTCTTCTTTCCTTGGACCGTTACTTTTGGAATTTACTTTCTGCTCCCTGTTTCCAAAATAATCTCCGCATCTAAAAATTAAAGGTGATGTGAATAAATATCTTTTTGCTTAACCCACCAGTTGACATGTCCATTTTAAGTATGACTTTTAATATTGTAAGTATTTAATATTGTCGAAAATTGTGCTTTGGTTGCAATATGCTTTGTTTGAAGAAAATAAGTTTATAAAAAAAAAACTCTTCCTTACAACACTTTTTTGTGAACTTTATTGATTTTATAATGAATTAACATTGTAAGTGTCTGTATTTTTTTAGATGAGGTGTTTTCATTGATTGAGATTGTCGGGCTGACTTCCTCAACTTGGTTGTTATTGTCACAACGTTTCGGCCGTTTCTTTTTTCCTAGTGACATATGGCCGAGTGGTTCTAGACGTTGTATCAAAAAGTTTACAGTTACCCAAAAGTACTGAGTTCAATCCTGAACGAAGGCAGTGAAAAAGCAACATTCAAAATAGAGAATCAGCAACTATGTCCCAAAGCCTAGCTGGAGTCCGAACACGGTACCCCCGTAATAATAATAAAGGGTTGGGTTCGAGACTCCTAACAAACGGTTCCCCAGTTCGATACAAAACACCTGACGATGGCATGGGGTCAAAACGGCCGAAATGTTGTGACAATAACAACCAAGATGAGGAAGTCAGTCCGACAATCTCAATCAATGTATTAACATGCCCGCTTGCTTCCTTATTTAGGTCCTACGTTTACGTTGTTCCTCCACAAATATAACTACAAGTATTGATATTTATACTAATACGAAAACTACTACTATTACTTCTATATCTTAGTCCTTTTCTTATTACTCAGACTTCCTTCAGCTGCGTCTTGTCAAACTCCGGAAACTTCGTGTCTAATCTAGAGTTTTGAACTGATAAAACTAAATGTTTTTTTTTTTGTCTTTCTTCAGCCATGGACGAGCATGCTTATTTACTCATTAAATAAATATTCCTAGTGATGAATCTGCCGGCAATCTCTGGAAGAAATTCACTTCGGACTGCTTAGTACTTTAACTGTATATGTTTTTTTCTTCACATCATCGTTCACGCGATAGTTATACCGCTAAAATGTTTATAACCAGAACAGAACCCGGCTTATAATTTCTCTTGCTATACATGCTTTGGGAAACATTACCCTTAAAGAGAACCCAAAGACTCAATCAAATGAACCGTTAGTTCATTATCATCTAGTGCGCGCATTAAATCCTGTCCTTCCGCAAGCATTAATTTTTTATAAAGAAGTGTTTCCGGCGATAATCATAAACTATGAACTAGACACTGTTGATGGAACTTTTCCAGATATCTTGAATACAGGACGTATCCTTTTTTTTTTTTTTTTTTTTCACATTTCACCCCAAACAAGGAAGAGTGCCTCTTTGATGTAGAGGGCTACTATCGGGGGCATATATTACAGGGTACTATATAAGAAGTGTAGCAGCAAAATGTCCGTTCTCATTACACGTGCATGTCAGTACAAATGGGGAAGCAGAAACTCGGAGGAAATTTCCAGAGTCTAGCAGTTCTGGCGAAGAAATTATTAGAGTAGTAGACTTTCATACATCTAGGAATCCCTACTGTGTAGGGGTGGGACTTTTCTGCTTGTCGGGTTTTACAGGAGTTTGTACGTCAAGGAGGGACTAGGATTTGTAGTTCGTCGGAGCACCCTCCATTAAAATACTTGTAGAACAGGCAGAGGGATGCAACATTTCGTCGGCGGGACAGAGGTTAAAGCCTTGATGACAATTCAGGACCAATCAGGTTGGCAACTCTCTTGTGACCCCTGTCCAAGAGTGAGAGGCCATTAGTAGATTCACAAGCCCAAATGTGACAACAATATTCCATGTGAGGTAACAATACTCCATACATGGGTGAATGGTCGCCTTATAAAGGTGCAGGATACATTTAGGCGTAAGTAACGGTAGAGAGAGACCTCCTTTTAGCTGCAGCTTTGGCAATGCTCTCTATGTATCTGTTCTAACACATGCTCCCAATACAAACGCATGAATTAACTATAAATGCTTTCCGCCAAAAAGAAATTTCCTATAATAAAATAAAGTGCATTAACAATATTTAATGTTTTAGGGTACATTTTTGTTGGCTCTCCAGCAAACTTCAAATATAACTTAGTTTAGAGTTATGCTAGGGTTATCCTACAGTTTAAACACTGGACTTGTTCACTGAAATGCATTAGTGTCACCTGTAATAAAACTAACACGGTTATGTTTTTATCATGGTCACTCTTTTCTGTGGCTTTGTCTGCGAAATGATTGTTGTTTTTATAATTGTATCCCCACACCGCAAATCGAAAAAAAATTATTCTTACACAAGTATATCTTCTATATTTATTTACAACTGAAAATAATAATAATACAAACTAGTGAGACATATGGAAATTCCACAAGAGACTGATTCATATGTAATATATTGACGTTGGCATTCTGTAGATATTCCACGTAAATGGAGACGCTCTAATACTACTGTAGCTACTTTGTTACAACTGCAAAAGTATTTATCCAAGCTAGCAGGAACGCACGGCATAGCCAGGTCGTAAAATACGCTTAAATATTATATTTTAATTCTTTCAGACTTCGCATATATACCTTTATATAGGTTCTGTCGATTTTTATACATTATAAAGTTGCAATTTCAAAATTAAATAATATAACTACATGATTTGGATTCATCATATATATATATATATATATATATATATATATATATATATATATATAACTTTAAAAAATAAATTACTATGATGTCATCACCAAAAATCGACACCGAAACCAATACTCATGGAGAATTCTTGATAAAATTATTTTTTTAAAAATAGCGTAGCGGAGTGCCATTGGCCATAATCGGAACCGAAACCAAAACTTATGAGGAATTCTTGGTAAAATTATTTATAAAAAAAATAGATGACTTAAGTGCCACTAGCGATAATTGAAACTGAAACTAAATTATGAAGAATTTTTGACACAATTAATTAAAAAAATAAATGACTTGAGCGCCATGAGCTATAATCGAAACCGAAACCCAAAGTTAAGAAGAATTATTGGTAAAATTATTTATTACAAGAAATGAAAGTACATAACAATTAAACGACCCGGATGTAAGCGTGACAGAAAATAGCACACGCGTTATCGTATTAATATAAAGATTATAACATAATTTGAAGTAAACAAAATATCCCTTCTCTAATTTTCCTGCTCGAAAATCAGAGAAAACATTAGATTATACATATCGACTGGGCAGGAATAGTAAACAAACATTAGATTATACATACCAACTGGGCAGGAATAGTAAACTGTATTAGAAATAGCTAGATACTGTTTATATCGTAAGAAGAATTGATTGTTCATTCTGTTTGGAATCGGAATGTTAAAAAAGTCCGGCAAAAAGAATAAACAATACAAATTAAAGATATATTGTTAAAAAATAGGTAAGAGTCATATGTTGAGAGTTCCTTTGTTGTCAAAAGCGTGTGCATGGCCACGTGAATTGGTCACGTTTGGAAAACACACTTCTGACGTTTGAAGGGGATTTCTCATTATAGGAGCTAGAGTTGGTCAGTCTGGGAGTCAGTCGGGAGTCAGTAAGGGAGAAAGAGTTCAGAGTCAATCAGTTGGCAGTCAGTGGTCACCTTATCCTTTGGAAGCGAAGGGTAGAAGATTAACAATGTACATCAAAATTTGAATTCCTGACGTCACCATCATTCGACCGGTCCAATGATTAAAGAATCAACATTGTGTTTTTGTAACCATTGTCATGTGTCATCTTTCAGCACTCAAAAGGTAATGTGTTAATCATCTTATTATGAAGATTGTGTAACACTTCCAAGATTATGCATCTCCCCTCGTCTGTGTTAAGAACTTGTATACATCTCCAGTCAGTATATATATGAAGTCCCAAGCATCCCAGAACTGTATGAATGTCATCTCTTCTCTCTCTCTCTCTCTCTCTCTCTCTCTCATCACTATCGTTATATATGTTCCCAATATGAACTCCGCGTCACCCTAAAATATTATTCCCCCACTACACTACATTTATATCTCGTTTTAATATAATTTTCCAGTCTGTAAATATGTAATCAAATACATATTTTAAAGAAATATAAGTAATCTTATTTACGAGCCAATTATGATTTGATAATTAATAGCTTTCTAAATGACGTAACGGAAATAGACCACAAAACGTTCACGATCAATCGTAGATGAAAAATCGCATCGTATGTTAAAAATAAAAAAAACAATTACAAATAACATTTATTAAACTAATCGTGATGCCTAAATATTTGTGACGGCACAATCATGTATGTAACCCGTATTTTAATATTATGATTTATAAACACTTATTTAGTAACAGTAAGAATCATTCATTTGTCGAACCTAAAATTAATTCATGCTTTGATTAAAAAAAATAATCCTACATTTTGTTTGCTTTTAATCCAATGTATCTAATGCATCTAGACAGATTTATCGTTTTCAGGCCACTGAGCGACAGATAAAAAATTTTAACGCTAATTCTATTATGAAAAGTAAATACAATGCAAACAATAAACGACAACAGTTTCAAATAATAGAACACTTAATTCGATCTCAAAAATAAAAGAGCAAAAAATTGAAAAAAAATCTACTTGTTTTTTTTGTTGTTAGAACGTATATTATTTATTTTCTCTGATATATAATCAAAGCGAAAACTCATAATTGATTTTTCCTATGATATTTTATTAACAAATAATAATACAAACATTTTGTAGAAGTAAAATAACAGCCGATTTATTAATAATTTTACGTGTCTTGAAAAATATAAGATAAGGGCTAATAAGGTTGTACGTATTAAGAATTTGAAAATCACTGTAAAGAAGAAAATCACTAGATGAATGTAATTAGTCTTACATAATTTCTTTTTACAAAAATTCAATGTGAAAGATCAGTATCATTTAAATGATAAAAGTATTTAACTTTGAATATAACTGTAACCAGAAAAAATACGGATATGTTATATTTACTAAAATCATTACAAGTTGTTGCAATGAAGTGGATAACAAAATATTCAGTCCATATAATCAGATGCTTTAAGCTAAAATAAATTAGAAGAATTGATTTTTGATTACGTGAGGGTATTAAAATCAAAAGGAGTTGAAGTAATGGATAGATAAGGAAGAAAGGAGTAGAGAGCTATAGTAAAAGAATGGGGGAAGGAAAAGTATATTAATACTAGCATTTAGCCCCGGCGTTGCCCGGGTGTTTGGAGGTGTATGGTGAGCAAAAAAAAAAAAAAGAAAAGCGGTATTTTATTTTTTAATTGGACCCCTATTATTACCTCTTAAGATTTATTGTTTGGGGCTCAAATCAAGTTATTAAGTTTGATCCATATCCAAGGAACCTATATCTAAAATTTCAAGTGTTTAGACGAAAATTGTCATGGGAGTTTGGTAGAGTTCTCAAAGGTCAAATCGTTGAAGTTTGACCCGATAACAGCCAAATTTCTAGCCAAAAACAGATCATAAAGATTTTCACAAATCTCAGTACCCTGCATATCAAATTTCGAGTCTGTGGACTTAAAATTGACAGACTTATTGTGTATGAAAATGTACACAGACACACTTTTATAGATATCGTAGTATTTCAGCCCGGGTGTTTGGAGGTGTATGTTGAGCAAAAAAAAAAAAAAAAAAGAAAAGTGGTACTAGGAAGGCAGGCTCGAACCCGTACCGCGAAGGAGGAAAAGAAGGGCGAAAACCTGACATCTTTGCTGTTACGACCACCGCCAAACCGCAAATGACGTAGGTTTGAATTAAGGCTAGACAATCGAAAAGAGAGAATGACTTTAAAAATATCGGCTAAAAAAAGGAACACCCCCTGTTGAAAAGTACCTAGTTGAAGATGAAGATAATAAGGTTTTTAGCCAATGTTTCCATATTTCTCGTCTGAAAGGTCGAACTTCAAAACAGTACTGATCTTGTGAAAATCCGTCGTCTCTGTCGAAAGTTTTAGGCAGACATGCATACATACATACATACATTTATATATTGGTAACTAAAAACTTTCGACCCAAACCGATTAAAAGCTTGCCCTAGCTCTGAATACCCTTTATGTAAAATTTCAAATATTTAGACAAGAAATTTTCTGAGTGATTTGGTAGAGACCGCAGAGGTCAATTTTTTTTTAACTTTGACCCCTATTATGACCCCTTAAAATGTATTGTTTTGCCCACAAATCGAGTTATTAAGTTAGATCCATGTCCAAGGAACTTATATCTAAAATTTCAAGTTTTTAGACCCAAAATTGTCGGAGGAGTTTGGTAGAGTTCTCATACAGTTTTGAAAAAAGACAGAAGGAAAACTATCTGGAGATTGGAGAAGATGAAAAGGGAGATAATAAAACAGAAGCATCCCGTGCTCTTCAATAATATGTGTTTGAATGAGAAGATGCTGCTTAAATATACACAATTTAAATTGCACGACGCAGCGGCTCACTCGGAATTTCAGAGTTAATTTAATTAAGAGGAAAATTACCATTGCCCACGAACTCATTAACAACAATTACTCTGAAGCCCTTGATTTAGAAAATCAAGTAAAAAAATATGATTACCGCGGAACAATTTACTTCAATTCAACACAATCTCTTAAAAATCCTCAAACAATTCGAATTCTCACATAGAATAAATCTTCAAAAGAAACTGAACACCCTGTATAAAGGCAACATATAATTACCCCAAAAAAAACACAAAATTTCAAACCAAAAAACTAACGGAGCACGAAAAAGAATTTCTCACTCGGACCCAATTTTCATTTATTTAGCTCTTACAATCACCAAAATAAAAAGACCGAAATAGAACTCTTATGCGAAAATGTTAGCAACCTAGAAAACGAGCAGAACATCATCACGGATCCAGGAATTAAATATATGCTTAGGGCCGAGGCCATGAAAAATAGATTCCACAAATCTAAAACTATTTTAACCGATAACTTAAAAAATGCTGCCATGGAACTAAGAAACCACCCGGACTTAATTGTGAGAAAAGGGGATAAAAGCAACAGGTACGTATTACTTTATAAAACCGAATATTTTTTTAACATCGATTCATGTTAGACGATCCTAGAAAATTTTTAAAAGTTAAAAAAAAAAACTCTGTCAATGATTTAGAAACTCAAGGAAATAAACTTATCCAAGTGAATAGTGATGTAATAGACAATCTAAAAACCCCTCTAATAATTAGAGATTATAAACCCGGATATTTATACGGAAACGTAAAAACTCATAAACCTATTTTCCCACTATGCCCCCTAACCCCAATATATAACTTATCTATAACAAAAAACAATGAACTCATCACACCGTATTTACATTGCCGATGCAGCGTAAAATCCACTGAGGAACTCATGCATATTCTTTAAGCCACTAAAATCAACAATAAATTTACCGTTCTTCTAGATATCGAAAATCTTTTTACAAATATACCAGTAAATGAAACAATTGACAACCTATATAACAACCCAGCCCTTCCTCCACTGAAAATGAGCCATTAATTTTAAAGAAGTTATTAATAACGTGCAAAACTAAAGTTCCATTTTTATGATCATCTGGGAAATATACACACACAGGTGGATGGCGTAGCTATAGGTTCCCCATTGGGACCAACATTCAGTAACTTTTATATGGCTAGCCTGGAGAATAAGGTGTTCGATTTGATAACGAAGCCTTCTATTTATGTTCGATATTTGGACGATATATTGATTCTTGCTGATGTCGTAGGCAGAAAACAATATTTAAAGAGTATATTTCAGAGTAATTCTGTTCTCAACTTCACATACGAACTAAGTGTCGATAATATAATCTCGTTTTAGACGTTCTCATTGACTCTAGTAGCGACGAAGTTAGCACCTCCGTTTAAAAAAAAAACTACATCCGCTAATTCCTGTATTTAACATTTTAAAATAAATGTCCATATCGTTATAAAACCAATATAATAAAGAATTTTATACATCATGCGAAGGTGATTTCCTCAAACAAAAAGATTTAATGAAGTAAAAAATATAAAACAAGTTTCAGTCAATAACCAATTCCCAAACTCTCTTGAAGATAAACAAATAAAATTAGCGATCAGTAACTTGAATCAAACAAGTAATAACCAACAAGAAAACTCTCAAGCTATTCAAATATACTTAACATAATTAAATCCTTCTTAGATAAGAGAAAAATCCAAGTTGTCCTCGACGGTCGTACATCTAAACAATATGATATAAATGCGGGAGTGCCCCAAGGATCTATCCTTGGACCTCTGCTATTCCTGATATTCATAAATGATCTCCCCGACAAGATTGCCTCTGAGATGGGTATATATGCTGATGACACCACACTCTATAGCAGACACGACAGGAAAACAAACGAACATATATCTATAGTAATGGCAGAAACACTAGAGGATGACCTCCAATCAGTAGTGGAATGGGGACAAAAATGGATGGTAACGTTCAATGCCACCAAGACAAAACTGGTTTCATTCAATAATTACAAGAAACCTTCTCTACCACCTATAGCAATGGCCAACGACTCTTTATCTGAGAGTACGTCTCTCAAGCTCCTTGGCCTAACGTTCACAGGAAACATGAGTTGGAACAATTACATCGAGGGCATTGCCAGGGCCGCTGCAAGGAAGGTGGGCTCTCTCTACCGTGCTAGAAAACTTCTAACACCCGAAAGTATCCTGTACCTCTATAAGGCCACTATTCGCCCATGTATGGAGTATTGCTGTCATATTTGGGCCGGTGCATCGGCTACTAGTCTCTCGCTCCTTGACAGGGTTCAAAAGAGAGTCGCAAATCTGATAGGGCCTAAACTGGCATCTAAACTTCAGCCTCTGTCCCATCGTCGAAACGTTGCATCCCTCTGCCTGTTCTACAAGTATTATAATGGGGAATGCTCTGAAGAACTTCAAACACTTGTGCCCCCACGACGTGAACACCCTCGACAGACCCGACAAGCTGCAAAATCCCACCCCACACTGTAGAGATCCCTAGATGTAAAATATCTTTCTACTCCAGTAGTTTCTTCCCCAGAACTGCTAGACTTTGGAATTCCATTCCAGGTAACTGCTTCCCCAACTGTAATGACATGCATAAGTTCAAGTGCAACGTGAACCAACATCTCGATGCCCTAATCCCTACATAGTACCCCAGTAGATGTTTCCCCTGATAGTAGCCCCCTACACCAAAGTGGCAGTGTGCCTTGTTTGGGGTGAAAATGTAATAATATATATATATATATATATATATATATATATATATATATATATTACCGTAATCAGCTACGCAAGAACTTCAACACTGATGAAAGTATTCTCAAAACTATAATCCGTCGATATGTGACTCCCAATCATAACAAAAAATAAAATTAGTCATCTATTATAAACAAATTGCAAACAACTAACCTCGTAATAAAAAAAAAACAATATTTCGCAGACAAATAATTTGTTAGAAAAAAAAAACAATGTAGTTTACCAATTTAACTGCTCATTAGGAGAATCTATCTCTTATAATACTAACTATATAGCCTATACTACAAACACAGTGTCGCAAAGATTAACTTTCCACCTCTCCGACTCTAGTTCGATATCGCAACATTTGGGAAACATGGCTGCCATCATTGGAATTCCGAAAAATCATGGTAGAAAGCACTAAAGTATTGCAAGGCGAGACAAATGTTAATAGATTAAAAATACTCGAAAAAAAACAATGCTCAATAATATCCATTACGAAAATAGTCGAACTTGGGATAGAAGATTTTAAAATTTAAATATGTTCATATTTAAATATACAATAAATTAATATACTATAGATATAAAAATAAAAAAATCCGCCCAACTGATTCATAATAAGCCACCACGTGACCATGATAAAATAGGTATATATGGAATAAGGAAAAAGGAAAAAAAACATAATTTTTATAACATGCCGGAGGATGATACAGGTATCTCGGTCGAAATCGCTCGCTATGGATCCAACTTATACAATTTTGAAGAAAAAAAAAAAAAAAAAACACAAAGAAAATTATTCGGAGATTGCAGAAGATGTAAAGGAAGATAATAAAACAGAAGATTATATATATATATATATATATATATATATATATACTAGCAAAAGTACCCGTCGTTGACTGGGTTAAAAAAAATCCTACAGAAAATGGACTCTGATTTATGAAAGTATGATAAGTTATGAAAAGGAAGGGTTGTAAAGAGATAGCTTCGAATTTGGGGGTATCAAAACCAAAGCAATATATGATGAAACTAAAAATAAAATAAGTAAACGACATAATTTATTATACCATACCTGTTCACACTGAAACACTTATCACAATATTATGTGGATCTATATTAAAAAACCTTGGTAAACTTTGTGACATATTTCCATTCTATGGAGGTCAGGCGCGAACGAACCCCCCATAATTTTATTATACCATATTTCTTCAAACTGAAACATAATTATTAAGTATACTTATGCAGATAGATATGAAAAGTCTTTATTAAAGTTTGTGCCAATTTCAATCCTATGGAGGCCAGGCGCGAACGCATACCCCCACAATTTTATTATAACATCCCTATTTGAGTTAAAACGTACTTATCAAAGTATTTTGTGTACATCTATATCAAAAACACTTGTAAACGTTTTTTTTTTAATTTTTAGATTCTTTATTTCCATGCATTGTGGACCAGTCACGAACGCAGATCCCACAATTTTAATGAACCACCGTTCTGCCAGATCAAACATACCCATTCCTGTGTCTCGATACTTCCTCTATCATTACATGTAATCAGTTTTTAAAAATAGTCAACCATATAGGAGCCTATTCGTGACACGACACACACACACATTCAGCTTTATATATATATATATATATATATATATATATATATATATATATATATATATATATATATATATAACGTTATTTCACGCGGTTAATGCTAGTCGAATTGATACGGTATTCGCTAATTGAGCCAGAGATGTCTCGAGTTGCAGGGGTCGAATCGTTTGACTGGTGTTAATCGTGACACCCTGCCCAAAAGATTCTCGAAATTATGAAACACTAGTGTCTGTAGATATTTAATTATTATAGTAAACAAATAATTATGACAGCCCCTTTAAGAAATTCGTTTCTTATCGTTGACACTTTCAGTCGAATTAAAGTCGGTCAATTAAACTCTTACGCATAGATCATCGTACACCGATTAGATCACTATAAAGAACATTTAAAATTTAAATGTTTAAATTCAATGTTATTTCACGCGGTTAATGGTAGCCGAATTGATACGGTCTTCGCTAATCGAGTCAGAGATGTCTGGTGTCGTGTGACACCCTGCACTGAAGATTCCCGAAAAGATGAAACACTAGTGTTTGTAGGTATTTAATTATTATAGTTAAAAAAATAATGATATATAAATATATATATATAAATATATATAAATATATATATATATATATATATATAATATTATATGATATTATATAGCGGCGTTCTCATGACAACACTGCTGGTAATTAGACATTGCTATACATATTTACAAGTACGTTCCTTATACAAAATTATTTTTTTAAATAAACTAATTAAAATAAAAGAAAATTTATAAAAGATAATTAATAAATGAAAAAAAACATTCTGTATCAATAGATATAAAGATACATTATCAACAGATTTGATAACAACACAAATTCATAATGGAATGATCAAAATAAATTTAATATAAAATTCTGAACAGAAACACATTTCCTGCTTAGCGCTGTTTCCATGACAACATATGGGTGGGTTTAATCAGCGCTGCTGTCTACTGTTACTCACGCC
>NC_136506.1:37489501-37629501 GCF_053919585.1 Euprymna scolopes | reverse complement strand
AAATACAAATTAAAATATAATATTAAAGCGATTTTTTCGACAGGGCAACAATGAACAGCTTGCTAGTACATACATACATACATACATACATACATACATACATACATATATATATATATATATACCTACTTCATTTATTCGCATAAATTTAATATACGAAAGTATAGATTTATGCGTGAACTTTAAGTATTTACTTCAAAAGTGCTCAATACGTAGGTAGAGCTAGTTAGTAATTTATAAAATATATATGGCGATTAAGCTACACTGAATATTCTGCGTTTCATCCAACTATAGGATTCGTCAGGCTTATGCGCGAATTCTGTCGTTGCTTCTTGTTTTTATATATGTTGAGGATTTCTAGTCGGCCAATCAGCTTTCTAGTATCCACCACACCCCTTCCTACCAGCCAATGGGCATGCATTTTATCAAACAAAGGATCTGTTTTAGAACTAGGTTAGTGGTTTTAGGTAGTCGTTCTCCTTTTTTTTTATACATATAAATATACCTATGTGCACACAACAATGCACATACATATACATATATACACATATATATATATATATATACATATATATATACATATATGTATGTGATCGTTTATGTATATTCATGTTTATTTAATTTATTTATTTGTTTTTTTCCTATTGTTATTGTTAGTTTTAAAGCTATTTTGTATCGCTATCCTAGAGTAAGTTTTATTTTGTGAACACAGTTGTTTGCTATTTCCCGCCTACAGTTTAATAGATTTTGAGGTTCTTTAAAGTACAGGATAGAAAATTTTTCATGGAGGCATAATTTACATGGGTCGTCTAAATGTCTGCATGTGGTAGCTTGTCTTATTATTTTCCATTCGACTACCGGCGAATGTCCGCTTTCTTTGAGTTCCCAGTATTTATTCGCTAGTGTTGTTTTTATACGGTGTATTTTATTTTTGAATGTGCTTTTGTGGTCATAGTATCGGGTTTTGAAATATAAGGAAGTCATGCCTATGTAATATTTCTTGTTATTCGGGTTTTCTTTCGCAAATATTGTTGCTTGATAAACTACGCTTTTTGTTAGACATTTATTTTGGACTGGGCAAAGTGTGCGGTGTCTACAATTGCATTTATCTTGTTCGTTGTTAGTATTTTTATTTATGGTATGGTTGTTCTTGTCTGGGGTTGGTTTGTTATTATTATTATTATTATTATTATTATTATTATTTCTGCTAGTGTTGGTTTTATTTCTGTCATGGTGTCTACTTTTTTATTGTTTATTTTGTTGTTGTTTACATTGTTTTCATTTAGTATTTTGTTATTATGTGCCTTAATTATCATCTCTAAATTTTCGCAACAACTGTAAGATAACTTCAAGGTATTTTTATTGAAGATTTTGTGTAAGGGGTTGGTTGCGGGAAAGTGTTTTTCAATAAGATCTAGAAATTTCTTGCCAAGTTTTGTTTTTAACATTTGATTGTATGGGGCCATATACCAAATTATAGTTCTTTTTCTTCTGTTTTTAATTTTATTATAGTCGTTGGTGTTTTGTTGCTTATATTTGATATCGATATTTTTGTATCCACTATTTTTAAGGGCTGTTTCGTAAATATTGGATGACCTGTTAAATGCATTTTCGTCGCTTGAGTTATTACTGAGTCTACTTACGATCGAGTTAGGAATATGTTTTATAATTGATGGTGGGTGGTTGGACTTAGGGTTTACGTAAATTGGAGTAGGGTTATCTTTTAAGTATGGTTCATATGTGTTTTTATCTAAGTTTAACGTGACGTCCAGGAAGTTTGTTATTTTTATGTTAGCTGATATGTCCGCTTTTAGGCCTAATTTTTTCATTTCTTTGTGTATGATTTTCTTCAAGTTTTCTCCCTTGACTTTGTTGGAGTTTTTTTTTATTATAGCTAGTCCGTCATCTCTATATAGGCCGATACTTGTAGTATCGAATATGCTTGTGAGGGTATATAGAATGAATAATCCCACAAGATCTGATGCCTCTGCAGAGTCTCTGGCACCCATCGCCAAATCGAATGAATTTTTCATTTTATTTTTTATCCATTGGTTATTGTTATTTATTAGAACTGATTTTCTACATTTTTTAATTATGTTGATTTCTTCTGAGGATATATCAGTGGATAAAAAATGACCGGCCTAAAAAATATAAATCTACTTTTTGGGATCTAATGCGTTGAAATAGCCTTTATAAATAATATGAAAGAAATTTTGAAAAGAAAGAAAAAAAAACATTTTAGAGTGGCGGATCACTTTTCCATATTAATTTAACGTACAATAAGAACCCGCATTTTGGCCACCAAGTGTCACCTCTAGCATTTTCTCAAGTTTGGCGATCGAGGGGGAGGACAAAACATGATACATACAATGGGGAGGGGAATTACATTTAAAACATAAACTAACGATAAATTTAATTACTTTTTATGAGACGACTCTGTAATTTCACCTAACAATTTCCTAAACAAAACGGACACAAAATGGCGAAAAATTTCATTTAATTGTTTTTAAAATTAATTTTTGGTAGATCTTCATCTTTTTTTTTTCAGGTGTTCTGCTTACTTAGTTATTTTTTCATTTTTATTTTTTGCGATCGCACGGGCATTCGCTGCTATTTTTATTGAAACAAAAGTTATAATGATTTATTTTTTTTTTGGGGGGGGGTCTTTCCAGTGCTCAATATCTGGAAAATAGTTTCTTCGCTTTACAGCCCTTCTGCCGAAATATCTGGTGGAGAGGGTATCACATACTTCTTTTTGGGGGCGATTACATTTTGCTGTTTTTTTTCCGTTCTTTTATTTTTGGAATTGCTGTGTCATATCCACGTTGCCCATAATGAAAATGATAAATATAGCAGGTGTGTTCACACGGAACTTCATGTCAACCCAGGCAATGCCGGGTACCCATTCAAGTGTGTGTCTGTATACACACACACCCACAACACACAAACACACAAACACACACACACACACACACACACACACACACACACACATATATATATATATGCCTTTCTGTTTACGGAAGAGGGCGTGCATGGTCGTGTATGTTTCCTTTCAATAAACATGAGAAAGGAAAAAACAATCCTACTATCTGTCATATAATTTAGCCAGGTTGTAACACGTGATGATTCTTATAGAAACACCATTTCATCGTATTGAGATTGCCACGCGTTTAACATTATCGTAGACTCTTGAAAACTCAGTAATAATTGCTATACATTGTATGAGATGACTGACCAATTTTTACGATTTCAGGTTCAAATGAATAGCTAGAACAGGAATTGGAATACACCCTACTAAAGCCGGATGGTCACAGCTGGTGAATTTCATAATGCAATCTGGAGATAGGGACATTTTAGAAATATGATATGCAATAAAATTCTGTTTTAAACTTAGAACAAAATGCAACAGAAACGCATGGAATGCGTCAGCCTGCTTTTAGAATATCTTGCCGAAATCGACCATCAGTTTTTGAATGGTATAAGAGATGCAATGAAGGCAGTGAGTTGTATGCTACAAAATGTTTGTATAAATTACGTTTCTACTAATATGGATAAGGTTTTTGTGTTGAAACTTATTTTAAAGCGTTTTTTATTTGAAATACACTTAGTGTTTACACTCTTCAGTAACAACAAAAATATCTTTCAATAAGCCCTGC
Organism: Euprymna scolopes; assembly: GCF_053919585.1. Lineage (NCBI taxonomy): Eukaryota > Metazoa > Mollusca > Cephalopoda > Sepiida > Sepiolidae > Euprymna > Euprymna scolopes. Next base: position 37,625,842 of record NC_136506.1, on the reverse strand, counting down.
GTGATAACCCTTGATAACTGCTCAAAATACAAAAAAAAATAAACAAAAATGCTGGTAAGAAAACATCAAATAAATGTCAACAATCGTGGGAAAATGTCATTTTCTACGAGTAGGTCGTTTGATTCTCAATTTTTGAGCGATTATATTATATAAGATAAGTGGAAAAAATGTGTGAATGTCCGTATTTGACGTGAACTTTAGAGACGAAACTTATTTCTTATTCGAAATTCTTAAAAAATAAAGGTTTCTATTAATTCAGCAGCGGGATTATCTAAAAGAGATAGAATCCTAGTTTTAAGAAGTGATTTGGCTAAAAGTTTTAGCCTACCATTCTGCCATTGTTATTATTATTATTATTATTATTATTATTATTATTATCATTATTATTATTATTATTATTGGCTCACAAGGGACTTTCACACAGGGCTTCGGAGATTTCCCTGAAAACAGCCTGTGGTGTTCCCTGGTAGCTGAGTGACAACAAGTCTTCCCAGGTTTCCAGTACTCTTCACCTTTTTCGAAATATTTGCAAATAAATTTGCATTATCGCAACAGCTGCCTGCCATTGATTTCTCGTTGGCAGCAGCTATTTGTCTTTGCTGGGATTTGAGTGGCAATAAGCCTCCCCAAGGTCCCAGTTCTCTTCGCACTTATTCGACTGAGATCTGGTCAGATCATCGATCATTCCTTCCTCCTTGACTATTTGATTATTTGGTCTCGCTCTTTTTTTTTTGGGGGGGGGAGGTATTATTATTATTATTATTATGGTTGCTGTTGTTGTTATTGTTATTGTTATCATTATTATTGTTGTTGTTATTATTATTATTATTAGTAGTAGTAGTAATAGTAGTAGTAATAGTAATAGTAGTATTGTTGTTGCTGGTGGTGTTATTTTTATTATTATTTTTTTTATTCTTTATTTTTTTATTTTTTTTATTTTTTTATATATATAAGGTTTTCTTCTTTACAAATCAATAATTGACCAGATCTTTCTATTCGGGCGAAGCAAATATAAACAATTTTTCATAGAGGGAGCATAGTGCATATTTTACAGAGACCTCCTCTTGATATTAAGAATACCTTTCTAAATAGTAATTTTATTTATGCCAAACTGATGCTTAAATGTGATAATGTAACTAACAGGAAAAAGGGATAAAAAAAAACAAATAAGGCAACAATCATGTTTTACTTACAACAATGTTTTTTCTTCGTGGAGACATACTTATTTTCAACTTTAATTGATAATAGATTTCGTACATATTTTAATTTTTGCTGTCTTTCTCGAAATTCTCTATTCTACCTTTCATTATTCCTCTAAAAAAACAATCCGCATATTGTATCGTATCTCTATGCATAATATTGGACCTCCAGAGTACAACACACTCAAAACGACTAAAGCTGTTGATATAAATGATTGCCAATATTTAAAATATGACGGGGCGTATAGCGATCGACCGGCAGTAACGAAGTAAATGTAATCATCAATAGAATTTCCCATTAATCTTGATGACAAAATGGCGACGATTGGTGTAGAAGACTTCTAGCAATCACTAAGAAAGAGAGAAAGAGAGAGAAAGAGGAAGGGGATACAGTGTGAGAGTGAAGAGGGGCAGAACCGCGCGTCAGATGTATTTAGTGAAAAACGGCAAAAGACGACTGAAGGTTAATTAATCAACCGTACGGAATAACTCGTTTTATCGGATGAGTCACTAATTAGAGGACATGCGTAGTTTTTTTTTTCTGAAAAGTAACGATATTTCCTTAACTTGTGCGAGATATCAGAGAAGTATGCATCTTCGGATAGAAAACTGCATCACAAACCCTTTAACTGCTTCATCAGAAGGAGAAAGTTTCGTAAGAATATGAAATTCACAAGCGGTCCCCAATCCCATGTATATCCTCTTTAGGGGAGCTGACGACCTTAGGTTTTTGTAGGGAGATCCAAACGCCCCCCTACACATAGCGCCTAGTATTCCCAAATAAGTCACCCATCTGGTATTTCCAAATTAGTCACTCATTTGGTATTTCAAAAAATGGTCACCTATCTTGTACTGACCAGGCTTAACGTCGCTTAACTTCGAAGATCTAACGAAAACCGGTGTGTCAACGTGATTGTGCCGTACATCGACGTATATACATATGATCTCTAATCTGGATTTCTCCACCCATTACATTTTTTTTGTTTCGAGATAGAAATTACAGTCATAACTGTTAAGTGACAATTTTCTGTAAGTTTAAGCTTGGATTCTCAGCATTGGTGATATAAGAAAATGATTACGAATATATTAACACCTTAACTCGGTAATAGTCGACACAAGAATCTAATGGATAAAATATAGGTTCCTGTTCCAAATTCTGTAGATATCTCCAAGTTTAGCCTAAAATTAAACAAACTTGACAAAACACACCTGAAGAATTTCTGATGTTACATCGGCTGAGACGTTATTAGAATAACATTTTAAACGAGAAAAGTAGTCAGGGAAATACAAATGATACATAACATTACGTGTCTTTTCTGTCTATGTTCCTCTCCTTATCAGCATGACAATGCACCTGCTTGCAACATATTTCGTATCCAGCTATACTTGATGAAGCAGAATAATCACAGTACTGTTATTACCTCCGTAGCCAACTGGATTTGTTACATGTTAATGGCCGTTCTCTTACTCTACAATGAATCAACAATGATAAAGTTTAAGACCTTCATAAAAGTATACTTCAACAATTGTATAGATTTGTAATAGAATAAAATGTAATATTCTATTAATATTGTTATTAATATTATTATTATTATTATTATTATTATTATTTCGAGTAAAATACTGAAAATCAATACATAAAGCATTATATCTCATTATACTATTTTATAACGATATATGTATATATATATGTATATATATACACATACACACGCACACACAAACATATATATATATATATATATATATATATATATATATATATATATATATATACGAAAATACATAATAAAGAATACGACATGTATAACAGTAGTTTTTTATTCGTTTTCTATTGACGACGTGCAGGATCCTGCGGTCTTCATCAGTTTAGTGATATATATATATATATATATATATATATATATATATATATATATATATAAATCTTGTTTAATATATATGCCTACCGATTTTGCTTCTATGTATTCCTTGTAAATGTAAAACTCATCATAAGCCTTCTTTTTTTCTAGAATATTGTCCTCTCATTTCTTTTAAACCCTTTCTATGTCTTTTTTTCTGTCTCCGTTGTTGGAGCAGTTGAAACGTAACCAAGCCCAATCTGTTTCCTTTTCAAAATGGCGACCAGGAAATATTGTTTCCAGTCTAATGACTTACCTACTTCTATTATACAGAGACTTACTGTTTCTTTTTGGGATTAAGCGTGGCGGCTCTATTCTTGTATGGAATCTACGCCGTAGGGATCATTCGGTGTTATCTGATACCGATTTTTCCTTTATCGGTTCTCTCTCCCCAGATCTTTGCATACGACTCCCTGGAACGTTTTTCATCCAACAAATCTAAGGCTGCATATTTACCATTTATTTTTAATAAAAAATATATAGAAGCAGTACACAGTATACACCCCTATTTGTAGAAAACATATACTGTCTATCTGTACATAAAACTGAACAAAGATTCCAGGAGTAAAGGTTTTCACATAGGAAAACCGCCCATGGAAAAAATTATCAATGGGCTGCTTACCAATTGACTATAACATGGTCGTTTTCAATCTAATATAACCATGTTCTTGTTGACCCTTACTAAGATCCACCATTACGAAACCGGCCACCTAACACATATTGATACTTATTCTCGGATAGACTTCGGGTCTTGATAAACGGTGACCCATCAAATAAAAAAAAATAACACGTTACGCAAGTAGTCTCTTATTGGATTTGTTGATGCCACCATTTTGTGACGTGATCTGTTTTGCCGTTTTCCTCCATTTCTGGTATCATATTTCACTCACTATAATTATGAGTTTATCGATAGGAGGGAGTCACTATATTTAAAACAACGAAAAAAAAAGATAATAAGAAAGCAACTGGATCAATAGAGTTTTATATGTATATGGCTAAAGGTTAGAGAATTGAAATTCATGTAGTAATATTTTTTAAATTACTAACAAATAAATACTAAAACTTTTCTTCAATGATTATTTATTAAAGGGGCTAATTATTTAATAAAATAAACTTATGTGAAAATGCATTCGGAATCAATTACAGTTTTTTTTTTCATTGTTGTTTAATTCAGTGACTGTTTTGATCTCATAGCAAAACGTTTTGCACGTGTGTTTCAATGTATTTTTTGGCTTTATTATTTACAATAGAAGTCTCACTAAAAAGCTAGCCAAAAATACATGTAAACACAGACAAAATCCAGACATTAATTTTCGTGGAATTTGTGTGTTTTATTCTATTTATTATTTACAATAGAAGTCTCACTATAAAGCAATAGAATAAAACTCACAAATTCCACGAAAATTAATGTCTGCATTTTTTTTTCTTTTAACGGTTTTCTTGCAAAGGTAATTACATTTATAAAAAAAATTATATACGAAAAATATATAAAATATAAATTATTTTGTATTCCTCCTTATTTTGTTTTCATATATATCATTGTACGTGCTATATTTAGGTACGTGGACTTATATTACATTACACATATATATATATAGTCCATATATCTAAATAAAATAAACACAATAAAGATGTGCTCAAGACAAAGACGGGCTTTATAAAATTAATATGGCTAATAGTAGCATCTAGTGTTTATAATATATACATATACATATATATAAATATTTAATAATTTAATAATATATATACATGATTATTCAAAGACACGTGTTTGGTCGTGTACAACTCATCAGAGTGGCTTAACCTTGCTAAATTTAGAACCAGGACCTCAGAGTCTGAGACTATACCACTTACCTAACACGTTAATACTAAGCATATCGCATATTTTGTAGATTTGACTTATTTAATGTGCTTCCCGTTCAAATCTATCGCGGATGGCATAAATAATTGACATCTTTTACTTTCTTTCTTTTCTGCTCACACATCTTCTTTCACTCGTTACCTTTCTCTCTCTTTCTCTCTCTCTTTCCTTCTCACTGTGCATATATATGTGTGTATATATGTATATATATATATATATATATATATATATATATATATATATATATATAAGTTAGCAAACCATTTCATCCAAGGCATGAAAATTGTTAAACAAAATGTTTTTACTATAGGCTTTAAAAATGAAGGTACTAGATTGAATTTGAAATTTATTTATCTTCAAAGTGCACTTTTATACATTTTACAAAGTAATGTATAAAAATCTAATTTAAATTGAATTAAAAAATTACCTTGGATTTATTTTATGTAATGTATATTCTGTTGTACATTCAAAAAAAATCATTGAACATTTTATATCTATGTCATTATTGCTAGATGAAAGATAATGTTTTTAATTTTTTTTTTTAACAATTGTCATGCCTTGGATGAAATGCTTTTCTAACTTGTATCTTTTCTTTTTTAGATTATATTTTAAACGTCTCCTTCTATCTATTTCAGTTTGTATTTCTCCTCACACCACAACTCATTTTTGAAACCCCCTCTTTGTATTATAACAGGTCTGAATATTCTCTCTGTTTCAGTTTGTATTTCTCCTCACACCACAACTCATTTTTGCAACCCCCTTTTTGTATTATTACAGGTCTTAATGTTCTCTCCGTTTCAGTTTGCATTTCTTCTCACACAACAACTCATTTTTGCAACCCCCTCTTTGTAATACAGGACTGACTAATGAGAAAATCTGAGTATTTAACAAAAACTTTAAAATAACTTTTTTAGATTAAATTTTTTAAAACTTCTTTCATAATAGAAAATCTTTAAAATTTAATAAGGAACATATTTCATATAGGTTTCATTTCATTCATTCAGTACATAACGAAAAAAATAAAGATGAAAATTTCAAAAGCACTTTATAACTGGTTACGGTCAATAGTAGTCCTCTCTAGCGGAAGGCTTTTGTTATTGTTTTTCTATTATTATTGTTATTTAAAACATTTTGTGTCATGCTCTTTCGCGCGAGGACCAATATATATATATATATATATATATATATATATATATATATATATATATATATATATATATATATACAAAGAGAGAGAAGGATAGAGAGAGATATATACACACTAGATTTTTTGCTAATTTTTGCATCAATACCAACCCCTTTTAATCACTATTAATCCCCAACTGTGTAATGAACAAATACTATCAAATAGACGTTGCGAGCCTGTCTCTACTTTATCGTTATTTTCATGGCAAGTGCTCATATGAGCTTCAACTTACTGCCCCCTCTCGCTAAAGTTTTACGAAAAACACTTGTCTAGTCAAAACCACTATCAATAATTTCCCACACTCTTTATCTGTGCCTTAATCTAAATTTAGAATCCATGAACACAGCTTCCTTCTTAGAACAGCACGCCTGTCGAACTCTCTTCCGATTGCCTGCTTTCCAGCTGACTACAATCTGATTGTCTTCAAGTTCAACGTAAACAAATTCTTGATGAACCGTCCCCCTACGTAATCCAATTTACAAAATTTCCACTGGCGATTCCGAATGGCGATCAAGGTGGGATTCTTTGATTTTATAAATCCACGTTTAGTTATTATCTGTCTTCCATAGTCGGGTCCGTACCGATTGGTATATAAATTATTCCTTAATTGGAATTCATTTTTGAGATGAGCATTATATTCATTAATGCATCTTTATATATATATATATATATATATATATATATATATATATATATATATATATATATATATATATTAATTTTATTTTTATTTCGGATTATTCTTCTCATCTTCATTAGTTGTTGTTTTCATCTTTATTGGTTGTTATTTTGCACGACGTTTCGGCCAACTATTCCTCTGGCCTTCATCAGGTGGTAACCGCGACGGATAGGAACTTCGAATTTCCTAACTGCATTCTCAGTTACCAACCGACGAAGGCCAGAGGAATAGTTGGTCGAAATGTCGTGAAAAGCAACAACCAATAAAGAAGAAATCAACAACTAATAACGAATGTGTATAATGCTCATCTCAAAAATGAATTCCAATTAAGGAATAATATGTATAGTATAGATACATAATCATCGATGACAATGGCAAGTGAGCAGTAAAATAAAAATCCACATAGAAATGATTGAGACAATTGTTAAAACGGAAGAAAAGAAGACTTTATGTATGCATGTGAGGACGTCCAAGTCCGATATTTAACACTAAAATATTGGCATCGAGAAAGTCCGAGTTATTACGTTAGTGTTTATATAAATCACTAATTTCTTACTAAGTAGCAAAATATTTGACTAAATCTCTTTCAACATTTGCACACGTCTATTACATCAGCGCATTGGGTAAATATTCCGTTCTTTTTTTTTTTTTTTTTTTTTTGTAAGACCGCAACAAAACTGAATCAGTTATTATTCATGGCAAGTGGTCTCTGGGCCTTGATAAGTGGTGATTCCCTGGCAACAAACTGCGACCGATCCAACCCACCAAACCCTAATTGATATAGACAATAAAATATAAGCCAATGTCCAGGCTGAGCACAACTAAGTTACTTACCAGCGTTAAAGAAACAGTCCATCAACTCTCATCATCCAACTCAGCCTCTTACTTTTCCTCATATCTCATTTGCATAATTGGTATATGTTTGACTCCACTCCAACCAAAACTGGCGTTCGTTATATTTGTGTCGACCGGACATGTTGGCACGAACCGACGCTTTGCTTAGCAGTCTATAGAACATTTTCGTCGGGAATTAACGCCTGGAATTTGCATAGAAAACCAGTTTCTCTCAATCGGAGAATTCGAAGGCACAATGAATTCTTTCATCTTCATCTTGAAGTTATAAAATCTAATGAATATGCTTTTACGGATGAGTCTTTAATTAGCAAAACTAAAAACCACTCGAGGTTATAAGCAAAAGAGAATTACGAATTGTCAACTGGGCGATGAATCCGATGAAAGGATTGAACATAATGAACCAAGTTTTATTTTTTAGGTTCAATTGTTTGATTTAATTGTAAGACGATTGTATATTTGTGTTGATACGGAGTCATTTATCTCGTAATGTGTTCGAAAAAGTGGAGGTTCTTGGGGGGGGGACTGTTTCTGACGTTTCGCATGTAGAGGCAAAACACTTTGGTATTAAGAGAAATGTTACAGATAAATAATGCAGTCGTTAAACCGAAATAGTTGAACTATGTACTAAAGTGTTAATATAGGATTTTTAAAGTATATACAAACGTGCAAACAAACACACGCATGCACACGCACACACGCGCGCACACACACACAACACACATATATATATATATACATATATATATATATATATATTTTTTTTTAAATGTTAATTTTTGAAATATTGTACATTTCAATGTGTACCGTTTTCGTTTAACTGGTGGACACTGTCATGATAATAATGTAATCACCATTAATTTGGAGTAAAGCTCAGTGTATCTACTTTCTAGGCGCAGGGCATATATAGTACAAAACATTTTTCTTTTTTGTAACTTTTGTTTATTGCATCTTGGATTTCTTCATTACAGCCGTTCCGTTATTTGGATGGTATTTTTATGATTTTATGTTTTCATAAAAGTCGCCAATTCTCATCAATTAGTCAGATGTTATTTCATTCGATGTTACCAATATATAGACGATGGCCGTGTTCCAAATCAAATGGCTTCTATTTTTAACTCCAAAATAAGATGTTGTAGTACAACCAAGGCGAAAGTGCCCTATTTTTAACTAAAAAATAAAACGGAATAGAACAACAACGCCGAAAGTGGTATCATTAAAACGAGCGGCGTTTTGTACTTCAGAGTGTATTTTTGTACAAGTTATCACCATTCCCGTTGTATGTTTACTAACCTATTTTTATTGTTTAGATGAAAAAAGTAAGCATCGTGCTTTGTCATTCGTATCGACGAACCGAGCTCCTAACGGTGCTGACAGCCAATACATCGGCTTCGTAAATGTTCAGTAAGCGTTGATTGGTTAAATTTTTGTCTGCATGGAGAAATTTAATAACGCACATCTATTAACGCACCTCCATGTTAGGCGTTTTTTTTAAACAGTCTCATACCGTCAATATATGCACCAGAAATATTAAATATTCATATCATGAATGATAATAAAGTCATCATAAAAATGCAATTTACATTATGCTTTAATCCATGCAAGCAGAACATAAATTAGGAGGTATTAGTTCTGAAACGCCCCCCCTATATATAAATGCGCGAATCACGGGATTCTTAAGGTATTTGCTAGAATAGTTGATAAAACGTTCTATGGGCGTCCAACTAATTTTAGGCACCCGTTTCACAGCTACCACGAGAGATTATCTACTTTTCCACAATATTTTTTGTTTATATGCTTGTTGAAGATTACACAAAGAATCTAAAACGGCAATGATACGCATGGAACCTATATTACTTTTTATGATTTTAACATAAAGAAAATCGAAAAATAAAAAGTTATTACGCAGAAGTTTTCTAATCGTTATATAACGTTTGCTTGAATGGAAAATGCTTCTAAAGTACACAAAATACATATATATATATATATATATATATATATATATATATATATATGCATGTGCACACACCCGTAAGCACACACACACGTACACACACGTACACACACCACACACACACGCACACACACGCACACACACATATATATATATATATAAGTGATGGAATGATTCCAATATTTTCCCCGATTCCGATACAATTTCCGATTCCGATTCCTATTCTTCATGAATCGTTAAGTATTTTCCTATAAAATTGTTATTTTGTCCAGATTACTGTAAAAACGCATTTTAAATGTTCATGTATTTACTCAAACGTAAAAATACACTTGAGACGTGATTTACAGATTTTAGTCTTATTGGAAGTTTAAATCAATAAACATGTATTATTTTTTTATTGCTACAATCAATGGAAGATGTTTAATAAAAACAACAATAAATAAAATAGATAATTAAAGGAATCCGTTTTGGCATCAGAAAATGTTCTCGATTTCCATACCGACATCGACACACTGAACAGGTCCGATTTTCCGATTACCAATTCTGATTCCGATTAATCGTCACAACACTAATATATATATATATATATATATATATTTTTACATGGGTGTCACCACTTATCAAGGCCCAGAGGCCACTCAAGGATAAGGGTTAATAGGTATACATTAGTCATTGTGATTTTAGCATAGTAAACAGTGGGAATTTTGTAACTTGGATTACTTAGGGGGACGATTCAATTAGAACTTGTTCACATTGGACTTTTTCTTTTTTTTTTCATAGGTATCACCACATTATCAAGGCCAAGAGGCCACTCAAGGATAATGGTTAAAGAGTGTACAGTAGAAATTGGACAATATAATAATCATTAGTAATGAAAATTTGTTAAATTTGATAACTTATATGGAACGGCTCATCAAGAACTTATTTACGTTAGACTTGAAGACAACCATATTGTAGTCAGCCGGAAAGCAGGAAAACGGAAGACAATTCCACAGACGTGCAGTTCTAATAAAAAAGCTTTGTTCATGGAATCTACGTTTAGGTTTAGGCACAGATAAAGAGTGGGGGGAATTATTGATAGTGTTTACAGCTAGACGAGTGTTTCTTGTGAAAGTTTTGCGAGGGGGGACCATAGATTGAAGCTCAGTCGAACACTTTCTATGAAAATAACGATACATCAGAGACAAACTCGCAACATCTCTTCTGTGAGATAGAGGTTGCAAGGAAGAGAAAAGGACATCTCCTACGAGGCTACGAAGTCTATTTTGAACTCTATCAAGGCAGGACAAGTCCTTTCTAGCAGCTCCTGCCCAGATGTGGCAACAGTATTCCATCCTTGGACGTACCTGGCTCTTATATAAATAGAGAATTGCATCAGCAGTGAGATATCTACTGGATCGATAGAAAGATCCCACCATTTTTCCAGCGGCCTTGGCAACAGATTTGATATACGTGTTCCATTTAAGATCAGGAGTAATGGTCAAGCCCAGAAGCTTGTCAAAACTTGAGGCCTCCTGAAGACGAGAGCCATTCATTTCAATTGATGCCAGATGGGGATCAGAATGTTGATGATGTAAAGAGAGAAGCTTGGTTTTAGATGCATTAAAAGTAACCAGCCACTCCTTTCCCCATTGTACTACATGCTCAAGATCAGAGGAGAGAGAATTGGAGAGAACTTGGTCGTTTACTGTCTTAGATGTGCTACCATAAATGGTAGTGTCGTCAGCATAAATGTCTACAAATGATGTAAGGATGTGATTTGGAAGATCATTAATGTAGATCAGGAAAAGAGTTGGGCCCAGGATGGACCCCTGAGGGACACCGGCATTAATACTGTGGGCTTCGGATTTTTGCCCCTCAACTACTACTCTTATGAACCTATCAGAAAGAAATGATTTAATAATTGAGAAGACATTTCCAACTATACCATAGCTAGAGATCTTATGAAGTAAACCTTTATGCCATACCCTATCAAAGGCCTTAGATATGTCAAGAGCAATTGCCCTAGAAAGGTTGCCTCCGTCGAGAGATTTTCTAATCCTATGAGATATAACTGTAAGCACATCTGCTGTAGATCTAGCAGAACGGAAACCATATTGAGTGTCACTAAGAAGGTTATTTTTGTTGAGATGGTTGATTACTTCTGTATTTAACACAGATTCCAGCAACTTACTCATGACGCACAGGAGACTTATTGGCCTGTACTGAGAGGGAGATGAGCGATCACCTGAATTCTTAAATACAGGGCATACTGATGAGATTTTCCAGGGAGATGGGAAGCAATTCTCCTTAAGACAACGTTTAAATAGTTTTGTAAGTATGGGCGCTAGTTCAGGTTGAAGTTTTTTGAGTACTATAATTGGAATACCGTCCGGGCCAGTTGCTTTACTGGAATCAAGGTTTTTGATTAGCTTGGCAACATCACGTACAGATATACGTATATCACATAGTGTGTTTTCAGATACAGGAGGAAATATTGAGGGTTGGCGGCCTTGATCGCAAAAGGTAGAATTAGCTGCAAAGTTCTTGACAAAGAGTTTGGCTTTTTCTGATGCTGACGAGATTACCTCAGGTCCATTGATGATAGTTGGGATGGAGCACACGCTTCTGTTCAGAATTCTGTTTGCTATTTGCCAAAACTGGTGGGAACCAAGCCGCTGCTCAGCTACTTTGGACTTAACAGATTGAGCATACAACCACCTTGCGCTCTTTATTACTTTCTTACAATGGTTGCTGGCAGTCCTGAAAGCGGCTTTAGTTTCCATACATCTATTACGTAGGAAACAGTGGAAAAAGTGATTTCTGTGCGCAATGGCAGCAGCACATTCTGGAGAGAACCATGGCTAGCTGTTAGGTTTTTGCTGAAACTTTTTCGAGGGTATGAAGCGATCAATACCTACAATTAACCATTCCGTCAGAGGACACATCCTTTTTAAATATGGAATGCAGAGGTAGATCAGTTATAAATGTACGGAAGCTATCCCAGTCAGCCTTAGTGTATCGATATACTGTACGATGGAGAGGTACGTCTGGGGACTTATTACATTTCATTTTTATCTTAATTGATACAACAGAGTGGTCGGAAGATCCAAGAGGCGACGGAACAGAAACTGAACATAGTTCAGGGCAAGTTGTGAGAAAAAGGTCTAGTAGGCTCGCATACTGGCCGTCATTGTCGGGCACACGGGTGGGTTCCTGAACAATCTGAGTGAAGTCATAGGCAATGGAGAAATCATGACAGAACCTCCCCTCATCATCGGTCTTGTTTGAGTGGGTCAACCATTCGACGTTGTGAACATTGAAGTCTCCACATACGTGAATGTTAGCTGAAGGATAAGCAGATAGGACTTGGTCAATTTTCTCAGATATGCTTTTAAAGATAGTAACTCCGCTGTTGTGGGGGCAATAGAGAGTAAATAAAAATGCCGTAGTGTGAGCTAAAGCAACCCGGAAGCACATATAGGGTAAGTTAGGATCTTCCCTGGAGACGTCCTTACCACATGGAAAGCTATCTTTAATATAGGCACAAATTCCATGCCCATGGCGATCTTGGGGGTCAGATTTAGAAGTCAAGTTAGAGTATCCTTTAATTGCAAACTCTTCTAGGGAAATAGCCTGTCTAATGCCAGTTTCAATTAAAAATAAAAGGTCTGGTTTAGTCTCCTGTTATTGGGTTTCAACCTATGGAAGGTTAGAACGTAGACCCCTGATGTTGGAGAAGGAGACATGGTAGTAGGGGTCTACGTTGGAAGTTGGAGAACCGGGTTTAATCGTGTATTTTTTCTTGAAACTACTCATGATGAAATTTTGAAATTTGTGGACTAGGTCGTCAGATTTACTTAGAGCAGGACAGAGAGGGGAAATTAAGAGAGAAAAAGAAACGAAGAATTTTTTTTTATATTTGTAGCTAATGATAAGGTAAAGCCGTAACAATTACCCACTAGTATGGCATCGAGAGGCCCCACCAGAAGCTACTGCATGGTCCAGAATCCATTCACCAAATGGCAATACAGCAGCCCCAGTACTTTGCACCTGCTGATAGGACAGCCTACTTAGTGGTTAATCCAAGGTTCGGGTCCCTGACTATCAGGCGGATAACGTCAGCCCAGACAAAACGTTTACCTCCAGCACCCTTACTAGTGACATGGCTACAAGGATAGACATAGAAACAGAAAATTTCCGCCATCTCAGCCAACTGTTCGCAAAAATACTGCCAACCTAGAAAACAGCTTTTTCTTCTCCCTTTGTCCGAAAAATCACTCATTAAAAGTGAGGACTGAGGGACAAATAAGAAGAAGCGAGAGTAACAGGAGCTGCCGATAACGCATCCACAATGCGTTTTCTACTCTCCATTAAAAAAAAAAAGCCATTAAGTATTGTACTTAATAAAAGTCCAACAGACGTGTTTAAGGGAAAGTATGGTGATAGATTCCCCTTACACGAACCCAAAATGAGTACAATTCGTAATCTATTTTTGCAATCAATTCGGTAGATAAATAAACATATATGTACGAAGAAAAAAAAAAGTAAGTTGGTGCCGTTGTAAGTAATTTCGAGATAAGTTGGAAGCCGGTATTGGACTAGAAAAAAAAAAGCTAGCATTTAATAAAACAGAAATACACAAATTAAATACTGAAATAAAATGGGGTTGTTAATATTTTAAATCTAAAATAAAAAGCATGATTGAAATCACTTATCTCAACAAAAACAATTCCGTCTCCAAATTGCAAACTGTATTGAAAGAAGTTGAGTTAGTAGCGTTCAAAACATATTTTTTGGAAATTAACCGTTAAAGGAAATCGTGATTTTATTCTGAACTTAAGCTAGTAACGTTTTAAGAAGCTTACGATATAAAAGAAAAGGCGGATGGGGGGGGGGTCTTCCGAAAGTAAGTTGGTGCCGTTATAAGTAATTTCGAGATAAGATGGAAGCCGGTATTGGACTAGAAAAAAAAAGCTAGCATTTAATAAAACAGAAATACACAAATTAAATACTGAAATAAAATGGAGTTGTTAATATTTTAAATCTAAAATAAAAAGCATGCTTGAAATCACTTATCTCAACAAAAACAATTCCGTCTCCAAATTGCAAACTGTATTGAAAGAAGTTGAGTTAGTAGCGTTCAAACCATTTTTTTTAAATTAACCGTTAAAAGAAAATCGTGATTTTATTCTGAACTTAAGCTAGTAACGTTTTAAGAAGCTTACGATATAAAAGAAAAGGCGGATGGGGGGGGGTCTTCCGAAAGTAAGTTGGTGCCGTTATAAGTAATTTCGAGATAAGATGGAAGCCGGTATTGAACTAGAAAAAAAAAGCTAGAATTTAATAAAACAGAAATGCACAAATTAAATACTGAAATAAAATGGAGTTGTTAATATTTTAAATCTAAAATAAAAAGCATGATTGAAATCACTTATCTCAACAAAAACAATTCCGTCTCCAAATTGCAAACTGTATTGAAAGAAGTTGAGTTAGTAGCGTTCAAAACATTTTTTTTTTAAATTAACCGTTAAAAGAAAATCGTGATTTTATTATGAACTTAAGCTAGTAACGTTTTAAGAAGCTTACGATATAAAAGAAAAGGCGGATGGGGGGGTCTTCCGAAAGTAAGTTGGTGCCGTTATAAGTAATTTCGAGATAAGATGGAAGCCGGTATTGGACTAGAAAAAAAAGCTAGCATTTAATAAAACAGAAATACACAAATTAAATACTGAAATAAAATGGAGTTGTTAATATTTTAAATCTAAAATAAAAAGCATGATTGAAATCACTTATCTCAACAAAAACAATTCCGTCTCCAAATTGCAAACTGTATTGAAAGAAGTTGAGTTAGTAGCGTTCAAAACATTTTTTTTTAAATTAACCGTTAAAAGAAAATCGTGATTTTATTCTGAACTTAAGCTAGTAACGTTTTAAGAAGCTTACGATATAAAAGAAAAGGCGGATGGGGGGGCTTCCGTGTGTGTGTGTGTGTGTGTGTGTGTGTATGTGTGTGTGTGTGTGTGTTATTTTTCCGAAACTTTAAGGTTTAAACATGAATGTTTGAAACAGACTATCTATGATTTACTTACTCCTAATCAGATTTTTCGCGTTTGCTCCATCCGTTAATAAACAGTGCCTATATACAACTTCTTGAAATACGATCAAAATGATGACGTCACAAATTCTCTGATAAGTATTGTAGTCTAAATGGTCATTTCGTACAACAGAATACAATTTCATTTATTTGCGAGACTCAAATAAGAAAAAAAAAAGAAAAGACTCATAAATTATATTTTTAGGTGTATACACGCACATGTAAACAGAAATAACTAATCTTTTAGCATAGAGGATTAAAAATGGATGTTTAATATTTTTAGGTAGCATTTTAAATTTTCACGAGCAATACGAGAAAACAGAGCCTGCTAGAATATATAAATAATTTTTGACGAGGACGCTTCACAGAATGTCTGAAACGCGTAAAAACGATGTCAATGATTTAAAAACATTATTATAATGGTCTAAAAATAATTCTCAATGAAAAACCAAGACACGGAATAATAAAATCATGTTGAAAAATACACATTGTTGGTGACTACCCCCTTATATATATATATATATATATATATATATATATATATA
Source organism: Euprymna scolopes (assembly GCF_053919585.1). NCBI lineage: Eukaryota > Metazoa > Mollusca > Cephalopoda > Sepiida > Sepiolidae > Euprymna > Euprymna scolopes. The sequence continues at coordinate 37,609,589 of NC_136506.1, read as the reverse complement.
TATATATATATATATATATTATACACACTTATAAATAAATATATATGGTCCTAGACATGACCTTAAACTATATCCGTTGCGGGCTTTGGGGAGTGTGGACCCACCCTTTAATTACCATTGCTCCCAGGCCCACTCTGACCCGGGGTGGTAGTAACTGTTAGGGTCCCAACTATGGGTTGAATAGACACCTACTTGAAAACAACAAATATATACTATTAAAAAAATATATCTTCAAAATCTTTGGATTCGGCATTAAATAACCCGAAAAGGGTGATATGTCGTAAAACAAAACCAAAAGCCAACATATATATATATATATATATATATATATATATATATGTGTGTGTGTGTGTGTGTGTGTGTGTGTGTGTGACCAAAAAAAAACAAATAGCTAAATGGAGACCATCTAGAACATATGCTATAGAACGGGAAAAAAGGCCAAAGACCCTAGTATTTTGATGTGATGATTTGAATATAGTAAACTAGTTATGACCAAAGTTTCATTTCATTCAGAAAAAAACACTAATAAACGAGGCCTAATTAGAGTCGGCCCCATTTATTTCGGGTCACCCTTTATATATATGCGTGTGTGCGTATATGTGCGCGTGTGTGTGTGTGTGTGTGTGTGTGTGTGTGTGTGTACGCGCGCATGTGTGTGTGTGAGCGTTTTATATAAACATATTCATATTTATATATACCGAACTTTGGGGTAATTACGCTAAATCCGGGAGTAATTGCACCAACTGAAAAAAAATGTGATCTTTATATGTGTTGTTGCCAAAAGAGCACTTTTAGGTAATTGGCGCAATTATCCCGAACTTGTAGCAATTACCCCAAAGTACGGTATATATATATATATATATATATATATATATATATATATATATATATTTTGTGTACAGAAAGTTGTTAGTTGAGACAGGTCATTGGTACCGTCGGTTTCAAGCCCGATAATAAGGCCCGTTTAAGGTATCCTTATCGAGCTCTCTTCAGCCAATATTCGAATATTGGCTGAAGAGAGCTCGATAAGGATACTTTAAACGGGCCTTATTATCGGGCTTGAAACCGACGGTACCAATGACCTGTCTCAACTAACAACTTTCTGTACACAAAATATAAGTACGCTCTTAAAATTTGGATTTTCCTTTTAATTGAGCACTCTGCTGGAATTCTTTTTCCAAAAAAACTAATCATATATATATATATATATATATATATATATATATATATCTTATTAATATTGTAGTACCCAGAATTTTATTATGTTCAGACAATTTAAAATTCGATATATAGTTAATATACCAATGAATTTTAAATCAGAATGAGATAACTTAATTTTTAAGTTTCAAAATTATTTTTTTTTATAATCAAGCATTCATATATTATTTTCACAAAATCAAGACTACACAGATCGGAGTGATAGCAACGTGTTGTGTATACACATAATACGCTAAAATCGTTTCGTGATCATTCAGACAATTTCAAACATTATGTCGTTTGAAAATGTTCTCAATAGCGGTCACGCCTCCGACGATGATAAACACTATTTAATGAACAACAATGAATACATTTAGAGTGCCCCATTAGGAAACCATGCGGTTGAATCTACCTATATGTCTTACTTTATAATTGGGCTTCACTGTTTTCCGTTTGTTATAACAACTCCAAATGTATCCCATATTGTTCAATAAATAGTGTTTGTTCAGGACTTAAGAAAGCCCGTTATTAAGAATATTTTCAAACGAAATAATGTCTGAAATTTCCTGGACAGTCACGAAACGATTGGGATATATTCTAATAATATACAACTTGTTACTATCACTCCGATCTTTGTCATATAAATTTTGTTAACACACACACACACACACACACACACAGGAGGGATATTTATATATGCGTACTTATATTAATTTAAAATAGAAAGTAAGAAACAAATTATAAGTTGTTTATCCCTTTAGCTTTTAGTTAGTGCCAGTGGTAAACATATAGATCGTTGATCACCTTCTTATTGGGCATGATAGTTCGGTTTCTAGATAATGTAAGTTCATCAGGAGAGACTATACACTGTTTCGGGGCCAACACCTTGACAACTTTTTATACGCTCACGCACCCATCACTGGTGTGAAGCTAATATTATCAGAATTACAAATAAAGGAACTGTTCAAACCGATATAATATTCACATAATGTATTGTTTTCTATTTTGGTTAACAAATAGCCTCTGATATGTCAAATGTAAAGTTTAACTATTTCGTCTAACAAATGCGTTAGGCTAAGATGCGCTCCTATCAGGAAGACAGAAATATAACATTAGTCAAATAAATGAATAAATGATATAATATTACTTAGTAAAATAATAAAAACGTACAAAAATAAGTATGATGAATAAAATAAGTTTTAAGTAACTAATAAAATATATAAATAAAAAAGTAAATAATAAATAAATAAATAAATGCAATAAATTAAAAAGATCAGTAAATAAATAGAAATGCGCATGACATACATACATATATATGTCATATACACACACACACACATATATATATATATATATATATATATATATATATGTGTGTATATGACATATATATGTATGTATGTCATATATATATATATATATATATATATATATATATATATATATATATATACGGGGACCTTGAAAATGGTAAGCGCCCTCTACACAAGCCAAGGAAGAGGTTCAGGGACTCTACAAAGAATAATTTGAAAGTCTTGCAAATCGACATCGACACATGGGAAAAAGTTACTCTACAAAGACCTAAGTGGCGATGGCTTGTACGTGAAAGTTGTGATGCTCTAGAGAAAAGAAAGCAAACCCACAGTAATCTTAAGCGAGAGCTTCGCAAAGGTTTAATTGATGGTCTTAACCATGACACACATAGCTGGAAATGACACGCTTGTGAACGAGTGCTTTTGTCAAAAGCTGGCTTCGTAAACCACCCTGTCGCACGAAACTCCTGTCAGGTCAACTTTGTACCTATTAGTCCGAACCAAACGATCTGTTTGATATGCAGCAACGTTTGCAAGTCTACTGCGGGTTTGAGAAGACATGTGATTGTTCATAGGAATACCCTTTAACCTCCAGAGGAAGTCAACTCAATGGAAATTGGTCAATTTGTATGTCACATCTGCTTCAAGATGTCAAAATCTGCGGCGGGACTGCAGAGTCATATGAGATGGCATGGATAACGAGATTGAGAGTACTCAATGTAACGGCGATCATCTGAAAAGATGCAGCAATCATATATATATATATATACATATATATATATTGTGTGTGTGTAAATTGAAGCATCATTATTTCATTAAAAATACATTGTTTAACAAGACAGCATTATTTTACTTAATTATTCCTATATTTCAAGCTTATTTGCTTCTTTTCAAAATAATTATAATAATAAATCTTTTTTATTAATCAATTTTTGCATTTATTTTTATTAATTGTCATCTTAATGTAAATTGCATGCTTTGTATACATTTGTTTGGTATTTCACTTCTAAAGTTTAATAGGTTTTGGCATCGGCTAATATTAAATATGTATTACATGCACGTACATGTAAAGATGAACTAAAATATTGATTCAACGCATATGGTGCGTCAGACTCTAGAATGCAACAATTGAATAAGAAACAGCTGTTGACCAAACCTTGGAGTTAAACACTGCCATTTGCTAATGAATACTTAAACAAGGGGAAATAAAATTTATTAGATTTATTTATCTATTTATTTATTCAAGCGGTGTAGTGCTTAGTTCATGTAATAACGGGGTTCATGAATTTCACGTTGCTATCTTTATTAGTGTATTCTTTGCGGGTTGTCGGAGAATCGTTTAATAACGACCAGGTTCCAACTGGCTATCATGGTATTCATACCGAACGAGGTGTTTTGATTCAGAACCTGTTTCGCGTGTAACTTTGAGACATTGATTGCAAAAGCCCAACCCAATGGTAAAAAGAATTCTTGACGACTGAAAACAATACCGAGGTAAGTACATATAGCAGCTGGAATTCACGAATGGCCACTCATTTTAGTACTTACAACTCTCAACTCTTAACTTAATCTAACAGGAACCGGTGAGCCAATGTGAATTATGCTATATTAGCAACACGTAGAAAAATATTCGCTTATCAGTTTAACAAACTAAAAATGAGCTATATATTATGTTGAGAAGTAAGTTTTGGAGGAATTTTTAATTTTGATTTCAAAACAGAAATCCGTTATAATACCCTTCCTTTATAAATCATTTTAAGGAGCGTTTCTCGCTCTATCTAATTATTTGAATTACAATCGTTTTAAATCCATTTTGTCTTCCTTTCAGAATGTTGAATACAAGATGGAAAAAAGTAAATTCGTACAATTTTCTTATTTCGATTCAAACTAGGCCGAAAAGCTGCTGAAACAGCTCGCGATATAAATGCAACATTTTGCCCAGGAACCATTACTAAACGCACAGGACAATTTCCTGGCGACGATAAGAGTCTAGAAGATGATGATCATAGTGGTCAACCATCAGAGGTTGTCAACGATCAATAAGAAGACAATCCACGTACAGCTGTGCGAAAACATGCTTTAGAATTAGACGTAACATAGACGAAGATTTCCAAACATTGAGAGATTCGAATAACAAAAACCTTGATTAATGGGTGCCTCACGAATTAAACAACACCCTAAAGGAAAACCATCTTCAAAAATTAGTTTCTCTTATTTTACGCAAAAAGAACGATCCGTTTCTCGACAGCTTTTTAACTTGCAATGAAAGGTCTAACAACTGGCAACGCTCAGATCAGTGGTAAGGCGCCGATGAAACATCACAACACTTCTCAAAGCCAGAGGTGCACCAAGAGAATGGCATGCTGACTGTTTGGTTGTCCGCGACCTGTTTCATCCATTACAGCTTTTTTTTTTAATTAGTGCATGACAAAAATCATTAATGCATCAAAAACGTCGACAGTAACACTCAGCATTTGTCAAACGAAATCACCCAATAATCCTCCACAACAATGTCGGACTGCACGTTACTAAACCAACCCTGCAGAAGTTGAACGAATTGTGCTACGAATCTCTGCCTCATTTGACAAACTCTTCAGACCTCTCACATACCGAATACAACTTTTTCAAAACGATAAATTTCTGCGTAAAAAAATGCTTAAAAAAAGCGACTATCTCCCCACCATAACGCAAAATTTTATGTTACTGGCATAAATACACTTGTTTTGCGAAGGCAAATGTGTGTTGATTTTAATGCTTCTTATATATATATATATATATATATATATATATATATATATATATATATATAGAGAGAGAGAGAGAGAGAGAGAGAGAAAGAGATTCAGACACTCTGATGAGTCGTAGACGACGAAGTACGTGTCAGTGGATAATTATATTTTAAAAATATTATATATACCGCTCCCCATGTGGTGGTACCAAATTGGTTTAAACAAGAATTATTCTCAACTCGCATTTAGGTAAAAATGCACTTTCGTAAATAATTGAAATCATCAAAAAACGTATCGCAAAAACAAAAACAACTAACATCTATATATAAGATTGATATGTAGTTTGCTTGAAGCATTGTGTGGGATAAGTATGTAGTATATATATATATATATATATATATATATATATATATGTATATTTGTAGCAACAAAATTATATATATATATGCATATATATATATATATATATATATATATATATATATATATGTAGTAGAGATTTAGAAGGCTATCACAATGCGAGGAATGAAATATAGTGATTGTTGGTAAAAGAAGACGAGAACAAGTGGCGATTTACAAATCAACAAGTATATATACTATATATATATATATAGAGAGAGAGAGACATATGTATATATATATATATATATATGTACTTGTTGATTTGTAAATCGACACTTGTTCTGCTTGTCTTTCTTCTTTCTCTAGTGTCTTCTGAGGCTAAATGTTAAAGCGTATTACAACATGTAGTAATATTTCGTTTTGTTCATGACTGATTATGTTTACATCTTCATTTCAGATGATTAATAAGAGAGAGAGAAAGGAAGGCACAGAAACGACAAGTATCGAAACTGATAAAGCAATTGTGTCAATGTGTCTCGTTTAGTTTTTTGCACTTTCATTTTCATATTTTATTCGTCGGCAATAAAATAAGAAATGCGACATGCTAGACTTGATGAATCTTCAAAATAATTTCTTAGTCATACAAATCATTTATTTACGAAGGCAAAAGCCACCCGAACTGAACGTTTAATGTGACTACCAATTTGCTGTAAAAGAATTGAAGAAAATGTACAAGTTATGTGCTAGTTCATCATATTTTCGGGATCCTGTGTTTCATAGAAGAGAAGGCATGAGAAAAAAAACTGCTTCGTAAGATCTGTTTGGTATTACGCACATAAATGGTGATATGAATTTTCTATGCACAAGTGACGGTTAGTCTAATTCTGCGAATGTTTTAAATGAGGGAAGCAGAAATTGATGCTCAATCGTACAGCAGAACTGCACACCTGTGGAACTCTCTACCGCTTGCCTGTTTCCCTCCTGACTTCAACATTGATGTCTTCAAGTCCAACATAAGCAAATCCCTGAGTAATGACACGTAATAAAATCTCCAATACTAGCGAATACTGCGACAATATCTCATTGATTACTGTACACACAATAACACTTATCCCCGAGTGGCTTCTGGGCCTTGATAAATGGTGACATCCATGTAAAAAAAAACAGATAAAGAATAGAAAAAAAATTTGAACTCGTTTTTATTTTCATATTATCTGTACCGCTGTAACGTCCCTTATGTGGTCGTCTTCCCGAAGGTGCTCTCGAACGTCATAACGCCTCTGACGTAATCGTCTTCTCGAACGTACACTCTCCTTTTTATAATCTCTTTTTTTTGTTACTCATGTTCACTCCTTAAAAAGCGTATCGCCACTTAAACGTAAGGGGCTACTATTTGGGGACATGCCTACGAAAGATTAATAAGATATTTGTTTATGTTAAATTTGAACTTCTGCATATCAGTACAGCCAGGGAAGCAGGCAGCAGGAAGGGGATTCCAAAGTCTAGCTGTTAGAGCGACGAAACTATTCGAATAGAAAGCTTTCTGACATTTGGGGACGTCAATAGTGAAGGAGTCAGATTTTATTATTTAGCGGTGTTGTCGGGGATATGTATGTCGAGGGGGTACAAGTGAAACGATTTCATCAGAACACATTCCATTAAAATATTTGTAAAAAAGGCACAGTGCTGCAACATTGCGATGATGTGACAGGGGCCGGAGCTTAGTTGATAAAGTGGGACCGATTAGATTGACATTTTGTTTTTTTCTTTTTTCCTAACCGTGACGTCATTTCACTTAGTGATCGATGTTTGCATATAGCCGTCGGCGCTCTGTTACAAGAGTAGAGAGAGCCTAGTAGGTTTACTTTTGTAAGAAAGCTGCTGTAAGGAAATAAAAAGACCATATCTCACTAGCTTTAGTCGATTTTGTAAGTTGTCAATGTCAGGAAGGTTGTTCTATACAGAAGTACCCCATCTGTAGCTGCGTCTGACGTCTGGAGTCAGATGATTACCTCGAGCTTCACACCAATTTTTTACGCAGTAATTTTAACACCATATGTGCTTAAGTTTTCAATTTCAGGTATCAGTGCAAATTAATCATAGCTTAAGCAAAAAAGAGAGTCATTCATTTAAACTACTCAACCATGAATAGCTATGGCTACAGATACATTACCCGAAAGTACTTCTTTCAATCTCCTATGCTTAACGTTCACAGGGAACATTAGTTGGAACAAATACATTGAGAGCATTGTCAGGGCCGCTGCGATGAAGCTGAGTCCTCTCTACCGTTCTAAAATGTTATTAATGCTTGAAAATATTCTTTACCTCTACAAGGCCACCTTCACCCATGTATGGAGCATTGTCTTCACATTTGGGCTGGTGCATACTTATCTCTCCGTCCTAGACAGGGTTCAAAAGAGTGGACTGTCATTTAAGCTTCAACGCCTGTCTCATTGACGAAATGTTTCATTCCTCTGCTTGTTCTACAAGTATTTTAATGGCTTATGGTCCGATGAACTACAAGGCGTAAATATCACCGACAAACCCGACAAGCAGAAAAATCCCACCCCTATATAGTAGAAATTCCTAGATGTAAGAAAGCCTTCTACTCTAATGGTTTCTTCCCCAGAAAAATACTAAACTTTGGAATTCTCTTCCGGGTTCCTGGATTTTCAACTGTACTGACATACAGAAGTTCAAATGTAATATGAACAGACATCTTCCTACTCAACTCCTTACATAGTATCCTTGAAACATATGTCCCCGGCAATTGTCTCCTACATCAAAGTTGCTCTGTGTCTTGTTTGGGGTAAACATTGAATGAATAATACTGACATCGTGACGCTGGTGATGAATGCAGAGAAGCTTGGTTTAGAGGTGTTAAAAGAGGCACAGCAAAATTTCCTAATGTGATCCTTGTCGCAAGTAATGATAAGCGCAGCATTTCCATATTCCACAGAATCGAATTTAACTTTTAGGAAAGCCAATCATCATCAAAGACTGATTAGATCTTCAGCGTGTGCTAATTATTGGTAGCCAGAAGTTATATTAGTATGGTTGTAGTTCTTGTACCGAATGGTTGCTATTTAGTTCCAATTGAAATATCTGCAGTTTGTTAACTACTTAATACTGTTGGCGTAGCGTATAAGTTGTTGATGGCCCACGCGTGCATTTTGTCCTTCCCACATCACCAATATGAAAATATAAATGAATGAAAGAAAAATGGACACAGCAGAAGAAAATATTGTGTTTGCGACAATATGTAAACGTAGAATATATTTTTAAAAAGTGAATAAAAAAGAACATTAAATCGAACGTGATAGATCGATTAATTAATGAATTGATTGTTTAGGATTATACTTCTGGTAATTACCCTAATCGAAAATGTCCTCTTGTTTTTTCCCCTAGAATTAATTTATTTTGATGGGTCTTCTGCCGATTGGTGTATCGTTTACCATCGTCGTGATATTTGGGTTGTAAGTGACAACTGTAGTTTGCTTTTCATAGGTATTGTTGTGCTAATAGGAGAATAGGTGGATGTCACATAAACCAATCTGTTGTAATGAAAATATCAGTATACGCAGCTGTGGATCATGGATGGTGTTGCAGACTAAGAGGAAATTGCTATCTCTTTTTGTTGCTGGTAAGGTTTGTTCAGCCGTTGCTGGTGTAGTGTTGGAGTTCTTTGTAAGACAAATCAGTCTTATATAAGACTGATTCGTCTTGCAAAGGGCTATCTCGCATATATCGTTAGCGGGTCTCGTCAAGCAACGATTTTAGGGTTGAGTCTCCAACTGCATTTTGAATGAAGAAACATGCTTTCCTTTATAGGAATGAATAATATACTTCAAAATAAACACCTTGATAACCAATGATTGGTCCACGCAATGACGATGCGCCAGATGAGATTGTTTTTGCTTCTTGCACATGAGTTCAATTGTTTTAAGATCCAGTTTTATTAAGAAGGGCATGCCATGAACATTTGAAATATTATAACAATGAAAACATTATAGAGAATATAATTTTTTACCCCGTTGTATTGTCATATCTTGAATAAAATTCATGTGTAAGGCTACCACACAAGTATATATTAGCAAGAGACGTATTCACAATCTTTACGACATTTCAATAATAGTTTCTATAGAATAAAATTTAATTTATATGAAACGCGTTAATCAATTATTCATAACAAGCCGGTTTTCCTTCGCACAACTAAGGCAGTCATCAGAACAACAGTTAAAGATGAAACCGCAGATGGGAATAATTTTTATTCTTTTGTAAACTGTTATTGCTTGAGTGTATTTCATTAGCAAGATTGCTTTATTCGTTTCGTTATTACGTTCGCAATAATTCATCTTGTTCATGTGGCAATGAAATGACTAACTCTAATAACATTCTAAAACGCGGAAATATAATTAAGAATGGAATTGAAAAAAAATATTGGACTGTCGTGTAAATGTTTATTCGTCTCGTTTCGTTTTAGCTTCTCAATATTATCAGACTATTCCAAATATGTATTTCTCTTAAAACAAGGAAGATGATCGACTCCTTTCGCCAAGTTGGAAATCGCTGTATCGCTGAATCATATAAACCCTGTGGAGACAGACTTATTCGATTACCTAAATAATTTCCGAATAATAATAAAGACGTTTCTTGTAAACAGCACTACTATTATATAAAAGGGAATCTGTGTGTGTGTGTGTGTGTGTACACGATGGAGTTCATTGCTTTAGCATTCGAAAACGGCTTGACCTACTTTCTGAAATTTCACAGGAGGGAAAAGTATGTGTCTGACAGTGTTCTTAGATAGGTTTTGTATCGGAATGTCTTCGATAAGTATCGATAATCGATAACCGAAATAATCTAATTAAAGAAGAACAGCCGATTTTAACCAAAGTTAACACGCTATACAGCCTAACATAACGAGTGCATTTAAGAAGATATATTACCGCGCAAGCAGAAAGGCCTGGCATTTAAATAATCAGTATGTGCTGTTGGAATAGAATGTTTCTGTTTAAAACACAAGTGCCTTATGATACTTGAGTTTTGTATGTTAAGCTTAAATGCAAGCCATTATCATCACAAAAGCGGTAAAGCTCGGAATATAAAATCAGCAGTAGGTCTTTGGTATGACAGAGGCGCGGTCAAAATGAACGTTTCTCTTTAGAACACAATTGAAGCATGATACTTTGCATTTTAGACTTTAGTAAAGCCATTTCATATAAAAAATGATTTTATAAAATCAATAGTAGCTTTTTTATGGTGCTATATATAGACTTTAATTTAGTCTGAACTGGCTGTGATGTACGTTAACCTTTCTCACGGTGCACCGCAGTAGGTCCCCAACTGAAGCAGGCGATCAATCGATTTGATTAAAAAATTGGCTATTTCACTGATTCCGATGGCAATGAAAATATGGGAGTGTTAAACATTTGATAGACCATCAGTCAATCCCGGAAAACGTTAGGTCTTCTTGCTAGTTTTATTTCTAGAATCAGTAGATGTATTGTAAAGTTGTAGTTGAGAATCAATAAATATTTATTATTTCATTATTACTACACTCAGTGGAAGATTTTGTTTTAAACAGAATAAAATTTTTAAAAATAATTAAAGGAATCGTTTTTGGTATCGGAAAAAAACACAATTTTTTCCGATTTCAATACTGAATCCGATATCCCAAAAACTTTCGATTTTTCTGATTCCTGATTCCAATTAATTATCCCAACTCTTTGTAACAACAACAGAATTCATCGGCTTATTTATATATTTTTTTCGATTTTATTTTCTACTGATACTGTCTGATAACTCTTATGGTGAAAGATAGAAAAATTGACATATAAATAATTTACTCACCAATATAACATTTTTACATTTATTCTAGAAAAATAGCATTAACAATTTACATTTTGTCATAATTTACCATCTAGCTCTACCTATGTATTGAGCACTGTTGAAGTAAATACTGAAAAAAATTACGCATAAAATTATATCTCTCCGTATATTAATTTATGTAATTAAATGAAGTAATCATATATATATATATATATATATATATATATATATATATATATATATATATATATATATAAATTTTTTAAAAAATCAGTGCATAATGTCCGTCACAATGCAACAGTCCCACAAAAGCAAAAAGAGTCATTGGCGGATTTCACAAATCGCCAAGAACCTCGGGCGACATGAATTCCAACATCAACTATTCGTCACGTTTAAAGAATGCTGAATGCAGAAGTTACTTTCCTAGTTCAGTATTGCCCACTCTTAATGAAATTGATTATGATAGGAGAATTCAATTTGTTATATCAAGCAAAATGTACAGAAAAAAATCTGTTCCCAAACGAAATTGTTTGATGTGATGAAGATCCAAGTTAAATGGTTCAATTAATCCTCACAATTGCCACTCCGTGACAGTGAAATATCATATAAACCTGTCGAGGCGTACAGAGTAACGTGATTAAAGGCATTTGGGTTAACTGGAATTTTATCTTTTAATAACGGTGCAAATTACCTAAACTATGCCACGTATCCAAGAGATATTCAGTAATAAGAATGGTACTTCTAACAAGAGGGACCATATTCTCACTAGCATCATGCTATAAAGGTCTACCTTAACGGTCGCCTGCAAAACAGATGGATCGGAAAAAGTAGAAGTATCGAATACCTTCCACGCTCACCAGCTTTCAAAACTGTGGATGTTTTTGTTTGAGTACACCAGAAAACCTACTATGAAGTCGAAAGACATTATTGAAGGAGAATATGCCGACATACCAATTGATCTGATTAGGTAAGTTTCGGATTAAATTAGTAAGCGCAGTCTGCTCTGTATGGACCGCAATTGTCATCAAGGGGAACCCTTTCGATAATTGGTTGGTTTCTATATTCGTTCATCGTATTTTGATACATGAGACTTCTTTTAGTATAATGAATTTGTTTTTATGGTTATCTATCAATCTATGTATCTATGTATCTATCTATGTATCTATCTATGTATGTATCTATCTATCTATCTATCTATCTATAATTATATATATATATACATATATATATATATATATATATATAAACAGTGTATTCATTTTCTTGGAGCATTATATATATATATATATATGTATGTATATATATATATGTATGTATGTATGCATGTATGTATGTACGTATGTGCATATATATATGTATATATATATATATATATATATATATATATATATATATATATATATATATATATATATATATATTTAAAACCTGGAGTCTAAAGAGCAGAGTTTAGTAAATGTATTAATACTATTAAAAGTGCGTGCGTTTGGATTCTTAATCCGGCAGAGGGATGTGATACGTTCAGTGTTTTAGGTATAAGTTAGTGTTAAGTTCATTGTTGAATGCCTTCTCGCTTCCAGCTAACACCGCTGGCTTACCTCCTGGTGAAAAGGAAGCAGCTATGCATGAGTCTTCTCTGCAAGTACATAGCTACTCCATAATCAAGACTCCTATAGCGCTTCCATGTTGGCCACACGCGGTAACTGGGTGCCTTGCAGCCCCAGGCTAAACTTGTAGGAGATCTCGGAGTAGTAGGGGACCCCAGACTTAGTCCGTTATGGCCCACCGATGTGTAGACATGCCCTGGTGCAATACAAACCCCTACCCCACTGCATGATGATGATGATGATGATCACTATTAAAAGAAAACAGTGCTCATTGTACTGTAATAAGCTCAATAGGTATAGAGTTATTTTAATATTGAGTAAAACAATCCATAATTTGGAATTAAAAATCAGTTTCAAAACAAAATTCACTCGATTATATGATCGTTTCAGAACCGATGTTCATTTTATTTAAATTGACAACAAATATTGACAATAATTTGACAATAAATATTGACAATAATTTGACAAACTCTTCTTATCAACAAAAATGAAGAGGGGGCAGCAGTTAAAGACACCAAAATAAAACTAGCATTTTAGTTGTGTGTAAGGCAGATATTCCTTTTTGATTTGCATTATAAAATCTGTTTAAATTTGAGTCAGACTATCTTAAGGCATGCTATTATATTTTTTCTTTCATTCAGCGACAGCTAAGAGAGAATTTACTGAAAAATAACGCATTGAAGCACAGAAATTAGGAACCCGTGACTTCTGGAAAATCTACAACAGTGTAGTAAATAATAGGCAATCAGCAATTCCCTCACTATCCAACAACCATGAGGTTGTTTGCTCTTCAACTGAGAAGGCTAACATGCTTGCCAGACGGTTTGCCTCTAACTCCACACTGGACCCTGCTAACCACCACCTCCCTGACTTTCCTTTGCGGACTGACGCCACACTAGACGTTCACCCCTTCTCAGGTGCATGCTATCATAGGAAATCTTGACACTGCAAAAGCATGTGGACCTGATCTCATCCCGGCTGTGTTATTTAAAAATGCGCTGCAGAAGTAGCTCCAGTACTCTGCAAACTTTACAACAAATGCCTTAATAAATCTTGCTTTCCTGTTTACTGGAAAGCTGCTTCTGTAGTACCAGTTTTCAAGAACTGACCCAGTAAATTATCCCCCCATTAGCCTCCTACCACTCTTCGCCAAAATATTTGAGACCATAATTAACCAAGCTCTAGTCCATTACCTTACAGATGCTAAACTTTTTACTCACCAACAATATGGATTTAGGCAAGCCCGTTCCACAGCAGACATTCTACCTGTAATCTCAGAACGTATATACCATTGGCTGGACAAAGCGGGGCAGGGTAGAGCGGTAGCTCCAGATATATATAAGGCTCTTGAAAGGGTATGGCATGAGGGTCTTCTCAAGAAAATCAGATCATACGGTATCACTGGAAGAATACGTAACATAAATCCTTCTTAGATAAGAGAAACATCCAGATTGTCCTTGACGGTCGTACATCTAAACAATATGATATAAATGCGGGAGTGCCTCAGGGGTCTATCCTTGGACCTCTGTTATTCCTAATATTTATTAATGACCACCCTGGCAAAATTGTCTGTGAGATGGGTATATATGCAACATGAAAAGAAATGAACACATATGGCAGATACACTAGAGGATGACCTCCGATTTGTAGTGGAATGGGGACAACAATGGATGATCACATTCAATGCTGCCAACACTAAACTTGTTTCCTTCAACAATTACAAGAAACCTTCCCTACCACGGATAGTAATGGCCAATGACTCTTTATCTGAAAGTAAATCTTTTAAACTCCTCGGCCTAACGTTCACAGTTGAACAATTACATTGAGAACATTGCCAGGACCGCTGCAAAGAAGGTAGGTTCTCTTTACCGTGTTAGAAAACTACTAACGCCCCAAAGTCTTCTGTATCTCTATAAGGCCACCATTCTTTCGTGTATGAAGTATTGTTGTCATATTTGGGCTGGTGCATCTGCCACTAGTCTCTCTTTCCTAGTCAGGGTTCAAAAGAGAGTCGCCAATCTGATAGGTCCTGAACTATCATCTAAGTTTCAACCTCTGTCCCATCAATGAAATGTTGCATCCCTCTACCTGTTCTACAAGTACTTTAACGGTGAATCCTCTGACGAACTGCAAGCACTTGTGCTCCCTCGACGTAAATACCTCCGACAAACCCGACAAGCAACTAAATACCATCCATTCACAGTAGAGATCCATAGATGTAAGAGAGCCTTCTACTCCAGTAGTTTCTTCCCCAGAATGGCTAGACTTTGGAATTCCCTTCCAGGTCCCTGCTTCCCGAACTGTACTGACATGCAGAAGTTCAAATGTAACGTGAACCGACATCTTGCTGCTCAATTCCCTACACATTACCCCTGATGCTTATATCCCTGATAGTAGCCACCTACAACAAAGTTGCAATGGTTCTTGTTTATTAATCTGTTTACGTTTAGAAATATTTATGATGAACGTTTAGAATGTGTAATATCTGAATTAACCTTTTAAAATTAGTTCATGCGCTACCCATGCCTCTAAGGAAGCTGGTGATAAACGCTGGCACTTGCATTGAATTAAACATTGCACTGTATGTTGCATCTTCTTTGATCATGTTAAGCTCTTCTACGGGTTTTTATCCCAGTAATAAATTTCAAGCACTTGTCATTAATGAGATATTTTTATACAAACCATGTATATAAATATATTCGTTACAGAAGGAAGAAAGGAATTCCCTCACTACTCATTGGAATTACAGTTGCGAAATAATGCATTTTTCGAATTTGAAGACGACATAAATCTATGCGGAAAGAGACGTTGGTAAAAGTGATTCTATTAAAAGAGTGACGAAGAAGAAAAAATTGAAAAATCGAAAGACAAAATGGCGGATATATTAAAGATTGAAACGTTTGAAGATACGAGGATTCCCATTGGAAGTAATTTAATGAAAAAGATGGCCTCGCCTAAAGAGAGGACGGTGCAGAATTAACGCTTCTTTGACTATCTGTAGTCAACGGTTGAGTGAGATGAGATAAGTGCATTAACATATGTACATATATGTGCCTTCTACTGTGAAGACTTGCGTTGCGATTCATCATTTGAATATGCGGCCGTATGCTGTTTTAGTGAATATAGGTTAGCGCAGCTATTTTGAACTGATGGGCGGAGGAATGATGTGATTGGCAGGGTAGAAAGTAACGGCAAAAACTAAAGTATTAGTTCGGAACGGATGTTTAGATCTGGCGCATATACTCAAGTGGGATGGTGTGTTATCATTTCGTGGATGAATAGTCGATTCGTCAATTGATTTACATAAACACTCATGTATCCGCATATGAATATAAAGTGGCGCCAAAAAAGAAAATCCGCACTTATCATTGTTTCCAAAGCCGCAAATTTAAGCCTTCAGTCTTTGACAGACTATAGATACCAAGAAGGAGTGCCTGCGCATGAAACTTTTGTGGCAGGAGGTGCGCAATCTCCAACCATATCTCTCATGAGTCGACATTGGTAAATACCAGTGGCAAGTGAAATGTATGTACAAGACGACTGGAAACAAATGGCGGAAATAAGTGGAGAGCACATACAGCACCTAGAATTCTGACGTGGTCACCCATCTGGTACTAACCAGGCTCAACGTTGCTTAACTTCGGTGATCTGAGGAGAACCGGTGTATCAATGCGATTGTGCCGTATAATAGCGTGTTTTACTGTTTAATCAACCTATACCTTATTTGATTTGCATTTTATTCCTCTATAATTTTACCTGTTTGAATTTGACTTTTAATTAAAGTATCCAAGAGTTCAGGTCAATTTAAAAAAAATAACTTCAAATTGAGAAGGTAAAAAGAAACTCCACATAAAAAGTAAACCAGCTTAAAAGATCCATTAATGAACTCCTAACTAACAAAGCAAACTCAAGGCGTGTCGGCTAAATGTTACGTTGTATAATCTGGAACAAAACAATTACGATTAGAGATGTTTTGTTTATTGAAAGGTGGATATTTTAAGCTTGTAGCGGAGTTCATTTTTACCTTCTGGATTAGAAGCTATTTTTAAAAAAAATTGATGTGAACATAGAAGGACTTCAATTAAAAGTCAAATATTAACAGAGAAATTATAAAGGAATAAAAGGCGAATAAAATGAACAGTTACATCCGATGTAGCTTCAATTTGCAGTTACAAAAAATGACAAGTTCGGACTTTGGGGGGCGCCATTGTATATATATATATATATATATATATATATATATATATATATATATATATATATATATATATCAATCTATATATCTATCAATCTCTCTCTCTCTCTCTCTCTCTCTATATATATATATATATATATATATATATATAAAGACTTAAAATTTTAGATGTACTTTAACTGGACATGAGTCAAACTTTTGAATATAAATATATATATATATATATATATATATATATATATATATATATATATATATATGCAGATAACGTTATGAACAGTTCATAAGGCCCAAGCAAAGCCAGGTTGAACATCTAGTATATCTATACAAGTTAAATTTTCTGTCTGTGTGTGTGTATTTGTGTGTGTACATTTCCCTTTAAAGCTACTCTGTCAATTTTCGGTCTTCAGACTCGAGACTTGATATACGGGGTATTGAGATTGGGAAAATATTTTAATCGGTTGTCCGCCAGAAATTTGATTGTTAGGGGGTAAAAGTTCAAAGATTTTTCATTTGAAAACTCTAACAACATCCTCGGCCAATTTGGGGTCTAAACACTTTAAAATTTAAATGTAGATTACGTGGACATGGATCAAACATTTATTTAATCTGAGCTTAAAACAATAAATGTTAAAGGGTAAAAATACGGGTATTTTTTTTTTTAAATGACCTATGTGGTATCTACCAAATTACTCAGCCAATTTTAAGTCTAAACATTTGAAGTTTTACATAAAGGGTAGTCAGATAGGGCAAGCTTTTTAATCGTTTTTAGCCAATAATTTTGCTGGAAAAGGGGTTAAAATTCTAAAAAGCTTTGACCTTTGCGGTCTCTAGCTAATATACTCAGCGATTGTTTGGTCTAATCATTTGACATTTAACACAAACCTTATTCAGTCATGTGGCAAGCTTTTTAATCAGTTTTGGAACGAAATTTGGCTGCCAGGAGGTCAAAGTTGAAAGAGTTGTGCTTTAAAGACTCTACTGAACTCCTCCGAAAATTTTGTGTCTCAACACTAGAAATTTAAGATGTAAGTTATTTAGAGATAGGTCAAACTTTAAAATTGATTTTGAACCTAAAACAATAACTTAGGGGGTGAAAATCGGGGTTAAAGTTTAAAGAAATTATCCTCTGCGGTATCTATCAACTTTACATAGGGAACGAGAAAAGCCGGGCTGAACTACTTGTATATATATATATATATATATATATATATATTGGGTGACAGAATGCGATGAAAAGAAATTAAATAAAGTCCTCGGTCGAATTATATATATATATATATATATATATATATATATATATATATATATATGTATATATATGTATATGAATATATATTTATATATGTATATATATATATATATATAAATGAACAGAATATGCAATCGAATTGCTGTATAAATGAGAGTGAACAATATAGTAATGTTAATGCTATTTTATTATTTTGAAATTAATGTCTATAACCTGTTGATGAAGTGATTTGATATCAAGAAATAGCCATAACCTCACGAAACTTTTTATGTGTGATTCTCGGAATGTATGTTACTGAAGATATCGTCTTTTTTACCCATTATATATATATATGTATATATATATATATTTATATATATAAATATATATATAAGATGCATACCTGTATAGCGAGAGAAACAACACACAAACATTACTTAAGATAAGTTAATTTTCGAGCTGTGCAAAACTAATTCGAAGAATGTCGCGTATTCCTTGCTTCAAATAACATCAACAGAAAATATTTGTTAAGAAAACTCTGAATTTTGCGCAATAGAATTTAAGGAGACAATAATTTCTGATTTAAATCATAATTGCTGTCATTAGACAAATGTATCTATAAAATAATTCAATAATTGATATTTCAAAATTTATAATCCATTTTCATATTAAGTTAAATAAAATGACGAAAATCCAAAATATAAACCACGATTTAAATAAGAATAACGACTTAATAAACACCGTTTTATTAACTGTATAATTTTCCTGCATTCACCAGAAGTTTTCATCTCTTCTAGTAAGTTCAATTAGTTTATATGTGTAACCCTTTTAATTGACACACGCATATGTATATTCTAAAATAGTTAAATTAATTCTTTTAATTTTTCCTTTAAAAGATTTCTAATTATTTTGAATATAGGTGCTAAAAACGGAATTATGTTTATGCATAACGATTATTTGGCTAAAGACAATTTCTACTCAAAGATAACTTATGCATTAAAAATCCAACTTTAAATATTGTGTATTCCTTGATACAAATAATAACGTTTTGTTTAAAAATTCTAAAAATTCAATAGAAAAAAATCATATATTCTTGAAATATAAAATATTATATAAGTAATATTAAAATACTATAATATAGCATATTAATTAAGGATTATTAAATATAGCATATAATATAAGTAGTATTAAAGGCATATTCTTTTTTTGTGAAAAGTTTAAGCTAAATGAAAATATAAATTCAAAGAATTTAGATTAATTCAAGTCTCTATTAAATTAAAATTAAATTAATTAAAACTTTAAAATACATTTCTTAATCAACATGGGCTTCTTTTTCCATACACGTAGAATAGTTGTCATTGGACCTCAAAATACTCTTGGTTCCGGATATCATTTATTCACCTAAGGTTAATCTCTTTTTCAAGGTAACTTATATGGAAGTTAATAGTTGCTAGATAAAAGATTTTAAAAATAGGTAACTGTGGCGGGGTCGAAATTGCCATATCTTCATTAAGCTTTGATCAACTGCTGTTTAGTCTCGGTGAAAAACATTTTTTTCTTATTTATATATTTATTTATAGCGGGTTTCGCGCTTTTTTCTCTAAATTAAAACTAATGAAATAAAATATTAATATTTTTTCTCAAGATAATAGTTATAATATTGATCATGACAAAATATAATCTCCAGAACCTTTTCTTCAAATGTTTGCGATTTTAGTTTCCTTTCACATGCTGCAGTCACATGATCTGATCGCCGATTTGTCTCCGGAAAAAAGGTGGTTGGTCCTTGTTTCATCCATGGTTACAAGATAAAAAAAGCACGTTCAGTCGCTGTGTTAAAAGTTGGTATGCATCGTATCGCCCAGGCTAAGTAATTTGATTTACTGCAGACAAAAGAAAGTACCTACATCAAACTAAGTTTTCTATCTTACTATTTTAGTATCTTTTTCGAAATAACTGCTGAATTTGGACAGCATGTTTTCAATATATATATATATATATAGACTTATATGTAATTATACTGAGTTCGTTATTCACTCTCGTATTCAATTAAACTTGGAAACTAAAGGGCTCTTAAATCCGAGCACAAAAATAACGATAATCTATAAACATTACCTGCCACTAATACGAAACTAAAACTAAACATAACATCTTTGCAAGGCTGTTACGGCCACAATATCGAAACAAAAATTTTAAAAAATAAGTATTGGGTAACAAAGAAATAACAAGATCTAATTAAGAAACTCAACCAATGGGATATATATATATATATATATATATATGTATATATATATATATATATATATATATATTTAATAGCTTAGAGCTCTCTGTAGCAACTTGTCATGACTCTGCTCTTAAATAAATATACGAAAATTAGGCGATATATTAATATTTAAATGGGATTTTCCGTAACCACAACAAAAGTAGATGTTTCTCGCATGCCTTTCTATCTAGAGATTACCCCTTCCTTCCCTCTCTTCAAAAAATGCTCCATTGCCAATTATTATTCATAAAGTCTGAAGAAATGCTGGTTTTGAAAATTTTTAAACGACATAATGCTTGAAATTGTCGAACTGGACATGGAAATAATTGTAACGTAAATTGAAATGCACCTTTTGTTGCCACCAACACCTTGTTTTGAAGTCGTTTTTGCTTACACAGTATATATATATATATATATATATATATATATATATATATATATATATATATATATTATATATATATTATATGTATATATATTGAGTATAAAGATTAATAATTGTAAATTATAAATCAGTTTCAAAAGGATGGACAAACACTATCAAATTGGGTGTACGATCGTTTCGGAGACGATATTAATTTTATTAAAATTGACACTAAACATTGACAACCATTGACAAAGATTGTGTTATTGAATATCGTATCCTCATCACAAAAAGGAGGGGTGAAGTGAGGAATTTTAAGACACCAGAATAAAACTAGAATTTTTGTAGTAAGTAAAGTGGATATTTCTTATTGAGTTGCATTAGAAAATTTGTTTTCAAGTTCGTCATTAGATAAGTGGGCATGTTTTAACCATCTGTGGCTAAAATGAAACATGTAAACTCAATTTGATTTTGTTTGCTCATCCTTTTGAAACTGTTTTATAATTTACAACTATTAATGTTTATATTCAATAACTATCAATATAGCTCTAGGATAAATATACCTATTGCGCGTATTATATATCCACAGTACAATGAGCACTATGGTTTTAAAGTATAAATACATTAAAATAAATTTTGCTCTTTGGACTCTAGGTCTAAGTTCCCTTACTACTAATATATATATATATATATATATATATATATATATATATATATATATTGAGTACATATATACATATATATTGAGTACATACACACATATATATATATATTGAGCATATACACATATATATATATTGAGTATATACACACACACACACACATATATATATATATATATATATATATACTGAGTATGAAGATTGATAATTGTAAATTATCGATATATGCCGATTGAGCTTATTACATATCAAGAGAACTATAAGCAATGTTCTTTTAATATATAAGTACATTAAAATAAACTTTGTTCTTTAGACTCCAGATTCCCTCTATAAAATATAGTGTAATATAATATAATATTATATATATATATATATATATATATATAAATATATATATATATATATATATATATACAGAGAGAGAGAGAGAGTGAGAGAGAGAGAGAGATTGTAAATAGGCAGTGTGAAAGATAAAAATACAGAGGAATCGAAAATTGGAAAACAATGGAGACGAGGCGACGTGATTATCTTGTTAACTATTCTTTTATATTATTGAATCTTTGAATACAAATTCCTGAATTAGAAAACACCGAAATGTGAAAACGTGCCTAGCATCGTTGCTTTTCGATGTCTGAGAGCAAATTCTGAAGCAATATATTCTGTTAAAATGTGCAAAACTATACAAATATGTGATGGACTCATAAAACTTGAACGTAAAAGTAAAAATACCATTGTACGGTGTAATTTAAAAACAAGATATTGTCTAAATAATATAGTACGTTTTTCATATTCTCCTATATTTGGAATCTGATATTTTTATAGCATATTTGATTTTGGTTGACGAAAAGAAAACATATGAACAGAAGAAATAAATCTAGGGTCAAGTATATTGGTCTTATTCGCAAGTAACAATTACGAAGTAAAATTAACGTACAACAACGGATCTCCTCCATTTTTTAAACTTGCTTATGTGAGTCATACAACACAAATATGAAATGAAAAATGGATGAAAACGATATTATTTAGATAGTATAGAATAAATTCGTTTTATCTGTTTTTAACCCAATATTGATAAGCATGGATAGTTAACCTCTTCGTCTAGTAACCTCTTGCCAATTCCAGAGACAGATCAATGTTTCAAATTATGTTTTGGCAAGGAAAGTAACTTTAGCATACAAGGAGTAATTTTCTTTGAAACCTTTTGCTTTCGAAATGATATTTCATATTCATCACACATTGTTAAGACAATAGTGACGAGGCTGGCGGGAATTTTGTAGAACAATTATTCTAATGGCATTACATAAAACAATAGAAACATCCAGGAATAGAGAAGAGGATTATATGAAAGAATAGACGATAGTTGTTCTTTTTAAGGTAGAGGCGTAAAATGGTTAAGATAATCATCAAATTGGATGATAATTGTAGTTTACGGAAATGATTTCTAAACTCTTTAGCATTTGATGGGTACTATTAGAAATGTAATGGCGCTATAAAACTTGAGAAAACTCGGAAATGGTGGATATCCAAGAAAGAGTAGTTAAATATATTTCTAATAACGGCTGTAATTTTGCTGGCCTTTATTTACCATTATATCTAACTATCTTTTTCTATCTATCACTCTTTATATTTATATTAGCCTGGATACCCGGTGTTGCCCGGGTGTTTTGAGGTGTGTGTTAAGCAAAAAAAAAAATAAGTGGTAGCAGGCAGACTCGAACCCGTACTGCAAAAGAGAAAAAAAACGTGAAAAAACATGACGTCTTTGCTGTTGTATCCATCGTCAAACCGAAAGTGGCGAAGGTTTAAATTAAGGCTAGTCAATCGGAAAGAGGGGTGGCTTTCGAAAATATCGACAAAAAGCGACCCATCCTTGCAGAAAAGTGCCCAGTTGAGGGTGAAGGAATTAATGTTTTTAGCGAATTTATCGATATTTGTCGTCCGAACGATCAGGCTTACAGCGATACCGATCTCGTAGAAAATCCGTCGCCTCTGTCAAAAGTTTTAGGCAGCCATGAAAAACAAACAAGCAAGCATAATACAAACATACATACACACATTTACACAGACAGGTGAGATTTATATTATAGATGAGGGGGCATTATATTATCCAAATGGACACTTACAAAATGTATATTTCAAAAACAAGAAATACAAGATGGAGCGAATTATTTTTTAATTCAATTAAGTTTTCAAAATATGTTATTTTCGTCAGAGAAAAAAATGTAAAGCGATGTTAATAAACTTACTGTAAATTGCTGGTTAGCGCAAAAAATGAACACTGTGAAATTCAAATTCAAATATTTTTATCATTTTTACAGAATTACACTTAATCTTAGAACCTGACCCTCTAAAGTTAGATAACATTTAACCACAAAATACTTCACATATATCGACCATTTTTTTCTGAGAACACATACATAGATTATAGTTAAAATCTATTAACGCAAAGACGAACCAATCATAAAGTTCAACTATGAAACAGATAACAATCACTCAATACCTTTTTAGACATTAAAATCCAACAATAACCTATCCTTCAAAGTGTATCGAAAAGCTACACAGAAAAATAATTAAATACATATCTACTCATGTCATAATAAAAAAATGAACGGCGGTATTATATTTGGTTCCTTCCTACATGCATTGCAAATGCGTAGTCCAGAATATCTGGATGAGGATATCTAATATATCACAAAAGTTTTTAAAATATTACAATGCCTCATAAATTTCATAGTGAATGCAAGGGAAAAGCCATACAAATATTTCCCAAAACAATAAGCAAAAAATTATATGCATCATACACTTCTCTCATAAACAGACATCTAGTTTTACTCACCAAAAAATACACTGATTTGCGACACTCTAAAAGACCTAGGAGTTCCAATAATACTAACAATCACACAAACCATAGGCCACATTTAAATGATAAAACCATTTCACAAACAAACCTTCATCTAATGCAGGTATACATACTCTCACATGCCTTAAAATTGATGCTCAACGCAAACTACTATATTTCTTTTATGTTCACTAAGGCTTTTTAGCTTTAATGAACGTAGAAGAAATATAAAAACATAACAACCTGTGGTTAAATTGTCATCTTATAAATGGCATCATGATCATTCTTTTAACTTACAAAAGATAAACTCCTCAAAGTCATTCTAAACACATTTCTCGAATCGGCTCTTATTACAAACTCAGACATAATTAAACAATGTAGAGGATTTTATAATTTAACCCCTATTATTATAATAAAAGTGCATGACGCAATTTTCCATACAGGTAAACTCATTTACCTTGCAGAAAATTGTACGTATATATATATATATATATATATATATATATATATATATATATATATAAACAGAATCCTGAACAGAAGTATGTGATCTATCTTAAGTATCATCAATTGACCTGAGGTATTCTCTTTACCATGATCTTTGCAGATAATTCTATCCTTTATTATCAAGGTCGTCAACTCACACCATTTCCTCGTGCATCTGAAAACATACTAAGCGACATACAAATATTAGTACGTGATGTTGCCAAGCTAATCAAAACCCTTGATTTCAGTAAAGCAACTGCCCCTGACGGCATTCCAATTATAATGCTTAAAAAGCTTCAACCATTACGTGCGCCCATACTTACAACGTTAGTTAAGCGTTGTCCTAAGGAGAAATTCTTCCCAACACCTGAACTTAAGAATTCAGGTGATCGTTCATCTCCCTCTCAATAAGTCGCCAGTACAACATTAGTAAGCTACTGGAATCTGTATTAAATAGAGAAGTAGTCAACCATCTCAGAAGAAAACAACCCTCTTAGTGACGTGCAATATGGTTCTCGTTCTGAAAGATCTACAGTATACGTGCTTACAGTTATATCTCATAGGATTAGCGAATCTCTCGACGATGGCTTCCTCTCTAGGTAATTGCTATTGATATATCTATCTTTGATAGACTATGGCATAAAGGTTTTCTTCACAAGATCTTCAGTCATGGTATAGCTGAAAATATCTTGCGCAATTATTAACTTTCTAAACTTTAATTTTGTAATTACTATCCCAAGTATTAGTTAGAATAGTAATTGAAATATGCTGACCAATTTTAGGTAAAATCCTGAAGCCTAATTAAAGTTATGAAGAAAAATGTAATGTATTTTATACATTTGCGTGGCACTATATATATATATACATATATATATATATATATATATATAAATATATATATATATAAATATATATATATATATATATATATATATATATATATATATATATATAAACTTGAAGAAGCTGTTCAATACTATTGCAGAGAAAATATATATTTTTTTTATTTTATAACCGTTTTATCTGTTTAAACATCCTATCATGTCTGGTTAAAGTTTTCTTAAATTCAGCGTCACCCTCCTTCCCCCCCTTTTTGTTCTTTCTTCTTTTTATTTCTCTTCTTTAGTTATTAAATCTTAAAATCAAATGTTGCCGGATCTCACTCTTTACATGTATGTATACATCTATCTATCTATCTATCTATCTGTCTTTGTCTCTGTTTATGTCTCTCTGTCTCTCTCTCTCTCTCTCTCTATATATATATATATATATATATATATAGGTAATAAGTTATAAAATATATATGTCAAGTAAGCTACGCAGAATATCTCGCGTTTCATTCTCGTGATAAACATATATGGCAATTTAGCTACAGCAAATATTCTGCGTTCATTCTTGTGAGAATTTATTAGGATTATGCATAAACCTGAGAATGAAACACGGAATATTCTTTATAGCTAAATTGGCATATATATTTTTATAACTTACTACCTAGCCCTACATATGTATTGAGGACTGTTAAATAAATACTGAAAGTGTACGCATATCATTTTATTTTCATATATTAATTCATGTGATTTAATGTAACAGTAATATATATATATATATGTGTGTGTGTGTGTGTGTGTGTGTGTGTGTGTGGCGTGTTCTAATGCACTCTCCTGTGGTATAATGAGTAAGTACACTTATACAAGTTTGATGTAGTCAACAACATACTCAGAAAATGACGTAGATCGACACACATTTTATTAAAAATGTACATGTTTGCACTTGTGATTTCTCTCGCGCCTATTATTAAAACGTCTTCTTCTAATATCGCCTTTTCACGTCATAATAACCACTTCTGTCAATGTCTGACGAAGTTACTGGATCGCTAATACGATTCGGTAGCGGAAACATGTGTAACTAAACAGATAAAATGGCAATAAAATAAT
The DNA here is from genome assembly GCF_053919585.1 of Euprymna scolopes. Lineage (NCBI taxonomy): Eukaryota > Metazoa > Mollusca > Cephalopoda > Sepiida > Sepiolidae > Euprymna > Euprymna scolopes. Next base: position 37,582,592 of record NC_136506.1, on the reverse strand, counting down.
ATATATATGTGTGTGTGTGTGTGTGTGTGTGTGTGTGTGTGTGTGTGTACGTGTATATTATTTAATTATTGAAATTCCTTCAGAGGAGTAAGTTGGACATTTATTTATTTGCAGGCTATTTTCCTCATCTTTATAATTGTGTTTCACGATATTTTGATCAGCTCTTGCTCTGGCCTTCGTCAAGTGGTTAACGACGATGGGATAGGAATGCTGAATCTCTTAATTCTATCTTCAGTAATTACTGCCTTCCATAGTTGATGTCGTCTCACTACAGCTTTTTTGTGTGCTTGCTAATAAATCGTCTGGTCCGCTTTTGGGTATGGTTTGAAACTGCTATCTTCAGACAATGCTCACCTGGAACTGTTAGGATTCAAACATCTGTATCCATCCCTTTGACGAAAGCCAGATGAATAGTTGGCCAAAATATCGTGAAACGACAACTATAAAGAATAAAAGTCCGCAAATAAATATATAGAATATATATACGTGATATCTGTAATATAAAGCTGAACATCTGTGTGTGTGTCTGGTCACGAATAGGCTCCTATATGGTTGACTCTTATAGAAAACTGATCACATATAATGATAGAAGATTATCGAGACACGGGAATGGGTATGCTTGATCTGGCATAGTGATGATTCATTAAAATTGTGGGGTCTGCGTTCGCAGCTGGCCTCCATAAAATGGAAATAGGCACAGACTTTAATAAAGGCATTTCATATTTATCTGCGTAAGTATATTTTGATAATCATGTTTCAGTTTGAAGAAATATAGTATAATAAAATTGTGGGGTGTTCGTTCGCGCCTGACCTCCATAGAATGGATATATGTCACAAAGTTTAACAAGGTTTTTTTCTTATATAGATCCACAGAATATTGTGATAAGTATTTCAGTGTGAACAAGTATGGTATAATGAATTATGGGGTTTATCTATTTTATTTTTACTTTCATCGTATTTTGCTTTGGTTTTGATACCCCCAAATTCAAAGCTATCTCTTTACAACCCTTCCTTTTCATAACCTATCATACTTTCATAAATCAGAGTCCATTTTCTGTAGGCTGTTTTGGAACACAGTCAACGACATGTTTTGCTAGTATATATATATATATATATATATATATATATATATATATATATATATATATGTGTGTGTGTGTGTGTGTGTGTGTGTAATTTCTGAAGATGTTTAAACATATTTCTACAATTAAAAAAAACACATATAAGACGGTATGAAATGGGCAGAAATCGGAGGCGCTCGGTATTAAAGCTGGAGTCTCTCAGGGGTCCATCCTGGGCCCAACTCTTTTCCTGATCTACATCAATGATCTCCCAAAACACATACTTAAATCGTCCGTTGACATCTATGCTGATGATACGACTATCTATGGTAACACATTTAAGGCCGTAAATGACAAAGTTCTCTATGACTCTCTCTCCTCTGATCTTGAGCGCACAGTACACTGCGTGAAGAGGTGGTGGTTACTTTTAATGCATCTAAAACCAAGCTCCTATCTTTACATCATAAACGCTCTGATCTCCACGTAGTATCAGTTGAAATGGATGGCTCTCGTCTTGGGGAGGCTCCATGTTTTGATAAGCTTCTGGGATTGAGCTTTACTCCTGACCTGAATTGGAACACGTAAATCTAGGTCGCTGGAAAAAATCTTAGGATCCTTCTACCGCTCCAGAAGATATCTCACTACTGATGCAATTCTCTATCTATATAAAAGCCAAGTACGTCCAAGGATAGAGTACTGCTGCCTTATCTGGGCAGGAGCTGCTAAAAACAGCCTATCCATCCTTGACAGCGTACAAAATAGACTGTGTGGGTAAGTGGGGGCTGCCCTTTTCTCTTCCCTGCACCCTCTCTCCAATAGAAGAGACGCAAGTGCTCGACTGAGCTCCAATCCCCGGTACCCCCTCGCCGATCTTTCACGATAAACGCCGTCTAGCTGAAACCACTGTCAAAAATTTCCACCACTCTCTAACTGTGCGAAAACCAACACGTAGATTCCATGAACAAAGCTTCTTTCTTAGAAATGCACGTCAGAGGCACTCTCTTCCGTCTACCTGTTTCCCACCTGACTACAACTTATATGTCTTCAAGTCCAAAATAAAAAAATTCCTTATGAACCGCCCCCTTAAGTAAGACACTTTATCAAATCTCCAATACAAACGATTACTACGATACTATCCCATTTATTACTGTACACGCAATAATCCTTATACCCGAGTTGCTTCCGGGCCTTTATAAGTGGATACTTCCATGTAAAAAAAAGACATGCAGTAAAAGAGTAAACAGTAAAACAACATGAATGTGAAGTATATAAATGGCTTTTGAATATTTACAATCAATATACGTAAATATTACTTTATTCTTCATATTCCATTTCGTAGTATTGCTCGTCTTGATAGAGTTAGGATATTCCTATCTTGATAATATTTGCTTTGTAAAAGAGTTATTGTTTGATAAGTTTATAAAAAGGCTATTTATACATGTACATTATTTATTTATACATACATATTTATTAATTATTTATACATAAATTTATATATATATATTCATATATACTTCATAACACAACATATAATACATAATCTCTCAAATATATGAGTATACATAATATATAGGAAGACATCCATAGCCACACTTGATGTATGTATATTTTGTATGTAAACATATACTATTATCCCGAAACCCAACTTATTTTATCTAGATTTAATTTCACAGATCGCTGCACACCCGGCAATTCCTGCAAACCGTAATGACTTTCTTGCCAAAGTATATTCCAAAGTAAATTGTCTACTTGTGTCCCGTTCCATTATTTATCTAAATATATATATATATATATATATATATATATATATATATATATATATATATATATATATATTATATATCATTTGTCTTAATATATATATATATATATATATATATATATTATATATATATGGGGTGAGGGGGTGTGATTTTATCTATTTTGTAGGAGATTACAAAATCACCAATGTAAACTAGAGTCGTACAAATCGATGAGGGAATTTGGTCAAGATGATGTGAACTGCAGATGCTGAATAAAATGGAATGTAATAAGTCTGAAATAAGCAATCTCGAAATGGTCACTAAATATGCGTCGTGTACATATGGTAGCAATTCTGTCCTAAAGGGCAGAGAGAATTGCGGAATAAGCATTCGCTGAAAAAATACTCGAATAGCTATTTCAATCTATATTGAGGAAACGCTTTATATAAAAGTTAATAATACAAAGATATTAATTCCATCCTATTAGAATTGCGTTTGCATTACAATCCACAGAGTCAAGAAAACGTTTTCAACAAACAAATATATAAAAATATGTTACCAAAGGCAAGATATGTTTCTATTTTATCTAATAGGATAAGGCACAGGTAAGGCATCAAGCAGTAAAAAAGACTCACGATTAGCTTCCTTAATAAAACATGCAAGAGGTAGGCGTACTTTTTTTAATAGACATTACATCACGTGTTCAAGGCGGCAGATTTTCGAGGCAGTTGGAGGCGTGAAAGCGACCAGAAAAGTTAACCAGACAACTCGACCACACAGTTTAGAAACGTTGATGAGATTTCCCCAAGATCGTCCGTTCTTCAACTATTTTTAAAACCTTGTCAGAAATGTAAGTAAGAATGAAGATAAATTAATTTGTTGCTCTCCCTTCCTAAATGACGTTTTTTTTTCTCGAATAAAACCTTTGAAATCACTAACTAATCTCCATTGTTTTTACATATATACTGTACAGCTCAACGGTCGCACTCGTGAATAAGTAATGTTCAAAGAATGAAAATCGGACCGTGCATGCATGTAAATAACACTACTTCATCGTTTGTTCCTTGATAGCTTATAAAATTGATAGATGAAAAAATATTTTTTTTTTAAAAAGTCTTGAATTGAATCTTGATAACTACAATTCGGGCCGAAAACGTAGGATTTCTGAGAAGAAAAAAAAAACATGTTTACACATATGTAACTAGTATTCGTTGCATAAAAAATGTGATATATATATATTAGTTCCCTTTCTATTTTTCAACATTAAGGCATCTACATGAAATGCCGTTAGATTACATAGTGTATAATATTCAGACCATGAAATCCAAATAAGTATTAGTGTCAATATCTATGAAACGACCCTAAACGCATGATGAAAGCTCAATTTAGAGAAATAATACGAATAGAAATGTTTAATTACAGTATATTTCGACGTATGAGGATACCGTTAGCAAACACGAGGTACAAAATCGAAGCAAATTTTGATGAATTTATACTTTATGGGTTGTATAAGACGACTGCTAAACCACGAAACAATGTTTTTTTAGACTAGGCTAGAGATTACAACACCCAGTATCTAATGAAATATTGGTTGTTAAAGATGATGTGTTTACTTTAAGGGTCGTTTTATACGCCGAAATATACAGTAAATTATGTAGAATCACAAAAACATTTACTGTTTGAGAAAAGAGTGAAAACAATTATTTTTATTATTAATTATTTTTATATTCCTTTTATCAAGAAATAAATTGTTTCAATTCTACACGATTCACAAACACAAAAACATATATATATATATATATATATATTTAAAGTGATGGTTGTGTAGTTCCAACGAGAGAAAAAATGTATATTTAAAAGAGTGTAGCCATCAACAATTGTGGTTTTTTTTTAAAGGTTTTCATCATATTTTTATTTTAGAATATTTTTATAACGCGTTTCGAGCTTAGGGTGTGCTCTCTTCAGATATTTTCGTAAAAAGTTTTTTCTTTAAAATGGGAGTTTGTAGATATGCCTCCGCTGATATTAAATATGTTTTTCATAGTGATGCGATGCGTGTGTTCAGTATTCAGACATTCTGTCTCCAACTGTAAGTGTTCACAGTGACCGGTCAAAGTTAGTTTCAAAGAGTGTTTTTTAGTCCATATGGTGAAGGTTTTTATGGCTTTGTTAGGGTTCTTTTTAAAGACTTTCTTTCCCCATGTATAGCATACACTCACACACAATCACATACGCATACATATACATTCATGTACATGTACACATGCACACGCACTCGTACGCAGGCACACACACATACACACACGTACATACATAGAAATATATATAGGAGCATACATATATACACATATACATACCCACCTACACACCCACACACGTACTCGCATACATCCACCGCTAACAATTATTTTTATTTTTTTATTTTTTATTTTATATATATATATATATATATATATATATATACTTTTTTTTCCAAACAAAACACGCATGTATATATGCGCTTAATCATTCCGACATGCGTACACGCACCCACACACACACAAGTAAGATGGAGAATAGGTAGAAGATATATATACACACACATACACGCACATACACACATATATGTACACACATATATGTATGTGCACATACACTCACAAACATCCACATACTATGTAGGCACACACACATACACACACATGCACACACACAGACATATGCAGGGGCTCACACATACGAGTATATCCATATCCACACGAACACATTTACCCACTCATACATGTGCATACATATGTATATATATACACATACACACATACATACGGATGTGTATACACTCATCCACCCATATATATATATGGGCACATGCACTCACAATCACACACACATACATATTCATACATTCCACCTTATGTATATATTGGTTGAAGTTTCCTTTCCAATCCATGCACATATGCATACATGGATTCGGTCACCCAAACATAAGTGCCCGTATACATACAAACAAGATGTAGCATAGATAACAGATGATATATAATTATACACACACGCATACACAATCATATGTGCACACCCACGCACACACACATATACACACGCACACACGCGCGCACATACACATACATACGTTTAATTTCTAGTTGTTTGTTTAGTTAAGAGAAATGGTACTGTACTGGGTATGGGCGCGCGCACCCGCGAAAGTGTGCGTGTGCCTTATTGTGCTTTTTTGTTGTTTCGTGTGTGAGGGTGCACACCTACCCAAGCATGCATGCGTGTAAGTGTATTTTGTGTTTTGCGTATTTATGTGTATAATTATGGAGAGATGTTTAAGGCGGGGTTAAACTTTGCTATGAAATTTTTTTCTTGAGTTAGCAAGTAGAAGTAGTTGTCAGTTTGGAAGATGGGCATTATCTCGAATCTGCCTCCACTGCATTTGTGTATATGTTGTGATACATGTAGGTGTCTATTTTCCGCGATTTTGATGTTGGATCGGTGTAGGGCTTATCTATTACTAAGGTTTTTTGTAGCACCTATGTAGGATTTATCGCATGCTGGACATTTTATTACATAGATCACGTTTTTTGAGGTGCAATCTAGGTTTTTTTTTTAATTTTGAATGTTTGTATGGGGTTCGTAAATGTGTATGTGTTTCCCTTTAATATCATGTTGCAGACTCCACATCGTTGTTTGTTGCATTTTGTGACTCCTTTTGTTGCGTCTTGATTGAGTTTGGATTAGGTAAGAATGCGTTTTAGGTTTTTGGGTTGGCGTTTGCTTTTTATTATTTTTGTTGTTTTAAGGAAATTGTTTAGTTTGCTGTCTTGGTTAAGTAGGACGAGGTTTTTCGTTATCTCTGTGAAAAGCTCTGGGTTGTTTGTGTTGTGTGTGGAGACGTATGTTAGGATTTGTTCTTTGTTTCGCTCTTTAGGGGTTCTCAAATCTTCTACTGGTATATTTGTCGCAAGTTGGATCCCTTTATCTATAAGTTTTGATGGGTATTTTCTTTTTCTTAAATTTATTCGTAGTTCCTTGAGTCGGATTTTTCGAAGGTTATTGTCCGTGATTATGGTGCAGATTCTACGTGCTAGGGTGTAGGGAATTGATTTTATGCAGCTTTTAGGGTGGTGACTTTTAAAGTGTAAGTATTGTTGGGTGTCTGTAGGTTTGCGGTAAATGTCTGTGATAATGTTATTGTCTTTAATCTTTATCAGTATGTCTAGGAAAGGTAATTCTGTAGAGCTTTGTTCTATGGTGAATTTAATTTTTGGGTGTAGGTTCTGGAGTACGGTGTGTAAGTCTGTGATGTCCTCCATGTGGGTTTCCATAGGATGAAGCAGTCATCTAAGTACCTTTTCCATGATTCTACAAACAATATTTTAGTGCTGTGGCCAAATTTTTGTTCTATTTTTTTATATAAGGTTTCTTCTAGGTAGGCTAATGTAAGGGTTGCGTAAGTCGGTGCCATTTTCGTTCCCATTGCTGTACCTAGTGTTTGGATGTAGTTGGTATTGTTGAATTCGAAGGAATTATTATTTAGAATTATGTCTATACTATCGATAATGAATTGCTTTGTGAATCTGGGATGTAGTGTCTGTGCGTGTCTGTTGATCCAAAATAGTATTGCTTCTTTTCCTAATTCATGGGGTATATTACTATATAAACTGCTAACGTCAAATGTAACTAATAGTGTCCCGTTTTCTACTGTATGTGGTAAGGTAGTAAGAAAATGGATGTCGTCCCTTATGTAGCTCTTAACTTGATCTGTGAAAGGTTGTAATAAGATGTCTATTAAGTTGCTAAGTCTGCTTGTCGGACAGGCTGGTCCTGCTACAATGGGTCTAAATGTAAGGTCACTAGGGTTTGGAGCGCTAATATATTCTGAGTTTTGTGTATCGATGGCAAGTTTTATTGTGCCAGATTTGTGTATTTTAGGCAGTCCGTAGAAGTTGTTGGTCTTTGTAATGAAATTTGTGAGGAAGTCCTTTTCTTTCTTTTTTAATATTTTGTTGTGTGTTGTACAAAGTTTTGTGATTTTTGAGATGGTGGTGTTATCTATGTTGGTACTAATGGGTTTATAGTAGTGTTTGTCATCCAGTAATTCTGTAATTTTTGTTTCATAATACGTTCTGTCCATGATTACTACGGCACTGCCTTTGTCTGCTTCTTTTATTATTATGTCATTATTATTACGGATCTTTCCGAGTGCTTGTTTTTGCTTATGTGTGAGATTGCTTGTGGTTTTGTGTTTTTTTTTGGAGGTTAAGATTCCAGAGATTTTCGAAGTAGCTGTTTAGTTCTTTTGTGTTGTTCTGTTTATTAGGGAAATATGTTGATTTGTTTTTTACTAAAGAATCATCTTTGTCCCCTTTGTTATCTAGTGTTTCTATTAGTCTAAATTTCCGTTCGAATGCTTTAAGGTCCTTTTTTAGTTCTGCTATATTGCTTTTAGGGGTGGGCAGAATTTGAGGCCCAGCTTCAGTATTTCCATTTCGTTCTTTGATAAGGAGTATGTGGATAAATTGATGATTTTGGGTCTAATTTTTTCTAACCTGGAATTGTTGTTCCCTGGGGGCTTCCAAAAAATGCTGGGAGTTGTGTATGTGTATATATATATACATATGTATGCACATGTATGAGTGGGTAAATGTGTTCGTGTGGATATGGATATACGCGTATGTGTGAGCCCCTGCATATGTCTGTGTGTGTGCATGTGTATGTATGTGTGTGTGCCTACATAGTATGTGGATGTTTGTGAGTGTATGTGCACATACATATATGTGTGTACATATATGTGTGTATGTGCGTGTATGTGTGTGTATATATATCTTCTACCTATTCTCCATCTTACTTGTGTGTGTGTGGGTGCGTGTACGTATGTCGGAATGATTAAGCGCATATATACATGCGTATTTTGGTTGGAAAAAAAAGTATATATATATATATAAAATAAAAAATAAAAAAATAAAAATAATTGTTAGCGGTGGATGTATGCGAGTACGTGTGTGGGTGTGTAGGTGGGTATGTATATGTGTATATATGTATGACCCTACATATATTTCTATGTATGTACGTGTGTGTATGTGTGTGTGCCTGCGTACGAGTGCGTGTGCATGTGTACATGTACATGAATGTATATGTATGCGTATGTGATTGTGTGTGAGTGTATGCTATACATGGGGAAAGAAAGTCTTTAAAAAGAACCCTAACAAAGCCATAAAAACCTTCACCATATGGACTAAAAAACACTCTTTGAAACTAACTTTGACCGGTCACTGTGAATACTTACAGTTGGAGACAGAATGTCTGAACACTGAACACACGCATCGCATCACTATGAAAAACATATTTAATATCAGCGGAGGCATATCTACAAACTCCCATTTTAAAGAAAAACTTTTTAGAAAATATCTGAAGAGAGCACACCCTAAGCTCGAAACGCGTTATAAAAATATTTTAAAATAAAAATATGATGAAAACCTTTTAAAAAAACCCACAATTGTTGATGGCTACACTGTTTTAACTATATATATATATATATATATATATATATATATATATATATATATATATATATATATATATATATATATAGTCAGCCACATATAGTACTATTTCGCTGTTTAACAACTCATCATTGCGGCTAAACAAGCAACTACCTCAAGACAGGATCGAAACCCGAACGCCCAAATTACAGTCGGAGATGCTATCTGTTGCGCTATAAGGTTGTTGCTTTGTTAACAATGTTTTGACATTGGCCAAAGTACCTAAGCTCAATTTGTTTACACAAAGAGAATCGCTTCATACGCTTATAGTAATTTTTATATCACTTCACAAATGCTCAACGTAAGATAGGGAGCATTATATATATGTATATATATATATATATATATATATATATATATATATATATATATATATATATATATAACCAGTAGGGTTTAGTTTCCTAGTAGTACATTGAATGAAACAACATGTGTCTATCAAAGAGTGGTCAACGAGTGAACAGAGCAGGTATATTAAATTTATTTATACGAACATTAATGGCTACATATGTGCATACATGTTTCTGTAATCACCCGCGTTGGGAGATTACTTCTTCAGGCCAAGAATTACCGTCGAAAACTGATATTTCAATCAAAAAACATTTTCCTATTTCGTTTGTAAAGTTAGAATGTAACCTGGGTGGGAGTCATAAGTCGGTGAGAAGACAAGTGAGGTCTTTGAAGATAATAAACATCCTCTATTTCAATTCCCTTTCTCTCTCTATCCATCCCATCTTTTGGTTTTTATGGCATAATGGACTGTGATTGATGAAAGTATGATAGGTTATGAAAAGGAGGGGGTTGTAAAAGGATAAGTTTTGATACTCAAAAATTTTACTCTAAGCAAAATATGATGAAAGTAAAGATAATTTTCGCGAAAATATATTTTTATAGCAACTTTGTTTCCATTTTCCAAGCCAAGAGTGACAACAAAATAATGTTTCCTTACAAAGAGAAAATGTTATATATATAATAATATAAATATACAAGAAATAAATGTTACCATAGTCAATAAAAGTTATTTTTATGGTAGAAAAGTTCATTGATTCATATTTTTAAGTAGTTTGTAATTTTATTTTTCATTCACTAACCAGTTTTAAAAAAAAATCAAAATGGTTGCAAATTTGAAATGGAGAGCCCCGTTTTCAATTTGGAGGAGGGGAACCTGAGCATTCTGTGTTAACAATTTAAGAGAGTTCCGTAAACATAAGGAATATTTACAAACATATTTTAATGTTTTCCGTTATTTTGTGCTTGAGGAATATCCGATTATGGCATGTGTAGTTTATATAAAAAATTATTTAAGTAGTTATTGCCTCAAATTTCGTTTTAATTTCGGTTCGCTGAAATTATTTCAAATAAAGAGCATTAAAAACTATTTCAAACCAAAAAAAAACATGAACTGAACTTTTATTGGCTATGGTAACATTTATTTCTTGTATATTTATTTTTCGGGTAGTAGTTTGTTATCTTTTCTGCTAAACAATCTTACTAAATAACGAAATATCGAAAAACAAAAAAGCAAAAACAGTTTTTAAAAATAATGAAGCTTTACTTACTTAAGTAAAATAATCCTAAACAGCAAAATAGGATATTAAAAAAGTAAACACGTAATTACTTTAGTTTTTTAAAAGTAAAGAATGGATACAAATATGAATAAGAATTAAATGCGCCCTTTTCAAGCAGAACAGCTTCGTTTCAGTTTTACACTATTGAACGGTGTAGTATTGCGCCGTCGAATTCAGGATTGTACTATTGTAATGTAAAGAACGCACAGAAAGGGTTGTAATCAACTTAATTCCTTCTAGTACACTGACAAAAAATCTTAATCAGATATATAAAGAAAATAAAACGGTTATGTAACTGTTTCTAAAAAGACAGGTAATCACGTGAGCATGGTTTTTCCTTTTTTTGACAGGATAACAAGTAACGTTCTTAATTTTTATTATTTATCTATTTATCTATTTTCGAAAGATTACCACGTGCAAGTGGAAAAGGAAAAAACCGAGTTGTGCAATATTTGTGTCGAGAATTGTCTGAAGTTCCGATATTTTTTTGGGGGGGAGGGGGTTCTCTTTAATAAAACGTGAATTTATGAAGTGAATTTCTTCAACAAAATATGATTCAACTGAAAAAAAAATAAAATCTAACGTGAATAAAGATTAAAGTTAGGGCGTAATTGTGGACCCTCACCCCTTTTAAAAAACCTCGTTAAACTTTCTGACGTATGTACATTCTATGGAGGTCAGGCGCGAACGAACACCCCATAATTTTATTATACCATATTTCTTCAAACTGAAATATAATTATCAAAGTATACTTACGCAAATAGATATGAAAAGTCTTTATTAAAGTTTGTGCTATATTTCCATGGAGTACAGGCGCAAACGCAGACCCCACAATTTTATTATACCATCCCTATTTAAGTTGAAACATACTTATCAAAGTATTCTTATGTACATCTATATCAAAAACACTTGTAAATGTTCTTTTTTTCATTTTTCTATTTCCATACTTTGTGGACCAGGCGCGAACGCAGACCCAACAACTCTTATGAACCACCGTTCTTTCAGATCAAACATACCCATTCCTTATCCTCGATAGATCTTCTATCATTATATGTAATTAGTTTTTTTAAAATAGGCAACCATATAGGAGCCTATTCGTGATCAGACACACACATACACACATATATCCAGCTTTATATATATATATTATATATATTATATATATATATTATATATATATATGAATTGTAGTGATTCAATGAATTTCAGAAACCCTTTTTGAAGTTAAATGTTTGAATTTTTTATCTAAGATTTTTATTATTCTACGAAAGACAAAGAATACTTTAGAAATGTAATCTCCTTTACCTTTAGAGATTCGATATCTATGTAAACACAAGAAAAAAATTAAATACAGCCAACTTAAAATAAAATAACATACACTCTCTGTATACATGTAAATGGGTGAAAACATAATACTAAATACGTGTCGGTTTTGACTAAAATCTAAGCTAAAACCTTGCGAAATATAAAAAAAATGTTTGTTTTTTTAATACATTCTCAAGCATCTCCTCTAACCCATATAATAACATCCTCTCATTGTTGTAAATCAGAGACTCACCATACGTACATTAACATACTACCCTTTAATTTCTTACACATAGGTTGCACTCAAAGGTCTTGTTAGAATAGTACTTCAAAAAGTATGTAGCTTCTCAATTAAGGTGTTTATAATTGGTCGCTATCTACTAACCACAAATAGAGTAAACATTCCCCATTGCAAGGTAATTTTCCGATCCGCACATTTGAATATGAACGCACAACACTCAATAATGTGTCATCCCTGTTGGTATTAAAGTAACTCAATTCTATAGCCTTAGTTACACAACCCTACTCCTCTAATTATATATTTTTAATGTTAATTAGCAGTATATGGGCTAATTTGTTTTTTTTTCTTTCTATTATAGTTGTAGTTTTGTTACCTACACTGATTATTATAATTAATATTATAACTATTGATACTTGTTTTATATCTAAATCTGTACTTTTTTATGTAAAAGTGTGTATGTATGTATAATTGTGTATGTATGGATATGTTATGTGTATGCATGTGTAATGTGTGTATATGTATGTGTGCGTGTATATATGAGTGTATGCATGCATGTGTATATATGTGTGTATATATATATATGCATGTATATATATATATCTGTATATATATATATATATATGTGTGTGTGTATACATGTGTGCACAACTTCTTTCCAGTTAAATATTATTAAATGGTACAATGTTATTGATATTACCGAATTTTGTATACTTTTCAGTAAGGTATTATTATTTTTTTTAACAGTAAAGTATCAATGTTAGTATTATAAAATAAAAATAACACATTCTATTAATACGCTCAGCCTTTGTTTTACAAATTACTCATAAACATTATTATATTCTAAACATTTAGTTTAATTCTCCCATTTAAAGAACATTATCAAGGCGTATAAAATTAACAAGAATAGCACCTTATGGGTTATATGATATTCGAGTTGACTGGATTAATTCGGTTAAAACAGACAAAAGAAATTTAGTTGACATTAGTTTAATACGCATTATTCCATTTGCGTTCTTTTCCTCTCCTTTTGTTTTGTTTTCTTTTATTTTAATTTTTATTTCTGTTTCTTTTTCTTTCCCTTTTTCCTGCCCTTCTATATCCGATACATAACGTGACCTACATAAGCGACCGGTCAAACTTTTTTGGGGGGTGTCTTAAAAACTTTGTCTAAAGAAACCACTTTCTACTATATATATATATATATATATATATATATATATATATATATATATGTACAAGTGTTTACCACCCACTTATATAACCCTTCATTATTACCTCCTCTCCTTACCACTAACCCTTCACCACATTAATAATAAAGGTTTCCACCAGACTTTAAAATACTTTTTCACTGGACCCATAAAGGATAAATTTCTCCAGGAATATTCCCGACCCGGATTTCTACTCAGTTATGCGGATTACCCAATATACAGCTTGGATCTTATTACCTCACTGCTTTAAAGAACATTCACCATGGATTTTACCACGCAATTGGATCTAAAAGTATGCGATGTTTCTGTAACTATATTTTTAGATAAACATTTTATATAATAATCGTCGCGTATATATTATATAATAATCGTCGATTGTTATCTGCAGACGATTATCAACCTGTGTTTACGACGACGAGACGATTCTGCAATGATTTTAAATATAAGACTGACAGTCTGAGTAATTTTGTTTAAGTGCGGAGTGTACGCCTCTCTGTCAAAGGACTATGGGCTCCCTTTCATTGCACGTTTTTGTTTGTGTTCTAGAAATGTAATATTATGCAATTACTCAGTGGCTTGCCATTTGAGCGTTGGCAAAGAAATTGGAAAAGTGGAAATGATAATAAAGAGTCAGTTGCACGACGACTCTTGGGAAATTTAAGAATTCTTATCTAACCAGCGAGGCTGAGGGGTCTATCACTTAATCTTGAACGTCGAAAGGAAAACAACATTCTACAAAGCCAAGAGCTATCGATCTGTATTAAAACTTTTCTTTCTATACACATCTTAGTGCATATATAAAACATACAAATATGGGTTCTTCTGTGATAAGCTAGCAAACCCATATTTCCATGTTCATCTTTTTTATAAATTCGTATATTAAATGTTACCACGTTGAATTAAAGCGTAACGTGGACATCACGATAATATAGTACATCCTAATAGAAATTCATTCCATCCATTGGTATATTATCTAAGGGGACAGACAGGCGTAAAAACGAAGTAAATCTGGCCATAATATTTAGGCAATGTACATTATTTGTACTTGAAAAAATATGCAACCTAAGCTGCATAATGATCCTATTACCTCCCTAATATGACCATGGAAATGACAGTGACTAGGTGCTTATCGACTGGTGCGGAAAATTAAATGTGTCAAGTTCCAATCCAGTTCGTTCCACAGAAACAGTTTGATCTAATTCACAGCTAATCTTTGCATCTAACTTTCTGCAGAAGAGATGAATAATAGTTCAGTATAATGTTGAAAAACAGAAAGAGTAGTGTCTTTGGGGCTAGTACCATAGCGATAGAATAATTAGTACGCAAACAATATCGCTGCAGAGACAAAAATAAATCTTCTGAAATACAGAAAAAGACCAAGAGTAACTGTATCTGCGTCTCGGTGGCGGATGTGTGTGTACTTCGTAGTATACCACATTAGAGTTAAGCACTACAGCTCTTGTTCTCTTTATATTCTATTCCGTTTCCATTACAAATAGCTTGTTTTAAACCATCTCCGTGTTCGTGCCTTCCTTAAAAATCCACCCGGGCCAAAATATCTTGTAGATGCAGAACTTGAATTCACAATAGGTTTGTTAGTTGTTTTTGTTTTACGGCATATCGACCCTTTTCTGGTTATTTAATGCCGAATCCAGTTATTTTGAAGAAAAACTTTTTAATAGAATATTTTTTTAATAGAATATTTTTTAATAGAATATTTTTTAATAGAATATTTTAATAGAATATTTTTAATAGAATATTTTAATAGATTATTTTTAATTAAATATTTCAATATAATATTTTTAATAGAATATTTTAATAGAATATTTTTAATAGAATATTTTTAATGGAATATTTTTAATAGAAAATGTTTAATAGAATATTTTTTAATAGAAAATGTTTAATAGAATATTTTTTTAACAGAATATTTTTTTAAAATAGGATATTTTTTTAATAGAATATTTCTTTAATAGAATATTTTTTTCAAGTTGGTTTCTGTTTAGCCCATACTTGTGACCCTAACAGGTACTACCACCCCTGGTCGGACTCCGGGTCAAAATGGCAAGTAAAGGTTGGGTATCCAGTCCCCAAAGCCTGCAAGCTGGGGTCGCACGATCGGATATAGTTTAAGGTCAGAATTCACACAAGTACTCACAACAAATATATATATATATATATATATATTGTGTATTAATGCAACGTTTTCATTCAGGCAGATTCAGTAAAACAAAAGTTATGATGACTTTTCTGGTGTTCAACATCATAAAAATATGTAAGGAAGTGAGCGAGGCTTTTTATGACTTGTTTCCATAGAAACCACATCGCTTCAGCGACTACTGTTGCTACTAATTCAATGCTGTCTCAAAAGGACAAATAACAAGTGAAACAGAAAAATGAAAGCGTGAAAGAAATTAGGGAATTTTATTAAAAGCAGACGAATGCCGTACATTGTTTTACATATGTGTATGTCATGTTTATGGGGGCGAAAAAAATAAAACTGAAATTAAACAAAGAACAAGTGAATTTATTGGAAGCTTGGACAAATCATGGATTACAATAGAAAAATGCGAGCATGAAAAGTAATATGGTTAAGCTTAAACATGTAAAAGTAAACGACTAGTTGTTAAAACTGGAAAAAAGGACAAGATATCCTAGTAAAAATATAATAAATTTGTAACTTAAAATATTGCAGCATTAAGACCTTTTAAAATTCAATTTATAGCATAATATATTCAATTCTTAATGCTGTAATATTTTAAGTTATAAATTTATTATATTTTTTTACTCTAAAATATTGTCCTTTTCTTTTTCCAGTTTCTACAACTTGTCCTTTACTTTTCCATGTTTAAGCTTAACCGTATTACATTCCATGCTCGCATTTTTCTATTATGATGTAGATATAGATATTATAGTAGTACGTTATGAAAATATGTATGCCAATTATGCTACACAGAATATTCCGCATTTCATTCTCGTAAGAATTTCTCAGGCTTTTTAGAAAAGTTGTGGTTTTCGCGCATTTAGATATACCCTCATGCTAATGAATTTTCTAATAAGACAATCAGCTTCCTAGTTGCCAATGCGCTTATCCTAATCAGCTAATGGGCGGGCACTTACAGGACAAAGGCACAGTCGACCTCCTCCACCCCTTTTCTTTGTGTATTTTATGAAACGGTTAGATATCCTGTGTTGTAGTTAGCTGACCTGCTTTCATCCTAGGTGTAGTTTGATATGTTATTTTTGGCTTTGTTTATATTTCGGATATTATCTTAGTTTTGAATATATATATATATATATATATATATATATATATATATATATATATATATATATATATAAAGCGAAGCGCGAATCAGTGAGGCATTATTCGGTCGTAAACTACGCTTAAATGATTAATTCAGATTTCGTATTTATTATTATATTATATCAGACCCAATGTATAGTAATGATTTCAAAAGTTAAAAAAAAATGTCTCGTGCGCAACCATCAAGAATCGACACAACAACGTTTATCTTACGATTTACTTTTTACTTTGATGTTAATGCTTCAGCTATGGAGATATGTTTGCTACAAGGCTAAAAATTTCAAACGTGGACCAATAGCTATTACATTTCGCATACATATTCGTAATGCCGTCTTTCGACCTTCAGCTGGCGAAATTTATTTCTTTTTTACACTTATGCACCGATTTCTCCGGCTAAAACCCAAATATAAAGTTTAACATGAGTTCGAATATCCTATATATTAAGTTTCATCTGTAGACCAACACTTCTAGGAGGAGTTTAGTAGGCAACATTTTATAAACAAATATATATATTCGCATACATAAGTATATATAGAACGAGGTTAGTGTTTACTATGATCTTTTTACGCAAATATTACCGAAGTATAAAATATGTAGAATATCTGCATGAATACAATTACACATTATAGTTAACTAAAGGCGATCATTCCATAGGAAAACCTATAAACATAATAGGGAATTGATGTAAATGAACTTTCACAAGAATATGCAAATTATGTAGATATTTTGCAGGTGAATGCAATTCTACGACCAAAAGTTGTATTTTCTGCTGTGATGCAAAGTTGTATTGTATTTTTAAATAAATATTAAAAAAGGGTTTTTAATATGAATATCAATACATAAAACATTACAATTTTCGAGGAGTATATATATATATATATATATATATATATCCTCCTTTTCGACTTCCTGTCCCACTCTTACCCTTCTCCCGCTTTAATTTCTCAATCACCTCATTCGCTCTTCTCACCTACTTCGACACAAGATAGCAGAAACACTATATTTCACACTAAGCGTACGTATTTTAATTTCAGTTTTACGCAAAGGTTTATTGAGAAAAAAAAAACTGTGCTAAATATCGACTTCTCCGTAAGTTTTCCCCATTCACCCCCACCCAGCGAACAAAAAACGGTGGGGGGAGACGCGCATACAGAAAACAGATGACACATGTCTTATTTCAATCAATAATCTCATTTCAATTTTCTAAATATATAGATCATCGCAATCAGACTAAGTAGCAGTTCTACATAAGCCAACACATTGATTTTGTTTAATATGAAGATTCATTATTAAAATGGGTTCCTCAATATCTTTTTTAGAAAAAAAAACCATAAAACTGATTTTTACAGGTATTCGAATTTATTAAATAAGTAAGCATTTCTTATTGGTTGTTCTTGCAAAAATATCGCGATCTATTTCTTAATTTAAAATTGTAATTTTTGAAAATGTCTAATAGAAAGAGATGCATAATTGTTGATCAAAACAATTCCAAAAACGCAAAAATCTTTTATTTATTAAAAAAAACCCACAGTTTTTGCTAAAAGTAAACTAAGATTTTATTTTAACGTAACTACTTTTAGTAATCGGTTACCTATCAAATCCCAATGCCAATCGTGTCGGTGGGGCATTAGAATACGCTGACTGATCCCCCCCCCTGCAAAGGGTAAAAGTCCCTCAATGGGGGTCCTGGATCGGACCTTAAACTATATCCAGTGGTGAGGCCCCAGCTTGTGGGCTTTGGGGAGTGTGGAGCCACCCTTTAATTACCATTGCTCCCAGGTCCACTCTGACCCAGAGTGGTAGTACCTGTTGGAGTCCCGACTATGGGTTAAATAGAAACCGACGTGAAAATAACAAATATATTCTATTAAAAAATGTTTTTTCAAAATCTTTGGATTCGGCATTAAATAACCCGAAAAGGGTTGATATGCCGTCTAACAAAACCAACCAATCAACCCAATGCCAGTCGAGATCAAGCATTTACAGCTGACTCTGATACAGATATTAGAGTGCATCGGACGTCATGTATTTCTTTGTAGGCACCCTAGAAAACTAATGACTATAAATGTTCGTTTAACATCTGAGGTGAAAGTTGAATGAAGAGCCATTTAAAACAAGAGGTTTATTAAAAGAATGAGCCGTTGATTTTAACTGAGAGAAAACAAGGTTTCAAATTTTACGATTGATGCAAAGAATCTTACTTTTAGCGTAAATCTAAACAATCATTATATCTACCCCAGTGCACCACGTGTTTCAAATCAGAAATACAATCAGCGAAAAATTGATTACTAGTTAGCCAAGTCATGTAACGTAGTCGTTCAATGCCAACACACAGGATCCGCAATTTGTATGCGAACAATCGCAAGGAAATAAAGGCAAGGAACGAATTCGACTTACTTTTCTCCAGTATAAACAACAGATATTTATTCACAGGTTCTTTCCAAAATAACATCTTGTCTCTTGTTCAAATTCTTCTTGTACTTCAAAGTGCATAGCAAGACTCTGCCGTGTCTGACACGTGGTAATCTATATTTGTCCGGTCAGGTTTAGGACACGTCTTTCCCAGTAGTTCTCGGGTCACGTGTTTTCTTTTTTGTTTTGTTCTCGTTTTTTTTTTTTTTACTCACGTTCGCCCCCCCTAACAAATCATATCACGCCTTGGTACCATGCCTAGGAAAGATTTCCAAGATGTTTGTTTACAGTTATTAGTACAGTTAGGGAAGTGGGTAGGAGAGAGGGAATTCTAAAGTCTACCTGTCTGAAGGAAGAAAAGTATTAGAGTAAAAAGCTTCCTGGAATTACGGGGCCTCAACAGTGAAGAGGTAAGATTTAGTTGCTAAGCGGTTTTGTCGGGGATATGTACGCCGAGAGGTCACAAATGTAACGAGTATATCAGAAAACATTCCATAAAAGTATTAGATATAGATTAGTAAAACAGCCACAGAGATGCAAAACTGCGATGATCTGACAAGGTTGGAGCTCGATTGACAAAGTAGGAACAACTCGACTGAAGACATTTTGGGGTCCTATCTTCGAGAGATAGGCTAGTGATAGATGCACCAGTCCAGATGTGGCAACAATACTCCATGTATGGGAGAATAGTGGCCTTGTAGAGGTAAAGGATACTCTCTGGTGTGAGTAGTCTTCTAGCTCAATACAGACAATTCACCTTAATCGCAACAGCATTTGCAACGTTCTCAATGTATTTGTTCCAATTTGTATTGCCTATGAATTTTGGAGTTTGAAAAAGTTTAAGGAGTTTGAAAAAAGGATTCTAAAGAAGGGTGTTGAAGAGACATCTTCTAATTGTTAAAGGAAAGCAGCTTAGACCTAGTAGCATTAAAGGTTTCCATCCATTTGCGACCCTTTCCACTGCGGTCTAAAGGTCATTTTCTCTGGTCCCCCCTCACCAATCTGTTACGAAAAACACCCGTCTAGCCGAATTCACTGTCAAAAATATTCCCCACTCCTTATCTGTGCCTAAATCAAAACGTAGATTCCATGAACACAGCTTTTTCTTAGAACTGCACGCCTGTGGAACTCTGTTCCGTCTTCCTGCTCCCACCTGGCTACAACCTGGATGTCTTCAAGTCCAACGTAAACAAATTCCTGATGAATCGCCCACTTAAGTAAACACTTCATTAAATCTCCACACTAACGTACTGTAGTTGCAATAACCTTTTTTCCCTGAGTGGCTTCCGGGCCTTGATATGTGGTGACCACCATGTAAAAAAAAAGAAAAAATTCTGCCATTGCCATTTATGTGCATCTGCCATTTATATGCATCTGTTCTTCCTTCGTGCATAACACGCCTACCTTTGTCTTCTCTCGGTCGCGTTTTTCCTTTTTATATCAGATTCTTTTAAATATATTTTTTTATATATATTCTTCGCCCATTTTGACGACACCCCGATCACGATCGATTATTTGCATACGTTGGCTGTCGTACAGCGGCTGCTGCATCTACCCCATATGCGCGTCCACGCTCTGTTTCATTGAGATACAATTGGGTATCTTTGTAGATGTTAAAAACTGATTTGAATGATCGTTAAACACAATTTTTAAAAAAAGTTTGACCGAGAATATATTTTTGAGACATAAGTGTTATAGCGCAATTTTTTATAAATTTAATAGTCAACATCTTAAGACACATAATTTCCCTATAGTATTTCTATAGAAGTTTGAAACGAAAAAAATGTACATTCTTTGATGAATACAACTATTAATTTTCAAAGTTGAGACTTTTGATTGATAGGTTTTTATGAAAAGCAATCGCTTATATGGTGAAGCAGATATTATTAGGTTAAAAAGAAAGTTCTTGTGGAATTTCTGAATAATGATTTAAAATTATGAATTTTCAAATAAGTTTTCGTTATAATTCCTTTACTTTATATATCATTTTAAATGGCGTTTTTCTTTCTATCTAATCGTTTAAATTGCAGTCGTTTAGAAACGATTATATCTTCTCTTCTGACCGTTAAATACAATATAGAAAAAAGACAATTACAAAATTTTCTTATTTCAATTCAAGCAAAATGCTCCTTAAACAGCTCACGATTTCAACGAAGCGTTTCACGAAGGTAACACTACTGAACCGGGGTGGTTTCAGAAATTTTGTGGTGGCGACGAAAGTTTTGAATATTATACGCGTAGTTGTTGACCATAGGATGTTGATAACGATAAATAAGGACCCTTAGTCGATGCCAATCCACGCACAACTGCTCTAAAACTTGCTTTCAGATCAGATGTTACGTATATGACGACTACCAGACGCTTTAGAGAGATTGGAAAGACAAAAATATTTGATAAATAGATGCCTCACAAACAACGAGGTTTGATGTTTCGAGGTCTGTCAGCTTGTGGAACGAGCTGACAGAACTGGGAACGTACAACCCTAAATCTGCAAGAATTGAAAAATAACATCAGGAACGAAATAAGGGACATAAATCCCAATCACAATATTCTGCAATCTGTTATGAATAATGTTATGGAAAAAGCACAAATATTCGAAGCTGAAAATAGGCAACATTTACAAGACATTTATTTCTCAAAAATTAAGATTGTTTGTTACATTTTTTGTTACAAAAATGTTTGATGCTTTCGTCAGATTGTGTTAACATTACGGAAAGGCATCATGGATAATAAAGAATCTATTTAAGTTCAAACCCCTTCAGTGATTTTTAACACAATGCAGAAAACCCAAGAATATTTCTCATCGTACTGCGGATTGTTTCTGAAGCACATGCTGGCGATTAAGATCAAAATAATGCATTTTCAATGAATAAAACTTATTTCCAAAGCTAGAACTTTTGACAAATATGTCTTTCTCAAAGAAAGTTTCTCTTTTTTCTATCTAATGTATATATACTCATGCTGATAATATACGGTAGAAAAACTCCATTATAAATTTTGAACTGTTGAGAAAAGGTTAGGACACAGAGATTGCGTTAGTTTTTGTGTTTTAAGATGATAATTGATATAATGTTTTGAATAGATGAATATCCCAGGTCAGATTGTAAAAAGTAGTTTAAGTGGTAATTATACCTAAAATGGTATACTTGACCAGGTAGTAAATCTGACAATTTTATGTAAGTATTACACCTGCTTATAAAGCACCTATTATATCAGATGTTTAAGAGCCTTCCGATATAGGAGTAAGGTCTGTAGAAATAAGATTCCATGCCTCTATAAATGAATAATTATCTAAATTTATAAACTCTCAGATGTGGTTGGGGTCTGAACATGTTCGAGAAAACTTATCAATAGTATTTAACTTCAGACTGAGATTCTTGACTCTGAGAGAGGTATCGTTAATCAGTTATAGCCTAAACTGTCAATTAATATGCTTTATGTTCTTGAGAGCGACTGGTGCTAACAATAACAGACTTGGCAATGGATCCAAGTGGCATGTCTTAAATTGTAGACGGTTTAAAAGAGATGGTCGAATAGAATTAAAGGCAACAGTTCCGACCAATCTGTATATAGACATAAGAGCCGAATTGACTAGTATCAAAGAAATTCACAGAGTAAAGTTATTAAATTTTCAAGACGATATATCAACGACCACGAAATGAGATAAAAAGGAAATGGCTAACAATTAATAGTGGAAGAAATAAAACACTGCAAGGAAGACAAAATTCTAAATGGAAAAGGCCTATAAATAAAAATGATGTTAGTGATTTATTTGTCTATGTAAGTTTCTTTATTTTTTATGTTTATCTTTTCGGGCGTTCTGTCTTTACGTGTGATTTATGAGTATTTCCTATACCTTATAAATGACTGTCGCTAAAACACCGATGCGTCCGTATAATATCAAAATAAACAGCAGTGACATTACGAGTGTACAATTTATTTTTTTGCAGCGGAAACTGCGTTTCCTGGAATAAATTGCTGAGTGTATATGAATGCCTAAAGTGAATTGAGACCAGAAATATAAGTAAAAGACAAAGAACAATTGAACAAGGAAACTTAAACGAAACTAATAACACAGAACAAGACATTTACTTTAATAAATGCTTAAGATGGAATCGCATTCCCTTTGGATTTCTTTAAAAGATCAATCCTTTTAGACATGCTCTTAACCAAATTGGAACACTGTGAAGAGGAGATGCTATTCCATTCGCTCTGCACATCTTTCTACAGTTTTCATTGTTCTCAAACGTTCTTCCGGCCAATGCACGTGGTATTATGGACCAAATACAGGATGTTCACAAAGTTTGGGTACATAATCTACATGGTGCGCACAAAGTCTGGCTACATAATCTACACAGTGCCCACAAAGTCTGGCTACATAATCTACACAGTGCCCACAAAGTATGGCTACATAATCTACACAGTGCCCACAAAGTATGGCTACATAATCTACACGGTGCCCACAAAGTCTGGCTACATAATCTACACGGTGCCCACAATATCTGGCTACATAATCTCAACGGTGCCCACAAAGTCTGGCTACATAATCTACACAGTGCCCACAAAGTCTGGCTACATAATCTACACGGTGCCCACAAAGTCTGGCTACATAATCTACACGTTGCCTACAAAGTCTGGCTACATAATCTACACGGTGCCCACAAAGTCTGGCTACATAATCTACACGGTGCCCACAAAGTCTGGCTACATAATCTACACGGTGCCCACAAAGTCTGCCTACATAATCTACACGGTGCCCACAAAGTCTGGCTACATAATCTACACGGTGCCCACAAAGTCTGGCTGAAAAATGTAGCCAGACTTTGTAGACACCCTGTACAATCGATTGGGTTTAAATCAGGGCTTTGACCAAAATATCAGATCAATTGAATTATTAGAAAAACATTTTTTGTGACTTTACCAGTGTGTGCAGGATGATTATCATGTCGAAAAAAAATGTTCTGATTGGTTTTGACTAAAGCAATATATGAATCATTTTGAATATTTGAATTAATTTAGTATTAAACTCAGCCAAAACTATTTAAAGGGGTCTTAAGCTAATAACTACTACAATCTATTGTTAAATATATTTTATTCGCTCTCAACTGTTCACTATGCAAATTTTTATCTTTAAGTGCGTAGATTAAAACTATTATGTACTTTTTTTTATAGGTATACCATAATTTTGACCATGGTCGTATATATAAATATTTGCGTACATGAATTGATATATATATGCATATATAAATGTATTTATGTATATATATATATATATATATATATATATATATATATATATATATATATATATATATATATAACTACTTACTTTACTCACATAAAATTAATATACGAAAGTATAGATTTATGCAAAAACTTGAAGTATTTACTTTAAAAGTGCTCAATACGTAGGTAGAGCTAGGTAGTAAGTTATAAAATGTATATCACGATTAAGCTTATAAGCCTGAAGAGTCCTAGAGTGGATGAAACGCGGAATATTCAGTGTAGCTTAATCGCCATATACATTTTATAACTTACTACTATATATATATATATATATATATATATATATATATATATAAATTTAAAGGAGATTAGAACAATAGTCTAAAGAGCTAAGTGTATTTTAATGTAACAGTGAAATTACTAGTTTAATTAAAATACAGGAAATAGAAAGTGCTCGTTGTACTTTAGATATATAATAAGCTCGATAGTTAAATGTCCTAGAGCTAATTCAATATTAAGTAATGTGATTTATGATTTAAAATTTAAAAATTAAAAAAAAAAATTTTAATTTCAAAAATCAAATTTTAATCAAATTAAAAATCAGTTTCATAAGAAGGAACAACAACAAAATCAATTATCTGTACGATCGTTCCGTAAATCCGTGCTTTTTATTGTAGTATACATGAAGTTATGTAGAACAATTGTATATAGTTTTTTTGGTAAGCACGGTCTCCTCATCAGCAAATTTAGGAGGATTTTTATTGAATTTAAAAGACACCATGAATAAACCTAGCATTAAAAGTAAGGCAGATGAATCTGAAAAAATTGAAATAAAAGGTTTGGATTTAAAATTTATAAGAAAATTAATATGGGTTAGAGATAGAAATGAGTAGAAAAAAATATATTTTTGAATTTACATAATAAATTTGATTTAAAAATATATAGAGATAGTTACCTTTTAGTTTTTCTTCTTTTTTTTTAATAAATTAAGTTAGACCAATTACCTCCCTTAGACACGTAAAACAAATAATAAATAAAGTTAAGAACACATGACAATTATCTCCCCTTAAAAACTTGTAAAATAAATATTCTCTCTCTATATATAAACTGTAGCGTCTTTAAATCAAAAATAGGCTAACGGAAACAATTTATTGCACAAGCGTCACCCTTTTAAAATTCATCATTCAATAAAATAAAAAGCTTTAGCAAACATCTAAATGACTACTTTAAACACAGTTCCTGATTTCAAAAGAAGAAAAACTAAAAGGTAACTATCTCTATATTTTTATAAAAATCAAAATGAAATGAAAAACCTACATTTGTGTTCGGTGTCTTTTCTGTTTTGTTTATTTTGGGGGGTTTATTTTGATTTTATATTTTTTTTTTCCTTTCCGTGATAAGTGAATTAATTTTAACCAACTATTGCAGTAATTAATGAAATACATAATGAATCATAAATACACGGAAGAAGCTTCGTTTCATTTCCATGGGATAGGATTACATGTTTTCATTCTTAAATAAATTTCTACTTCTTATTAACTTTGAGACGAACTATTTTTACTCGCAGAGACTAGTAAGTTACCAGTCAACATTACCACAACTTTACGGCTTAATCGATGTTTCTTTTTGTTTGTTTTTTTGTTATTGGTTTTCCATAAATGTTGGAAGCAACAACAACAACAACAACAACAACAACAACAACAACAACCGTACTATACTTTTTTTCGAGATGGGAGATACGCTTCCATCTAGCAACGCCGGTTAGAGGGTACAGCTAGTACAAAATATATTAAGCAAAAGCGATTGACGGAAACTATCTTATATTTGGGGGAGGTGGAGAACGGGAGGGTAGAGATTAATCTATAATAGTTTTTTCTGTAATTTTATCAACTGCTTTTACGTAAGTAACGCGCGAACATTTGACAGCTAAGATTTCTATAAAAGTCTGTGTTTATATTTTGTTGGGGGTTGTTTTGGTGATAGCGAGCAATGACAAAAAAGAAAAAAAAACAATTGAAGCTGGTGCGATTCAGTAAGATTATTTATCTGTGCACAATGTTATCCGTATTTAAATCTACATTTATGGATGCTGAATCTGTATTTCATTATATTGTTTTTGGAGCGGTAGTGTAGCATTCGCCAAACGACTCATGTTTTTAAAGTTTGTGTAGTGCATATACCGGGATTAGCATCACTGTGGAATTTGAGTATGTACCGCCTTACACAATCAGAAAGAAAGGAGAACGTATGGATACACGTTATTGTTTGTTTCCAAGAATAGAGTGTTAATGTAATGTCTATGGGTTTACAATTCAGTTATGGAGGGTGGCATCCCAATATAAGCATTCTGTGTATAATTATACGCGGTGTAGACTATGGCGGTGGGAGGACTTTGTAATTAGAGGGAAAAGTGGTAACTACTTCGTCTGAAGCTTATTGTGATGGTGATTATTGCGCGCCTAGGAGTAAATGTAGGATGTTATTAATACAATTAAATGTGGCTATAAAGTAGTTTTTAAATTACAAAAGATTAGGTTAATAGTCCAGTCATAATAAATTTGTATGTGGTATATGTTCTTGCAAACCTACAGTATTTAAGTCCAGAGAGAAAACTGTGACGTTTCTATTATATATAGGTAAGACCGGTTGACGTCGAGCGGCCTGCTTGTATATATATATATATATATATATATATATATATATATATATATATATATATATATATATATATATATATATATATATATTTACGCCAACTTGTTCTGGCAATCACAATTAGTTGTGAGTGTACAGGGGGCAGATTGAGCAATCCTACTTTTCATATTATTAGATGCTAGTATTGCTTGGGCTATATTAGACATAGTGGAATAAGTAATTTTAATTGACTTTTTGTTCAAAATAGTGGCATATCCATGTGGTTATTTAAATGATGTTTCTACAATTCTAAACAATTCCTTAGGTATATTAGTTAAGACATTACTGCTAAAGGGGGGTTAAACCAAACATTTTTCTTCTTAGATGGTTTCAGGGAACAGTATGGTGGGGATCATTTTGTTGAATAGTTCTATAACTTATAAGGGGTTATATAAATTACTATTCAAATCAGGTGAGAGTTTAAAGTGTTTTTTTGTGCCATATTATGTGTTATTATGAAATTAAGGCGGTGTGGGGAGCGTTTGTCTTGGGTGAATTTAATTATCTCAGAATCGATGCCTCAGTTCACTCTCGAACGACAATGGATACCTCTGTAGGGACAACTGCGAAATAATTGTGAGATAAGAGTTACGCAATCGCCAACCACACCTCTCCTAAATCGATACTGTTTGAGTCCAGTGGCAAGGGGAAGTCTAAGATAACTGGAAACAATGTCGTGATAAGCGGAGAGCACATGCAGCACCTGAAAATCCCAAATAGTCACCCAACGTTGCTTAACTTCGGTGATCCAGCGGGAGCCGGTGTGTCAACGTGATTATGACGTATCAGATTATCCTGAATTTAATAATGCATTATTAGAAAAGGTAGATTTTTGGGCAAAGGTTTTTTTTTCTGTCCGCTGATAGCTTAGATATTCTGTTTGAAACTGAGGGAACTATTCATTTAATAATCGAATTAGAATTCATGGACATAGAAGAGCGACATGGTGGGTTTCTGGTAACAAAGTTTAGTGTAACGTCTAAGAAATTTGATTTTTTTGTCAGAGTCTAGGGTCTAGAGTTATCGTGAGGCCGGAGTTGTTGGAAAAGGATAGGTATAGCCTTTTTATAGTGTTATTATATTTCCAAGGTCTAGCTCTAGTTATAAGTGGTGCGTCATCCCTATAAGAGAGAGAGAGAGTGAGTGAGTGAGAGAGAGAAAAAGAAATAAGTACAATGTCATAACTGAAACGATATATTGAATCGAAAGAATCATGTTTTGTATTTTCCTGCATTCTTAAAGTATTTGGTCATGCATGTATTCCTATATATGTTTAGCTATGCCGTCATATATAAATTATTTTATTCTTATATATATAAAGGCAATGTGTTTTATACATACAAATGTTATTAAATAGTGCGTAGGTTTTTGTCTAATAACACCTAAAACTTCCAATTCTTCAGAATGTCCATTTATCAGAAAGTCCATTTATCATTCTCCAGAATGTTAATTCTACAGAATGTCCATATAAACACACCAAGACGAAACCCGCCTGAAAATTATTATAAGAATCAAACCATAAATAATCGCGAAAAAAAAATGGAAAATATTAAGAAGAAAACCATGGAGAATATATAAACCAATCTGATCGAACTACCAAGTAAACCATTCGACGAACTCAAACAGAAAATGTATAGTCCAATATTGTTTGTTTTCACAATAGGTGAGAATATATATACATATATATATATATATATATATATATATATATATATCAGAATCAGCATACGTGTGACCACGCAAAACGCGTGTATTTATGCCGGTAACGTAAACAAAACACTTGCGTTCTGAGGGCAATGAAGTCCCTGAACGTGTTTATGATATCGCTTAGGTTTTTGAAGCATTTCTTACGCAGATAGTTGTCGAGATGCTTTAAAAAATGGAAGTCGGTAGAAGAGAGATCGAGAGAGTATTGCGCAAGAGTAAAGAGTTTCGTAGACCAATTGGTTTAACTTTTTCATGTTCGGTTTTGCAACCTGCGGTCGGTCATTGTAATGAATGAGAACTGGGCTTTTTTCTGTTGACTAATGCTGGATGTTGTTGACGTTTCTGAGGCATTTCATCCATTTCTTTACAATACTTTGCTGCAATGGTTTCGACAGCATAAAAAACGGTAATCGATGAGATCGGTCGCAGATCACTAAGGGTCAGCATGACCCACATTTGTTGCAACTCTGGCTTTGCGAATTGTCGTCGAACTTCGTTGGTGTCTAACAACTAGGCTAAGCGTTGCCGGTTTTCAAAAAAGAACCCACTTTTCATAGCATATCCCAACCCGGTCGAGAAACGAGTCGTTCTTGTTGCGTTAAAAGAAGGGAAGATAACACTTCATAAAGGACTTTTTTTGCTGTCGTTCAATTCGTGATGCCTATACCTATCAAGTTGTTTTGTCTTTCAAATCTCTCTAAAGTGGTTGGAAATCGTAGACATTACGTCTAATTTACAAGTGTGTTCTCGAACAGTTGTGCAAAGATTGGCTTCGATTAAAGCTCTTTAATTGCTCGTTGTTAACATTTGATGGTTGCCCACTATCATCTTCAAGAATCTCGTTGCCGCCAAGGAATTCATTAAACCACTACTGAGTTTAGCGTTCAGTAGTGGTTCTTGGACAAAATTTTGATATCGTGAGCTGTTTAGGAAGGAACCTCATTAATGTATCAACCTATTTTTTTTTTAATTACAGTTTAATTTTATTTATACCATGTTTCGTGTTCTGAAGTAGCAGCAACTCTACACCTAGTCGGAAGTCTAATATGAAAAAGTAAAATTATAAAAGATCAAAGGCGAATCAAATACGGTAGAGGTTGTTTAAACGGTTACATTAACTTTAGCTGAAATTTTCAGTTTTTGAAAAAATTACAAGTGCTGACTTTCTTTTTGCCGCCTGTGTATCTATATACATATATATTGCATGTCTATGCATATGTTTAGGTATGTTAGTGTATATGTGTGTGTACATGTATGCACTCTTTGAAATTGCGTGTGTGAAAAATCCATTTTTGAGAACTACTACAGAAATAGGTATAATTATATTCACAAACCTATATGCATCCACCTTACGTATTTTATTTCTGATAAGTGTTAGCTTTTGGTGTATCAGAAGTTAAATATTTCATTTATGAACCCGAGGTCCCGTAGTCGACGAGGTGTAACGTTTATATTAGTATCTCTAGACACAAGGGCTCCAAAATGATAGAGTGATGAGTATATATGTTTTAGTGACTCTCTTCTGAGCGATTGTATAATTTCTTCCGCTGTCTGCACTGTACGTCGCCGCTGACCATGCAGAAATACAAATTTATTCATTCATTTAAATTTTATTCACGTATTGATAAAACTGGTATTATCTCCATCACATTAAACTGTGTAAAACATGCGATGCTGTTTCAGTGTTGAAATGTTTTGGAGACTCATTGTCTACTCGCGTTCCCCAAATGTTTCAATCATACACGAAGCAATAAACAAATATGGGCGTTTTTATTTTTACTACAAACATGACATAGCAATTGGCCAAAAGATAAGACCAAGATATATTAAGATAATACCTGTGTGTGGACGCATGAAACATTGCTACTCTTTGAAATAGGTATATAAATAATAGTAGTCCTCTATTCTTTAAACAAGACCAACGCGGAATATTCTTTGTAGCTTTTATAACTACATATTAGACTTTGACTCTTTTATCTAGATTGTCAGGAACTGTTTTATGCCAACAGATTGCTGGTATGTATGCATATATAGATAGATATATGTGTGCGAGCGTGTGTGTGTGTGTGTGTGTGTGTGTGTGTGTGTGTGTGTGTACTAGTGTTGGGACAATTAATCGAAATTAGAATCGGGAATAAACTTTTGCCGGTATCGGAATAAAAAAAAAAAACCTGCCTATTTTCCTAAGCAAAATACGATTCCATTAATTGTCTTTTTTTATTATTTGATTTTGTTTATATTAAAATGATACCTTGCTAGTAGTAATATTTAAAAAATGGTATTCATCGATTCTAAAGAAACAGTAAAACTAAAAATCCATAGGTTGTCCCCCTTTTATCCGCTTTTACGTTTGAGAGATAAAACGCGAATAAACAATGTGTGTTTTTTTTTACGACATCGGGAAAAATAACAACTTTATAGTTAGACATTTAAAGCTTTATAAAGAATTTATATGAGTCAGATAACCTGACATAATATAGACTTGAAATTCGCTGCTTTCATAGAATAATTGATGTTGCTGTGTTTGAATGCTAGACTGTCGAGTAAAATGTGACTTTGAAAGTAGATTTATATCCTTCGACCGGTTGAATTGTTATTTCCTACACTGAATATTGTATAAGCAATAAGTATATTGTTTGTAGGTAAAATATATTTAAAATAAAATATTTCTATATAAAAACAATGGTCTTAGTTAAAAAAGGAGCAACACATTCTTTTCTTCAGATCTACACTTCAATTTCTTGTTCTCTGTCAGTGGAGGAGAAATCCTTCACGACTGAGACAATTTTTATTTTTGTTCCTTTTCTCCACATTTAAAAAACGACCCTGGTGTCTAACTCTGTCCCGTGGGGAGGCATTGTAAATAGGAACACATTCTTTTCGCGTCATAACTGAGTTACCTTTTTTTTCTTCAATTCTAACAACTGTCTCACCTAACGAAAAACATTTTTTCACTTCATAATGCATGCTATTTCGTCAAATCAAACATCTTGGAAAGGTGAAACACTGATGAATATGTAAATAATTTGTGGGTTCTAATATTTTTTCAGCTTTATATATTCAACTGATCCAAATATATTCACCTAAAGGAATAAAACAATGCTTGTTCAAAGGTGCTCAATACAAAGGAATACCTTTTATAAACAAATTAGATAAACATATAAATGGATCTGATGATATGTAAATAGTTATCTTTATAGTCAGTTTCAGCAAAAATATCTTACACGTGTTTCTAGATAAAAACACGTGTTCTAGATAAAAGTTCGGGAATAAACCTAACTTAATACATAAACTTTTAATAAAACAACCAGTAAAATCAATACATATATATATATATATATATATATATATATATATATATATATATATATATATATAGTAGGAAGGAATCCAAGTTTTTAGGATATAGTGCTCAACTGGGTAGGAGCAGATATTTGGTAAAACTGCTAATTAGTAAAAAGCTGAAAAGAGTGCTCAATACTATTGCAGAGCAAATATGTGTTATATTTTTATCACCGTTTTCTCCATAATAGTAGGTAGGAATCCAAGTTTTTAGGATACAGTGCTCAACTGGGTAAGAGCAGATATTTGGTAAAACTAGTAATTAGTAAAAAAACCTGAAGAGAGTGCTCAATACTATTCCTACCTATTATTATGGATAAAATGATAATAAAAAAAAATAAAACACAAATTTACTCTGTCAAAAGTATTGAGCACTCTCTTCAGGTTTTTACGAATTACCAGTTTTACAAAATATTTGCTCCTACCCAGTTGAGCACTATATCCTAAAAACTTGGATTCCTGCCTACTATTATGGATAAAACGGTAAAAAAAATTAAATACATATTTGCTCTGCAATATTATTGGGCACTCTCTTCAGATTTTAACTAATTACAAGCTTTACCATATATATATATATATATATATATATATATATATATATATTTAGTGTACCAACCTTATTTTGCCGTACACACACACACACGCACACACACATATATATATATATATATATATATATATATATATATATATATATATATATACATAGCATAATCCCGTGACACATAGCTTCCTATTAAGTCACCAAACGTTAGTTGTGTTATGCCAGGTCTGTATTAAAAAGTGTGACCATTTGGAAATAGCAGGTGCTGTTTGGTCTCATCCTCAAAACCATTGGGAATTGGACATTGCAGGTTGTAACTGTTCTGCATCAATGGAATATCATGTACAACACTGGTGGATTCCAGATGCACGCTGTCACGTATTACAAGGAATGGACGAAAAAACTTACTCCTTTTGCTAACAGCAGACGGAAGCACACTTAACTGTTTTGGAATCGGAATGGTGCAAATTTACATCGGTACAAAACTAGGCATTACCGTAGAAGATTTTGTTGTGAATGAATCCTTACTTCGATTTGATTTCTTCCTTGGGTTGGATACAATCTAGCGGCTGGGAGTAGTAGTCTTGCCTAGTGCTGGTGAGGTAACGTTTTCACAATTCAGCAAACCATATTTTGCTGCCATCACTATTACCGAGCCTGATTTCACAGCAGAATGTTAAATAAACACTCAGAAGTAGACCGCATCTAGGAATTAAAATAGTGATCAACCTCCAATTTCTTTTCGAAAATTGACTTGCGGAATATCCAGCTCCAGCACAAATTCGAGAGGAATATGATCGGGAAATGCAAATGTATATCGATGCTGCTATATCCGGAAGACAAACTCGTCTCCCAAATAGTCTAAGTCCCCTCATAGCTGTTGTGCAAGAAAACAAACAGAAGATTCTCTGGAGCCATAAATTGGTACGTGAATTTTTACACGGCCAACGCAGATGTCTGCTTGCAAAAATTAAGGGAATGGCAACAGCAAGAACAAAACGGTGAAGTCCTAGTCTTATATCGAACCTATTTGTAAGTACATGTCGACACATCTCTGTGGCAGTTCCAAACAGCTAATATCAACAGACAAGATATTGTCTAACCTGCCTAGGAATTGGGGTCAATATTTTCTCTCTATTAAGACGGGCGTTTGTTAATGCCATCCTAGGCAAGGATGAGATCAAAAACGCGGCTACATTTTCTTATAATGACGACATTAGACAAATGGCTTAATCTAACTTGAAATTTATATTTCATTGATTCCTTATTAGAAGTTTTCAATTTGCGTTTGCTTTTGTTGTTTGGAATCTTCCAGTACAGTAAAGTGCAATCCCTCTGATGATAATGCAGAGGTGAAGGCTGAACTTTTGAAATAATGTCACCATAAGCAATAGTAAGTAAGATACAAAGAGAAAAACACTCTGACTCTTTTATCTAGATTGGCAGGAATTGATTTATGTCAATAGATTGCTTGTATTTCGACCTTTCTTTTATGATGCCGATACTATGATCTAATACATACGTTTTAGAAGATCAAAGTAGATCTAAAGAACATTCGGAATGCAAACAAGAGAATAAGTCAGTAAAAAAATCTACAACAGCATGAATGCTTTTATTTTAGATTAAAAAGTCATAGAAGAACTATCGATATCCTATAGATAAAACTAATACAAATAAAGTAGGTCACTTTCCAGAAAAACATAGAGTTTACAGATAAGAAAACAATGGTTTCAACTGATTTTGTCACTTCTAATAAGTTACAATGTTAGTTTCCAAATCATGCAGTCACAATTACCTGAATATTAATGAATTATTAAACAAAACCACATGAATCGTGTTAGCAGGTAAAAAATGTCCACCATTTTGTATCAATAAAAACTAAAAATTACCTCCGTTTTGAACTCTCTTGTGTCTCACGATCATTTTCATCAATTTTTTATTTATTTTATTTTAATAAACAATTTTCTACCTTATCGATTTTTGTAATTTTTGGATATAATCATCTAAAAATAGGAGGAATACGTGGATACAATTTTTTAATGTGAAATTCAGCATTACCATTTCCGAAATTTCGTCCCAATAGTGTACAAGCGTCCTGACAAGTTGTTACCAACATTTTTTGACAGACAAAAAATGATATATGAAAGCGTTGATCTTCATAATATTAATATTGTTTAATGTATAAGCCATGAACAATTGTAAAAAGGGTTTTGTAATGAATTGTATTTTTAATATAGGATACAAAAGGCAATGGTTAAATATATATTGGCTGCGATATATGGGTGTGTGAATTATAACAATCCGACTGGCGAACTAGAAAACTCAACAAAACGAGGTTATGTATAAACACGAAGTATATTTTTTTCATGCATTAGCCTAACTTGCCCCCACAAGGATAAAAAGCGGAAAATTATGAGTATTTTATTGCCCTTTATATTTCTCAAAACCTTATGCATATATATATATATATATATATATATATATATATATATATATATATATATATATATACAGGGTGATACAAAAAACAAAACAAAAGCTAAATGGAGGTCATTTAGAACATATGCGAAGAATGGAGAAAAAAGGCCAAATACCCTAGTGTTTTGATGTGATGTTTTGAATATAATAAACTAGTTATGACCAAAGTTTCATTTGATTCGGACAAAACACTAAGAAACGGGACCTAATTAGAGTTTTTTTATCACCCTGTATATATATATATATATATATATATATATATATATATATATATATATAAATATATATATATGTGTGTGTGTGTGCATACATATATATATTTATATGTAGCATTAATGCATATATGTCATTAATATATAAATATATGTATATATATATCAATATATTAAATATATCAGTTGTTAAATATATATATATACATATATGTGTGTATTTGTGTGTATGCATATTATGTATTAATACTAATACCATTAAAGATTCCGAAGAAAAAAGAGGACAACAACTAAAAGGTTTTGGAAGTCGTCATATTGCTACTAGTTGGATTATGTCAAGCATTCAACATAAGGAGATTGATAAAATTGTGACACCCACAACTTACACTGTTTTTATAGCTTTTAAAGGCAAGACCTCAGACCACAACTTACACTGTTTTTATAGCTTTAAAAGCAAGACCATAATATTTTTCAACGAACTTGTACCTTATTCGTATGGAAAACTAACAACTTCAAAACTTACTGAAGATGTCCGTTCATCCGATCGAAGCCAGTAAAAAGCTTGTTTATCATTATTTACTCCCGTGTTAAATTTGTTTTTCCTTTTGTCCCTTTTCACACATAATATCTCAGTTGCAATTCATTTTATACTATCTACTGTATTTTATTCTCATGTACAAGGGTGTGCAATTGTACAATTGTATATATATATATATATATATACACACACACAAACATATATATATATATACTATATATATATGTGTGTATATATATGTGCGTGTGTGTATATATATGTATATATATATATGTGTATATACATATATATATGTGTGTGTATATGTGTGCGTGTGTGTATATATATGTATATATATATATGTGTATATACATATATATGTGTGTGTGTGTGTGTTCTCATCGTAGTTTGTTCATTTCATGAAATTTCTTACTCTCAACACAATGAATACAAGAGTTGCTCGATATTTTCGCTGAGAATATTGATCTGAAAACACAAATTCCTTTTTACAAATATGATGAATAGCGTTAAAATACAACTTTTTTTTTCTTCATTATATTTTCTCTTTGCTTTCATACATGTTCTGCGTTTGCGAATAGTTGCTTATATTTATTCAAATTTAATTTTTTTTCTCTTCAATCCGCTACAATTTCGCGAACTAAAATCTTTACAGAACAAAAGCAAATGTGATTGAAATAGCAAACGAGTAGCGGGAGATAAAAATGAATTTGAAACATTTGGTGATTAAAAATAAATGGCCCACGTCTTTTGTGAAAGGTTTGTATGGCTGGAAACTCGCCCACCCGTTTCCCAGGCAATAGAATTGAAGTAGCCGGAGACTAATGCGCATTCCTCCGATTCAAACCAGATCGATGATTTACGTGTTCCTGAATTCAAAAATTAATGTTACTTAAGTGATTGGTGGTCATGCATATAATTATATACTAAGTGTTGAGAATGACTGTTTTCATTTATAATAACAGCTTTGTTACTGTCTGTGAGGGAGACAGCAAATATAGCGTAGTAAAGTAAAAAAGGTTTAATCCAACAAACGTTAACGCCCTTAGACTTACTACAATGATGTGGCAACGGAAATCAAACACATGGCTATTGAATTTTTTTTTTACTATTAATGATTATAATTTAAACACACACGTCTCTTTTACTCTCTCCACACACACACACACACACACACACACACACACACATATATATATATGTACATATATATTGGGCTTAGCATATTGGAAAGTGATAAACAAATTAGCATATTAAGCGATGCTCTTGTGTAAACAAATTGAGGTTAGGTATTTGGATAATGTCAAAAGATTGTTAATTCACTACCTGTGTAGCAGCAGCCGAATAGCGCAACGGTTAGAACCTCCAACTGTAATTAAGGCGGTCGGGTTTCGATACTGGCTTGAGGTAATTGCTTGTCTAGCCGCACTGATAAGCTGCGAAACAGTACTGTATGTGGATGCCTATATATATATATATATATATATATATATATATATATATAGTCATTAGCACGTCTGATTAAACACGACTGGCGCTTCTTTTTTTCCGATTATCTTTGAAAACTTTTCGATTTTTTATTTCGGCTGGCATGTTGTATATTATGGCGCCAAGTAATTGTTGCTCACGCGTGTTCAATCGGTGCATCCGCTCGTCGTCAGAAGCTAAGCATTTTCCTTATTGACGTAGTCTGTATTTATAGGTACTTCTATTCATTTATTGGTTATAAAAGACATTACCATCATAAAACAACACCTATTATTCCATGATAACAGCCTACAATCGTCTGACATTAGAAATACCTTACCTAACAATACTAAAAATCGATACCTTAACAAATGCACACAAAGGCTAAAATTACGAGAAGCCATACAAATTTACAAAAAAAAAAAAAACTACAGCGACTTATTAACGGGATCTCGTTTGATATCATGGCAAATATAGTAACCGTATTCAATAACTAACAATTTCATTTGAAAATTCAATTTTCACCCCAAACAAGGCACAGTGCCACTTAG
This sequence comes from Euprymna scolopes, assembly GCF_053919585.1. Classification (NCBI taxonomy): domain Eukaryota; kingdom Metazoa; phylum Mollusca; class Cephalopoda; order Sepiida; family Sepiolidae; genus Euprymna; species Euprymna scolopes. The sequence goes on along the minus strand of NC_136506.1, from coordinate 37,544,471 downwards.
ACGCAGGGGGCTACTATCGAGTACATAAGTTGCAGGGATATTATGAAAGAAGATAAATAGCAAAATTTCTGTTCACATTACACTTGAACTTCTGCATGTCAGTACAGTTGAATCCTGGAAGGGAGTTGCAAGGTCTAGCAGTTCTGGGGAAGAAACTATTATATTAGAAGGCTTTCTGACACCTAGGGATATCTACTGTGTAGAGATGAGATTTAGCTGCTTATCGGGTTTTTCGGGGATATTTACGTCGAGGAGGTTGGTTGGTTGGTTGTTTTGTTTTACGGCATATCAACCCTTTTCAGGTTATTTAATGCCGAATATGGTGATTTTGGAGAACGATTTTTTAATATAGTATATTTGTTTTTTAAGTCGTATTCTATTTAACCCATAGTTGGGACCCTAACAGGTGCATCCACTCCGGGTCAGAGTGGATCTGGGAGCAATGGCAATTAAAGGGTGGCTCCGCACTCCCTAAGACCTGCAAGCTGGGGCCCTCACCATCGGATATAGTTTAAGGTCATATCTAGAACCCCGTCGAGGAGGTACAAGTGCTTGTTGTTTGTCAGAGCATTCACCATTAAAGTACTTGTAGAACAGGCAGAGGGATGCAACATTTCGTCTATGGGACAGAGGCTGAAGCCTGGGTGGCAGTTCAAGACGTATCAGGTTGGCTCCTCTCTTTTGAACCCTGTCAAGGTGTGAGGGACAAGTAGCAGATGCACCAACCACAATGTGAAAACAGTACTCCATACACGGGCGAAAGGTGGCCTTATAGAGATACAATACGGTAGAGAGAGCCCACCTTCTTTTCATCAGCCTTGGCATTGCTCAATATATCTATCCTACTTCATGTTCCCTGTAAACGTAGACCGAGAAGTTTGAAAGAATTACTTTGAGGTGTGTGTTTGGCCATTGCTATTGGTAGTAAAGAAAGTTGCTTGTAATTATTGAAAGAAACAAGCTTAGTCTTGCGACATTGCATGTGGCCATTCATTTTTGTCCCAATTCCATTACAGATTGGAGGTTTTCCTCTAATATTTCTGCCATTTCCTTAGAAATGTGTTCATTTGTTTTCCCCTGATGCCTGTTATAGAGAGTGGTATCATCAGCAAATATAACCATCTCCGAAACTATTATATCAGGGAGGTCATTTATAAATATCAGGAATAATAAAGGTCCCAGGAAAGACCCCTGATGTATTCCCGCATTTATATTATATTGTTTAAATGTACAACCGTCGAGGACAACCTGGATTTTTCTCTTACTTAAGGATTTAATTACACCATCTATTCTTCCATTGACACTATATAATTTTCCTTCGAGGACCATCGTGCTATACCCTGTCAAAATCCTTAGATATACCGAGGGCTACCGCTCTACTCCCACCTGCTATGTCCAGTGAACGGTATAAACGTTCAGAGATTACAGTTAGGATATCTGCTGTGGAACGGGTTGACTAAATCGATATTGATTGTCGGTCAGAAGTTTATCAGTTTTAAGGTTATTAACTAGAGGTTGATTAATTATGGACTCAAATATTTTTGCGAAAAGAGGGAGAAGGCTAATAGGGCGATAATTTAATGGGTTAGTTCTTTCGCCATTACATTTTAGCCAGAATAAATAAAAAAATAAAATAAGAAATGAATAAATCAAAATTAAAAATAAAAAATCCGCCCATACCCATCCTGCGCCAACTTTTATAATCAATAAAAAATAAAACTTAGTATAAATACATCACGCTTCAATAAAAAAAATGACAACAACAACACTCGCTCCTGACGACGATCGAATGCACCAAGTAAAGTGCTTGAAAACAACACGACCAACACTAGACGCCATAATGTACAACATACCAGCCGAAATAAAAAAGACCGCTTGGCGAATCAAAAAGTTATCCAACAAAATCGGAAAAAAGAACTCAGTCGTGCTTGAATAATGATTTTCTGCCCATATATATATATATATATATATATATATATATATATATATATATATATATATATATATATATATATATATATTTCATGGATGTAGGAGATTTATAGATGACCTTATATGTATAAACGATAATGATGAATTCGAAAAGATAAACATCTTATATATCCAAACGAATTTAAATTGAATTGTGAACATAGAGGACAACAGGCTACATTTTTTGATTTAGATATAAAAATTGAGGATGGGATTTTTCTTCATAAAATATTTGATAAAAGAAACGCTTTCCCCTTTAAAATAGAACGTATGGCCCATAAAGATAGCACCTGCCCTGTTTTTATGTTTTATGGAACCATTATGTCAGAGTTTTTGAGAATAGCTCGCGTTACTTTAAAACTAACAGACTTTATACCACCAGTTTCTAGTTTAGTAATAAGGATGATAAAACAAGATGGGGATAAAAATAAAATATTTAAACAGTTAAATAAAGCATTTATTCGTTATCCTGATGCTTTTGAATCGTTTAAGATAAACCAGACTAAATTAATAAAGGAAATCCAAAACTATATTAGCAATGTATAACATGTATTTATAATTACAAATAATAAATTTATATTATAAAAAAAAATGTATATGTGTAAAAATATTTTTAACCTTTATATATCTAATTTTAAATAAGAATGTAAATATACTACATACTAATCATAGTGGGGGTGATAAGTAGTTAAATGGATTAATCCTAATCTTATAAATACAAGACTGATAAATTAAAAAATTAAAAAATATATCCATTTTAAATGTGGAAATTGATGAATCGCACAGGTAAGAAATGCATTTTTATAGTATGAAAAGGTTAGTAATTGCAATTAAAAATAGGAAATTGGATCAACTGTTTGTAACATATCTTCTTCCTAAGATTAAGGGTGGTGGTGTTTGATCAACACTGCTGGGGAGCAATGATCTAATATACTGTTTTGTTTTTAAATCCCCGAAACAGTGTTTCATGGTAAACAACTGATGATCCCTTGAAAAATAAATTATTGGTATTATAGTAAATTCGAGAGCGAGTTGATGCAGTGATTGCAGGTGATTAAATGACTTACTGACTAGATGGTTTTCTAACGAATGATAAAAAATATTTTTTGTATAGTTTTAAAGGTTAAAATCTTCAAAGACTATATATTGAGTATTTGAATATGTATGGCTAAGTTCCCTTCCTCTTATTTAGATACTTTTCTGATACTAAAGGTACTAAAGTTTTTTTTCTGATAAAATACAAAAATAATTATCAAACAACTTTTAAATATGGTCACTAAAACTAGATTGCAAGCTAGGTCTGGGCAGTCCTCAGAAATAGTGAGTTCCCCCAGGTATAGTTTTAAAGGTTAAAATCTTCAAAGACTATATATATATATATATATATATATATATATATATATATATATATAGCGCAAAAGTATTTCGTTGGTGCATAAGCTATAATTAGCGTTCTTACAAAGTAGAGAGAGAGGAAAACGGTTTAAAAATTATACAAAGAAAAGTTGCGAAAAAATATAATTTTTCTTCACCAAATCATTTTTCACCTCACCCCACTCAAAAAAAAAAACCGACCATTTCTCTTTCATTAAGTGTTTTTGTGGATTATCACTTGGGCTATGAGAACAGAATATTCTTATCGTTGACGATTCTGAATTTTGGAGATAAGGATTGGTTATTTGTATTATTATTCGTCGGACTTCTGTTCTCATCTTGAGTGTGATTTTCACAACGTTTCGGTCGATATAATTTCCGACCTTCTTACAGGCGTATCTTGTTGAACTGGGGAATGTTTCCTGATTTCGACAGAAACATTCCCGAGTTCGACAAAATAAACCTTGTAAAATTCACACCCAAGATAAGAACAGTAGTTCGATGAATAATAATACAAATTCTTCTCGTTGTTTTCACTCTCAAGTATATATTCGACACAGTTAGACACAGTTAATCAACCAAGAACCACATAAATCTATATAAAAGCATAAACGATATCAACAGATACACACTCGAGCATGAAAACAATGAAAAAATATGCTGTTGTCCTAGACCTAATTGTCACTGTTTAACTAAACACGTATAAATTCTACTTGAAGGTAAAAATAATATATTATGGGTGTGACTGCAATATATTTTTTTGTGTTTTAAATAATATCTATCCATCTATCTATCTCAGTATATATATATATATATATATATATATATATATATATATACTGAGATAGATAGATAGATAGATATTATTTAAAACACAAAAAATATATTTTTTGTGTTTTAAATAATATCTATCTATCTATCTATCGCAGTATATATATATATATATATATATATATATATATATATATAGAGAGAGAGAGAGAGAGAGAGAGAGAGATCTGCCAGAACAGATACTACACTTTGATCCCGGCCCGAAGGCCAAGAAGGAGGGTATTTATTTACTCCCCCACCGAGAAAATTAGGTACAAGGCCGATTTTTAATGTGGGAAGTGAAGGGGAATAGGGACAAGCTCCCCGGGAAGTAGGGGAGCTGGATAGTGACAATTGGTATGAAGGGTTGGTATTTATTTGCTCCCCCACCGAGCAAATAAGGCACAAGACCGATTTTTAATGTGAGGAGTGAAGAGGAAATGGGGACTAACTCCCTGGCGAGTAGGGGAGCTGGATAGTTACAATTGGTATGAAGGGTTGCCTCTACATTAATCAAGGTCTTATATGTGGGGCTTCCCCAACAAATGGTCTTTCCTTGCAGTATCTAGCGGCACAGATACTACACTTATCTTGGCCAAAAGGCACAGAAAAGCGGTATTAATTTGCTCACCCACCGACCAAATTAGGTACAAGGCCGATTTTTAATGTGATGAGTGAAGGGGAAATGGGGACAAGCTCCCCGAGGAGTAGGGGAGCTGGATAGTGACAATTGGTATGAAGGGTTGGTATTTATTTGCTCTCCCACTGTCCAAATTAGGCCCGAGGCCGATTTTTAATGTGAGGAGTGAAGGGGAAATGGGGACCAAATCCTCGGGGAGTAGAGGAGCTGGATAGTGATAATTGTTTTGAAGGGTTGCCCCTTCATTGACCAAGGTCTTATATGTGAGGCTGCCCCCACATATGGTCGTTGCTTGCAGTATCTCCCGGAATAGATACTACACTTTGATCTTTGCCAAAAGGCCCAGAAAAGCGGTGTTTATTTTCTCCCCCACTGAGCAAATTAGGCACATGGCCGATTTTTAATGTGGGGAGTGAAGAGGAAATGGAGACAACTCCCCAATGAGTAGGGGAGCTGGATATTGACAATTGGTATGAAGGGTTGCTCCTACATTGACCAAGGTCTTAGATGTGAAGCTACCCCCACCTATTGTCTTTGCTTGCAGTATCTGCCAGAACAGATACTACGTTTTTATCTTAGCCAAAAGACCAAGAAAAGCTTAAAAAGCTAATAACAGGATCTATTAACAACAGACCTTTGATCAAAAAGGCCAATCACAAAAGTGTTAGAGACAGACAGACCGACACACCGACCGACCGACCGACCGACCGACGGATGACGGAGTGACTTATGGAGTCGCTTGCACGCGACTAAAAAATATTTAAATCAGTATATATTGTCTTAAGAATAATTAGATGTTTATAACTAAAATAGGTAAGAAATTCTTAAATCATTTCTCTGTAACAGTTCCTTTATTCTAAACCTTCAATGGAAATAGTATAATATTGCTGCAAACAGGTAAACATAATACAAGGGCCCCTTCAGTCATCGACAGACTATGGATATCCACAACGGGTGACTGCGCGTGACATTTTTGTGGTAAGTGAGGAGCAATCTCTAACCAGTCCTCCCCTAAGTCGATACTGTAAAATATCAGTGGAAAGTAAAATGGGTGTACAAGACAGCTGAGATAAGCGGAGAACACATATAGAATTCCAAAATGGCCACCGGTCTAATACTAATCAGGCTCAACGTTGCTTAACTTCGGCTGTACTATAAACGGACATAATAACAAGACGATACATGATGAAGAATGAAGGATTTCGGTAAAATTATGAATGAAGAACTTGGGTAAAATTATTTATCGCAAAAAATGGAAGGTCACAACAATAAAACGGCAGTCACTCGAAAGAAAATAGATGTAAGCGTGACACACAAAATAACCTACACGCGGTCTTATTACTCTATACTCCTATGAATATATTTTATTTCATGTGTGTATTTATATTCTATTCCCTTTTTTCTATTCATTTAAAAAGAAAATACAACTTTATCTAAAAAGAAAATACAACTTTCCTATATATGAGTCATGGAATTATATTGACAGATTATCGACATGATTTATATTTAATATTTTCATAAAAAGAATACAGTAAATACATACCCCCTTCTATATACGAGGGGCGTACTTACTTATGTAATGACCCTGGCCAACTTTCCATCGCGGCAGAGTAACGAAACTTGGCACAGTTATTAGTCTTTCTCTACATAGTAACCACCCAGAGTTATGCATTTCTCCCATCGTTTGATGCAGCTCTGGAGACCGTTTTTGTAGAACACCCCAGGTGGGTCCTTCATCCATGACGTGACTTCAGAAATCAAGGCTGCATCATTTGGTAAACGCTTTCCTTTCAAAAACAACTTCATGGCTGAGAAGAGGTGAAAGTCAGAGGGCGCAAGGTCAGGAGAGTAGCGAAGATGCGGAGAATTTCATAGCCACACATCCATGCTTCTGATCTGGCGACATGCGATTTGTCGACCGGAGCGTTGTCCTGCAGGAGGAGGGTACATTTGCTGATCTTGCCCCGCCTCTTGATTTTGACAGCTTCCCTTAATTTCCTCAAAAGTGAAGCATAATAGGCTCCTGTAATTGTGATACCCTTTGCCAGGAAATCTGTCATCACTACTCCGCCCTGGTCCCAGAAGACTGTGAGCATGACCTTGCAAGCGGAGGGCTGCACGCTTGCCTTCTTGGAGGTGGTGAGTCTGTATCTTCTATTTCTTTCATGAGTTCTCCTTTGGCAGCACTATTCCATTCGAATAAACCTTTACTCCTCTTTTCATCACCAGCACCGCACATTTACTAATCCCAAACTCCATACAATGCCTTGTAAGGATGCCCCCACAAGTTCTACCAGTCTCTCCATTCCCTTTTCATTTCTACCGAATATTTTCAAATCATCCATAAAGAGTAGATGGTTGAGGCGTCTGTCACCATATCCAAAGTCATACCCCAGTTTTTCTCTCTTCTTGAAATATCCCACGTTTAATGCCAACCTGCCCCATCTCCTCTCTGTTTGCTGTCAGTACCGTTTTCCATTGAGCCATACTTGTCTCCAAAAGCTCTACCACATTCTCAGCAACCTTCATCATCCATAGTGTTTCACGTATCCATGAATGAGGAACCATGTCATAAGCCTTTCTGTAATCGATTCATGCTACGCTCAGATTCCTCTTCTTCTTCGCATCCTGCATTATTGCTTTATCAATTAGTAGTTGCTCTTTAGTGCCTTTCGAGCCTTTCCGCCACCCTCTTTGGTTCGTCAAGAAAAACACCATTACTCTCTAGATGTTCATAATTTCCCCCGCAAATATTCCAGTCAACAATTTCCACATCAATGGCAGACATGTAATTGATCTATAATTATTGGCATCTGTTCTTTTTGCAGGATCTTTCCTAATCAGTGTTGTTCTTCCCTTCACAAGCCAATCAAGGGCATCTCCCGGCTCTACGACCCTTTTCAGAGCAGCAGCTATAGGTGAATAAAAGCATTGGAACTGTTTAAACCAGAAGCCCATCACTCCATCTGGACCATCTGCCTTCCAGTTTGTCATCCTTCGTATGCCAGCTTTAACGTCATCAGTGATTATCTCAACGTTCTTCATCTGATGCATTTCTGATAGCCTTTCTCTGACCTCTCCCAACCAGCTAGCCTTCTCATTATATCGCCCTTCGACAGACCAAACCCCACTCCAGAACTTCCTTGCATCTTTTGCATTTGAAGTCTTGTTATTTCCCGCCTGTTTACTGCCATTTAATTCTTTATACAGCTGAGACAGATTGTTCCGGAAAAGGTTGTTCTGCCGAAATGCAAAACTTTTTCGAACAAAGTTCCTAATTTTCATACCACCAGTGTGGACCTTCTCTTTCAACATTGTTAGAATGATCATCGTTCCTTTTTCCAGCAATCTATACCTCCTTTCAAGCTCGTCATTGGCTTTCTGTCCTAGTTTAACTCCTTTTCTTATTTCTTCGATTCTACCAATGTCTTTCCGCCACCGTTTAATACTTTCTTCAAGCCACCTCTGTCAGTGTGCCCTTCTAGCCTTCATTTCTTCTTCATTTCTTCTTCTTCTTCTTCTTCTTCTTCTTCATAATAATAATAATAATAATAATAATAATAATAATTGTTTGCTATTTTATTTCTATAGTTTAATATATGTTAATTGTTTCCTCAAAGTTTAGAATTTCAGCTTCCTCATTTAATAATAATAATAATAATAATAATAATAATAATAATAATAATAATAATAATAATAATAATATTGCTAATAATTGTGATTACTCGTTCCAACAGCTAACAAAAGACGGGATAAACAATCAGAAGAACAAACATTTAGTATCAAGTTTTACACCCTCTTTAAGAAAGGTCTTGTTTGTGTGCTCAGAAGACACGATTCTGCTCAAATCGACTCAACTTGTTTAAAGATGTGATCTGATAGAATGCTGTTTACTTAGAATTGTCATATATGGCGCGTACGCGAGGTCGCGGGTGTTAAGACACGACTCTGTTTGAACAGCAGGTGAACATAACAATGGAGTCGGCGGTTGTGTACGCAGCGATTAGTGCGAAAAGGCAGACAGCTTTAAGAAGAGATTAGCCAGGAAGAGTGAACGTTACTGCGAAGCTACAGGAAAGGTCGCATGAAGCAAAGATGATGCGAGAAAATGTGAGATACAGGAGGAAGCTATCTAAATTGAAAGCTGAGTTCAACTAGGATTTCCTACGCTCAAATAATTAGTCAATATTTTCTAAACTTAAACCTTTATATACCTATCTATCCATATCTATCGACTTTTATTATTATATGTAAGATCTTTGACTCTGTGTGTGAGTTCATTCCTTATGGTCTCAAAAACGGCTGGACTTTTTTTGGGGGGGGGGCGATTTTACACGATGGTAGTTAATGTGTCTGGGAGTGGTATCACTAGGGCTGTGATAACAGCATATTATTTTCATTGTTTTGACTCTTGAATATATATCCTTTAATATCTTATATGTTTTTATATAGACGGATGGGGTTTTCGGTTGATTAAGTGTGTCGAAATGTCGGATATATACCCGAGAGTCAAAAGAATGAATATAATATTCTATTGTCACAGTCCTAATTATCAAGTAGCTGAATGCGTCTTATAAATTGATAATCGAAGGAATCTGATTAAAGAAGGAAGTCCGATAGTGAACATGTTTATACAAACAGACGTGTCGCGGCTTGGCCGCTAACAAACAACAACAACAACAACGACGGCATTACAAACGACCAGCAATTAATAGACTCTACCAAAATCAGCAGTAGCAAGTAAACAACAACAACAACAACGACGGCATTACAAACGACCAGCAATTAATAGACTCTACCAAAATCAGCAGTAGCAAGTAAACAACAACAACAACAACGACGGCATTACAAACGACCAGCAATTAATAGACTCTACCAAAATCAGCAGTAGCAAGTAAACAACAACAACAACAACGACAGCATTACAAACGAACAGCAATTAATAGACTCTACCGAAATCAGCAGTAGCAAGTAAACAACAACAACAACAACAACAACAGCGCGACAGACGACAACCAATTGAGGGCCTTTCGCCAAAATCATCAGCAGCAGCAATGTCGGCGGCTGTCACGTGATTTCAGGGCCCCGTTGTAGAAAAGAAATTTAAAAAAAACATCTTTTCTACAACAATAACAAAAACAACAAACTTTAATTTCCTGAAAAAAACTTTGAAATACAAACAACGAAATCCTTCAGCATCGACTGCTCGTAAAGAACACATCCGGGAATTAATATTAACTGTTGTTTATAAATAGAAACAATTTCCTGCCCGTCCCCGGTATCTAGCAGCCCTCTGAATATTTTCGGCGATATTTTCGCCGCTCGACTGCCCCAAGAAGACCAGGAACCCGCCCAGGGCAACCGGAAAGGTAGGAGTAGCAGCACCAGTCAAAGCCTCCGCTCCTGCCCCGACCACAAGCCTCCCAGAAGCACTTGCGGGCTGGGTTACGGTCACCAAAAAAGGGAAGACCCCCCAACAGTCATCCCCACAGACGGTGACCAGAGACCAACCCGAAAAACAAGAGGCCATGGAGACACAGGCACCCCCCTCCTCAAACAAGAGGAAATTACAAGAGTCTGAGGAGGAGGTAGTGTCTGAGGAAGAGGAGGCAACGGCAGCTCCGTCCAAACTGAGCGCCACAGAGATCAGGAGGGCCAGAAGGAGGAAGAGCAGGAAGACACGAGCCGACCCCCCAACTCCTACTGATAAAGACACCTCAGCAGTCCCGCAAGTTAAGCAACCTGCCACCCCACTACCTCAGCAGCCCGAGCAACTACCCCCCTCCCCAGATCTCCCCAAAGCCCCAAGAGACCTTTCACCACCCCCATCCTGTGATAAACCACCCCAGGAAGAAACTGTGTCAACTACCCCCACTCCACCCCCCTCCCCTCACCCCCAACCTAAAAGCCCCCCTTCCCCAACAAGGCCAGTTCGCACGGAAAGAACTAAAAAATTACCATTCCTGCCAGGGGGCAGAATATGCGAGCTGGACCCGCACCACACAACGCCGGACCTCAAAGGACAGCAAAAGGTCCATTATAACAAGCTGAAGGGTCTCGCTTACGTTGATGGCGACAGCGTAGCGGACCCAACAAAATTCAAGAACGCGCCGATGTTGACCACCTTTGTGAGGATCAACAAGGACACTAGGACTCAAGCCCTCTGGGCCATGATAAAAGCAGCGAAGGATGCGATCCCGGGCCAGCAGCTGGTGGACAGGGACCATCCTTCACTGAAAAACTTTTTCTTTAAGTGTGAGGGCAGAGTCCCTGTGTACATACACCCCTCATTCTACAGGGCACTCAAACTAACCTTCCCCCTGGACGTGGGAGGTGTGGCCAAGGACGGAGTACCCTCAGCAGATTTACTTACCGGCAGCCTCGGCCAGGCCTGCCACGTCCTCACTGCCAAGGATTTCAGACCCGTCTGTGACACTGAATAAGGTAAGTGAGCATGGCTTTGAACTTGGCTACATTGAATGTGAGGGGCATCAGGTGTCGAAGCAGGGCCTCGCGCGTTGTGAGAGACTTGGTGTCCCTTAAGGTAGATATCGCCGCTATCCAGGAGACCCACTTTATTTGTGACGAGGATTGTCAGGTGCTGGTGAACGATTATGATGTTTACTCAGTATATGGCAATACTAATAGTCGTGGAATCTCCTTGCTAGTGAGTCGCACCCTGTCAGCGTCGGTGAATGTTGTTCACGCAGGCGAGGACGGGCGGCTAGTTGTTGTTGATGTTGCCGTTAATAGTAGTGTGTTTCGGATTGTCGCGGTTTATGCTCCCAATTCTGCTGTAGAGAGGGCATCCTTTTTTCGACGGTTGGAGGGCTTCTTAGTGGATCCGGAACGGTTAGTGCTAATGGGTGATTGGAATGCGATCCTTGATCCCCAAATAGATAAGGTCGGGGGGACTAGTGGGTCGGTGCGGTGTGACAGCACTCTGTTCGACCTGATGGCCTCGTGCGATCTCGTCGACAGATTCCGGCTGGACCATCCGGGGCGGGAGATGTGGACGTGGAATCTTGGAACGCCTTCCCATCCGAGTACTTACTTGGATCGGATGTTAGTTAGAAGAGGTGACGTAGACTTTCTATCGTGCCCCACGTTCCACTGGTTAGGACACTCGGACCATAAACTCGTTATGGCCCGTTTGAACTTAAGTGCTAGGCCTAAACTAGCCGGATACTGGAAGTTCAACAGCACCTTGTTGGAGTTGGAGGACTACCGGTTGAAGGTTACAGAATTAATTCAGAGGGCTTTAGTGGGGGCGGTTACAGGGAGTAAGTGGTGGGTTAGTCTTAAGGCCAAGATTAGGCGCTTCTCTGTCCAATACAGCCAACGCCTCGCGTTAGATAAGGCTAAGGCAAAGAAGCGCTTAGAGGATAAGCTGACCCGGGCGGTGGAGAGGGGGGATCCCCTAGAGGCAGCACTAGCTAAACAAGACCTCAACCGCTTGGCTAGCGAGCGGTATGAAGGTCAAGTAGTTAGGGCCAGATTAATGAAAGTTTCCAACGAGGCTGTGAATGTTGACGCTGTTGAGCGTAAGGCTGCTCTAAGGCGCGGTTCGGACGGGTACATTCGTAAAGTACATAACCTGGAAGGACACGCCCTAGCTTCGACTCGGGAGATCTGCGAGGGGTTTCGGGAGCATCTATCGGAGCGCTTCACCCAACTACCCGGACTCAGGGTCGATGAGTTTGGCAGCTATTTGGCTGACTCGCCCCGCCTCACGGCGGCTCGGGCAGCTAGCTGTGATGGTCTTGTTACTGAACATGAGGTCATTACTGCGTTGAAGCAGGTCGGCTACAACAAATCCCCGGGGCTTGATGGTTTACCCTACGAGTTCTACGTGAGGCTGTCGCCCATGTTGGTCCCTATTCTGAAGGATATGTTCAACCATTGGTTTGCCCAGGGTTCCATCCCTGGACAGGTGACCAAGGGAGTGATCACATTGCTGAGGAAAGGTCAACGGCATGGTGGGAGGGAAAGCTTTGATGATTTTAGGCCCTTGACTCTGCTAAACACAGAGTTAAAGATTTTGGCAAAGATTCTTGCGAATCGCTTGCAGGTTGTCATCACTGACTTGATCGAACCGGACCAGACTTATGCTGTGAAGGGGAGATCGATTCAAGACAATTTGCACTTGATACGCTCGATCATAGAGGGGACAGAAGACGACGCCGAAGCCGCGCTGATCAGTTTGGATCAGTCCAAGGCATTCGATAGGGTCGACCATCGGTTCCTAGGATCTGTGCTAGAGGCCGCCGGATTTAATCCGGACTTCCGCAAGTGGATCTTTGTCCTGTATGATAGGCCGACGGTAGCGGTGCAGATCAACGGTAAGCTGTCGGAGTCATTCGCTGTCTCTCGGTCGGTGCGTCAGGGCTGTCCGCTGTCGCCTCTGTTGTACGTCCTGGCGTTGGAACCCCTCCTTCGCAAGTTAAGGGACGAGGCGGCTACACCAGTCCTGCGCGGAATAGCCCTCCCTGGAGGCACACGAGCCAGGGTTTCCGCGTTCGCTGATGACGTCACCGTGTTCGTGTCTTGCCACACGGACGTTCAAGCGGTGGTCGAGGCGCTCGCTCGATACGAAGAAGTTACAGGGGCCATGTTCAACCGCAGCAAGTCTGTCGGCCTGCGGTTGGGGGCCTGGACCGGGGTAAACTCGCTTCCAGGTATTTTCAGCTGGACCGATGGACCGGTCCGTATTCTCGGTATCTGGTTTGGACCGGGACTTCAGCTGGAAAAGAATTGGTCGGAAGTATATGGCAAGGTCAAATCGTCGGTGAAGACTTGGATTGGAAGGAAATTGTCCTTGAAGGGTCGGGCGGAGGCGTGCGCTACATACGTCTTCCCGCTCATCCTTTACCGATTGTCTGTACTTCCTCTCCCTGCAGAACGACTAACCCGCTTACAAGGGTGCCTCGATTCACTATTGTGGAAGGAGGGTAAGCATTATGTCTGCAGAGAGGTCTGTGTCCAGAAGCCGAGCGAGGGAGGCCTGGGTCAGCCCAGTCTCTTGTGTCATAGAAATGCCGAGAGATTGGCTTTCTTGGGTCGTTCGCTTGAAGAAGACGCTCCTTGGGTCCCTGTGGTTGAGAACGCGTTTCCCAATCTCAAATCCAACTCCTCGGTAGAAGGTCGTCGTAGGCCGAGGGGGGAGTCTAAGTTCTTCTCCGAATGCCGGACCGCTCTTAGAGCTTTGCCGGGGACCAGTGTCCTCGATCAGCCAAGAAAGAAACTATATCGGGAGCTAGTGGAGGGGACCGCGAAGGATCCACTTTGTAGGCGGATGGGATGGGCGATGGGGGTTGTCCGCTCTCATTGGAGTTGGGCGCCGGGACGGGAGATTCTGAACAACTCGGAATTTTCCCTCACCTGGCGACTGGTCCGTAACGCGCTGCCCCTTCTCGACGTACTCCGCCGGTATAAAGAAAATACAAGTGGCTTCTGTCCGCGCTGTGACGAACGCGAGCCCGAAACGATCGGGCACGCGTTTTTTAGTTGCAGCCGGATCCAGCCCTTATTGGAGTACGTCGAGGGGGTAGCGGCTCGCATCGATGCCGAATGTCCGCTCGATCTCGACGAAGGGTTTTTTGTGTACAACATGGAGCCGCCGTTCCCCAGGGAGGAAAGAATGGTTTTCCTGGCGATCCTGGCAGTAGCGCGCATGGTGATTTGGATCACGCGCCTCAAGTTGGTCCACGAAGGGACATCTGTTCCAGATCGTGATCTGATCGTTTACTTTAAACATCTGCTTAAGGTAAAGATCAGATGCGATTGGAGGAGGTTGCCTAGAACGGATTTCGACAAGAGGTGGGTGCACAGCACTAGCTTGTGCATCCGTCGAGGAGTCAAGTTTCAATACGTGTTCCCTCCTTAAGCATGGCACGGGCGGTGCTGGGGCCTTCGGAACCCACCCCGCTTAGGTTCTAGCTAAGAAAAACTTAAGAAGACTCTTGACTGGTGGTATAAATGAGATCCTGTTCCTGATTTTATTTTTTGGTACTAGAGAACCTCTGAGTCTGCCCATCCCCTTTGTGCCACATCCTTGTTTTTTCAACATCCCCGGTCACTCCCCTACTCAGAGGTCACCTTCCAACCCTCCTCCACCCGTCGCTTTGTCTTCTCCCACTGCCATTAAGATATTTTCCCCAATCCCCAATTAGGGATGCCCTGCTTGTTTTCGGTTCCCCGGAAAACAGTGGGGGGTCTAGTCACCTAGATTAGTACAGGGGGGTCTCACTAACAACTCTGTAGGTCGTATTGTTTGTTTTTCATACGAACACTTTTAGTTCTTTCCCCACTCCACGAACAATCTTCTCCCTTGATTCAAAAACTTTTTTATTTCTAATGAAATTGAACTTTCTTTTTTTTCACACATGCACACACACACCTTTTAAAAAAAAAAAAAAAAAAAAAAAAAAAAATGCATACACAAACATACAGACAACTCTTCTTCAACTGTAAATATTGTTTTCATTCTTAAACGCTGGGGATTTATTAGTTAGTTTAAGATCCATAGAGTGAATGAGGTATTTTGGTAAATGTTGCCAGTCAAGAGTAAGACTCCAAAGTCTACATTCATTTCCTTTTTAATTACTTTAGTCACAAAGACCCTGAACCCTTCCCCTCCCAAACGTCGATTAGGGCCTTGTGCCTAATTTTGTTGTTTTAAAAATTGTTTGTTGATTTTACGAAGCAATAAAATATATATTTTCGGCAAAGCTCTGCACTTGCTCACGGTTCCCTAACCGTTCGACGCTCGCGCAATCACTGTGACTCCAGTCTCACCACTGTAGCAGTCCAGTCCACCACCACTACAGTGGCTCCGGTCTCCACGCCGTAGAAGTCCACTACCACTACAGTGGCTCCGGTCTCCACGCCGTAGAAGTCCACTACCACTACAGTGGCTCCGGTCTCCACGCCGTAGAAGTCCACATCATCACCACGACTCTGGCCTCCATGTCGTCTGTACCTTTCATACACTGACTTCTTCCTTCAGTGTCAGTCCGATCCGAGCGTCCGTCCGTACTTGATGAACACTGAACCTTCAGTGTTGCTAATTCGTTCGTCTGTACCTCTCATACACTGACTTCTTCCTTCAGTGTCAGTCCGATCCGAACGTCCGTCCGTACTTGATGAACACTGAACCTTCAGTGTTGCTAATTCGTTCGTCTGTACCTCTCATACACTGACTTCTTCCTTCAGTGTCAGTCCGATCCGAGCGTCCGTCCGTACTTGATGAACGCTGAACCCTCAGCGTTGCTAATTCGTTCGTCTGTACCTTTCATACACTGACTTCTTCCTTCAGTGTCAGTCCGATCCGAGCGTCCGTCCGTACTTGATGAACACTGAACCCTCAGTGTTGCTAATTCGTTCGTCTGTACCTCTCATACACTGACTTCTTCCTTCAGTGTCAGTCCGATCCGAGCGCCCGTCCGTACCTAGTGGATGCTGAAAACTCAGTGTTGCCAATTGTCCGTCCGTTCCTCTCATAGCCTGAGGCTAACGTATCAGTAACATCTCAGTCGGACCCAAGTCAAACAATCACCCGCATCAGTTACCACGCCGATTCCTCCGACGTCATTCCAGCTTACGGCGAACCGACAAGCATCCCCCTTACCGAATACACCGGCGACGGATCCCGGACCAGCATCGCCCAGTGAACAAATTTGCATTTGCCACCCTTTCGTTTGTTTAAATAAAAGGCGAATCTTCGTCTTTAAACTAAACCACCAGAGTTTGTCATTTCTTCTTTGTCCTGTTGTTTCATTCCTTGTCCTTGTGTCTGATATATATTTAGTTGCACGGTCAGTTGGCTAACCACCTTCAGGCCTCCCCGCAACAAGTGGTGACCCCGACGTGATACTACAGACACAGGCTTGGAAAAATAGACAGGCAGAGAAGATGGCAGAAAGCACAGAGCCGGAGATTAACTTTTCTGCCCCGCTGGTCCAGTTACCGCCTTACAATCCAGTGAACCCCAGGAGTTGGTTCATCCAGCTCGAAGCAATTTTTGCAGCCCGGAGGGTCGTTCGCCAGGACTCGAAATACGCCTCAGTGGTGCAGGCACTACCTCCATCTATGGTAGAAGAAGTAGAGGACATCCTCCTCAACACTCCAGAGCAACTCCCATATACCTGCCTTAAGGAAGCAATCCTCAAGCGAACCGGCCGTTCAGACGAGGATCTCATCAGAGACCTATTTTCGAATGTGACTCTCGGGGACAGAACCCCATCCCAGCTCCTGCGACTGATGAAGAGCCGACTCGGCAACAACAGCATGGCAGAGCCCATTCTCCGCGGTCTTTGGTTGGATCGGCTTCCGCAAAACATTACCCAGGTCCTGGCACTAGTACCCGTAGAGACGCCCCTGGAAATAGTGGCAGACTCGGCCGACAAAGTATACTCACAGGCACACCAACGGATACATCATGTCGAGAGTGACCCCGGGCACCGCTCACGACGATTGGAAGACGAACTTACTCGACTGCGAGCAGAGCTGAGAGAGCTCAAACTCTCCCTACGCCAGAGACAACGTAGCCCAATACCCCACACCCGGAACCGAAGCCGTACCCGCTCCCCAAGCCGAGGACAAAGGAACCTCCCAGGCACATGTTGGTACCACCAATCCTTCGGTGACCGGGCCCAAAAATGCCAACCTCCTTGCAATTACAATAAGGCCCAGGGAAACGAATAAACCGACAGACAGCGACGACTACTCCTGTCGGGACACATCCACACAGTCGTCTTTTCTATGTGTGGGACCGTAATAACAGTCTCAAATTCTTAGTGGACACCGGCGCCGCTATCAGTGTTATACCACCCACCAACAGACCCACCCTGAAACCCACCTCCTTTCAACTTCGAGCAGCAAATGGATCAACCATACAAACCTTCGGCAACAAGGA
The DNA here is from genome assembly GCF_053919585.1 of Euprymna scolopes. Taxonomy (NCBI): domain Eukaryota; kingdom Metazoa; phylum Mollusca; class Cephalopoda; order Sepiida; family Sepiolidae; genus Euprymna; species Euprymna scolopes. The sequence goes on along the minus strand of NC_136506.1, from coordinate 37,526,760 downwards.
ACTAACCCTCAACCTCAACCTCAGGCGGGATTTCAAATGGTCATTTACATTGGCCGATGTGAAAACACCATTACTCGGTGCCGATTTCCTGGCCTATTACAACCTGTCCGTCCACATGAGGACAAGGACCCTGTCTGACGGCGTGACCTCGATAAAAATCATAGGAACCCCTTCAAGCCTCAACACGACGGGAATCAGCGTGGCAACACAACACGATCCACGGTACGCAACCATCCTGCACCGGTACAAGGACCTAACTCAGCCCATTAAATCTACCGATGCAGGGGAACACCAGACGCAACACCACATTAAGACGACCGGACAACCAGCATTTTCCCGACCCAGAAGACTACCTCCACACAAACTAGCTTACGCCAAGAAAGCATTTGAAGAGATGTTGGCGGACAACACCATCCGCCCATCGGACAGCCCATATGCTTCACCACTGCACCTGGTACCCAAACCGAACGGCGAGTTCCGTATATGCGTGGACTATCGGAAACTAAATTCATCCACGGTCCCCGACCGGTACCCCGTTCCTCACATCCATGACTTCGCCGCCGGCCTACAGGGAGCCAGAATTTTTTCGAAAATAGACCTGACTAAGGCCTACTATCAGGTCCCAGTGGCCTCAGAGGACATCCCAAAGACAGCAGTGACAACTCCCTTTGGACTCTTTGAGTTTACCAAAATGCCTTTCGGATTACGCAACGCAGCCCAAACATTTCAGAGACTCATAGACGAAGTCTTGCGTGGACTACCTTACGTCTATGCTTACATTGACGACATCCTGGTGGCTAGCAGAGATGCTGACCTACACGAGAAACATCTGGATGAAGTGTTCCGCCGCCTAGCACATTACGGCCTCCGGATCAACCCAGACAAATGCGAATTCGGAGCACAACACATTGACTTTTTAGGCCATCACACCGACGCTCGTGGAATCACCCCTCTGCCAGAGAAAGTAGAAGCTATCCAGAATTTTCCGGTACCCACATCAATCAAGCAGCTGCGACGTTTCCTGGGAATGATAAATTTTTACCGAAGATTCATCCCAGGATGCTCAAGTCTCCTCACCCCTCTGACGAATATCATACAGAGAAAAAACAAACCCATCTCTCTGGAAGGCGACCAGCTGAAGTCCTTCCACACAGCAAAAGCATCACTGGCTAACTTCACGAAATTAGCACACCTTGACCAGGACGTCCGAACGCGGATATTCCTCACGACAGACGCTTCAGACACTGGAGTCGGGGCCGTGGTAGAACAAGAAATCGATAATCAGCGAAGTCCAATCGCATTCTTCTCAGCTAAATTATCGTCGGCACAGTCGAGGTACAGCACCTTCTCAAAAGAACTCCTGGCAATATACCTTGCCATCAAGCACTTCCGGCACCTATTGGAAGGAAGACATTTCACGGTTCTTACAGATCACAAACCGTTAACAACCTCCCTGTCAAACAACTCTGACAAGTATTCGACACGCGAAATCAGGCATTTGGACTACATTTCGCAGTTCACGTCCGACATCCAATACGTGAAAGGAAGAGACAATGCTGTTGCCGACGCCCTGTCCCGCTCTGACGTCAACTCTATTGAAGACGGCCCACTCAGCCAAGAGATGATAGCGACAGCTCAGGAATCCGACACAACCCTCCCTGAGGCCTTAGAAAACACATCTCTGCAACTAAAGGAATTTCCGGCACCGTTCAGCAGTAAGACCTTGTACTGCGACACAAAGTTGAGCAATCCCAGGCCCTACGTACCACCGGCACTAAGGAAACAAATCTTCAACCACTTTCATGGATTATCACACCCCAGCAAACGGGCAACCGTTAAACTTATCGCTGACCGTTTCGTCTGGCCTAACATGAACTTCGATGTCCGGAACTGGGTAGCGACTTGCCTTGAGTGTCAGAAATGCAAAGTCCAACGACACACGAAATCTCCACCAGGCACATTCAACAACCCTGACGCACGATTTAGCCATATTCATGTCGACATCGTCGGACCCCTCCCGATGTGCCAGGACTTTCAATACCTCCTCACCATAGTCGACCGATTCTCCAGGTGGCCAGTAGCAGTACCCATCAGTGACACCTCTGCTAACACTGTAGCAAAGACAGTACTGCGAGAATGGATAGCCATCTTCGGCGTACCCGGTATCATTACCACAGACCGAGGTGCGCAGTTCCAATCCTCACTTTTCCAAGGATTTACGCAGATGCTCGGCGTTAAACATATAAAAACCACCGCCTATCACCCATGCGCCAACGGTCTCGTCGAACGATTTCATCGAACACTCAAAGTTTCTCTATCTACGAAACACCCCACTAACAACTGGGTGGATGAACTCCCCCTAATACTCCTATCTATCCGGAACTCTCTCAAAGAGGATTTGGAATGTTCACCAGCGGAAATAGTATTTGGCACACCACTCTCCTTGCCCGGTCAATTTTTCGATGATACGAAGCTTGACCTCACTGCTACAAACTCTTTCACCCAAGAACTACGCCATAAAATGGCCCAGTTAAAGTACTCACAGCCAAGGCAACCCACACCAAACACCCACGTTCCACAACAGCTCCGGGATTGCGAATTTATTTTCATCCGTAATGACGCGGTCAAGAAGCCCCTGACACCGACATACCAGGGTCCCTTTAGAGTCCAGAAACGCTCGGACAAGCACCTCACCATCGAGCGAGGAAATCGAACAGACACCGTCTCGATCGATAGAGTAAAACCTGCTCGACTAGAGAAATCCATACACGAGCCTGAACGCAGCTCAATCCATAGAGATCCCCCATCTGCACCAGAAAGCATCCGGGTACAACCTGCTCCACCAGAGCCAGCAGCGGATCATGAAGCACACACCATCCCACCAAGAAAAACCCGTGTAGGAAGGAAAGTCACCTTCCCAGAAAAATACAAATCGTACATTTACTTTAATTGATAACGATCAATTATCCAGGGAGGGGGCCTTGTCGCGGCTTGGCCGCTAACAAACAACAACAACAACAACGACGGCATTACAAACGACCAGCAATTAATAGACTCTACCAAAATCAGCAGTAGCAAGTAAACAACAACAACAACAACGACGGCATTACAAACGACCAGCAATTAATAGACTCTACCAAAATCAGCAGTAGCAAGTAAACAACAACAACAACAACGACGGCATTACAAACGACCAGCAATTAATAGACTCTACCAAAATCAGCAGTAGCAAGTAAACAACAACAACAACAACGACAGCATTACAAACGAACAGCAATTAATAGACTCTACCGAAATCAGCAGTAGCAAGTAAACAACAACAACAACAACAACAACAGCGCGACAGACGACAACCAATTGAGGGCCTTTCGCCAAAATCATCAGCAGCAGCAATGTCGGCGGCTGTCACGTGATTTCAGGGCCCCGTTGTAGAAAAGAAATTTAAAAAAAACATCTTTTCTACAACAATAACAAAAACAACAAACTTTAATTTCCTGAAAAAAACTTTGAAATACAAACAACGAAATCCTTCAGCATCGACTGCTCGTAAAGAACACATCCGGGAATTAATATTAACTGTTGTTTATAAATAGAAACAATTTCCTGCCCGTCCCCGGTATCTAGCAGCCCTCTGAATATTTTCGGCGATATTTTCGCCGCTCGTTGGCTTGGTTTTTTCGGCAAAGCTCTGCACTTGCTCACGGTTCCCTAACCGTTCGACGCTCGCGCAATCACTGTGACTCCAGTCTCACCACTGTAGCAGTCCAGTCCACCACCACTACAGTGGCTCCGGTCTCCACGCCGTAGAAGTCCACTACCACTACAGTGGCTCCGGTCTCCACGCCGTAGAAGTCCACTACCACTACAGTGGCTCCGGTCTCCACGCCGTAGAAGTCCACATCATCACCACGACTCTGGCCTCCATGTCGTCTGTACCTTTCATACACTGACTTCTTCCTTCAGTGTCAGTCCGATCCGAGCGTCCGTCCGTACTTGATGAACACTGAACCTTCAGTGTTGCTAATTCGTTCGTCTGTACCTCTCATACACTGACTTCTTCCTTCAGTGTCAGTCCGATCCGAACGTCCGTCCGTACTTGATGAACACTGAACCTTCAGTGTTGCTAATTCGTTCGTCTGTACCTCTCATACACTGACTTCTTCCTTCAGTGTCAGTCCGATCCGAGCGTCCGTCCGTACTTGATGAACGCTGAACCCTCAGCGTTGCTAATTCGTTCGTCTGTACCTTTCATACACTGACTTCTTCCTTCAGTGTCAGTCCGATCCGAGCGTCCGTCCGTACTTGATGAACACTGAACCCTCAGTGTTGCTAATTCGTTCGTCTGTACCTCTCATACACTGACTTCTTCCTTCAGTGTCAGTCCGATCCGAGCGCCCGTCCGTACCTAGTGGATGCTGAAAACTCAGTGTTGCCAATTGTCCGTCCGTTCCTCTCATAGCCTGAGGCTAACGTATCAGTAACATCTCAGTCGGACCCAAGTCAAACAATCACCCGCATCAGTTACCACGCCGATTCCTCCGACGTCATTCCAGCTTACGGCGAACCGACAAGCATCCCCCTTACCGAATACACCGGCGACGGATCCCGGACCAGCATCGCCCAGTGAACAAATTTGCATTTGCCACCCTTTCGTTTGTTTAAATAAAAGGCGAATCTTCGTCTTTAAACTAAACCACCAGAGTTTGTCATTTCTTCTTTGTCCTGTTGTTTCATTCCTTGTCCTTGTGTCTGATATATATTTAGTTGCACGGTCAGTTGGCTAACCACCTTCAGGCCTCCCCGCAACAGACGTCACAAATTCATTTGAGAAGTTTAATCACCGCACAAGCAGAAAAGTCAAGCCTATAAAATCAACGGCAGAATTTTTATAAGGTAGGGGGCGCACATTACTGACGAAAATGGCTGGATATGTGCGAATGTGAATTGTCGATAATGGACAGCAATCCTGACTGGAACTGTCTTCGCTAAATTTCGGGTAAAAATAAAACAAACTAACCCACTCACTTTTGTTTTAACTTTTTACTTGAAAATACTTGAAATGAAACACGCGAAAAATACCTTACCCTTACCCTAAACTGATTGCCCATAAAAAGGAAGTGGGGCTTAGAAAATAAAGTTTTTTTTTCCAATTTTCCTTTAAAAAAAAAAAAAAAATTTCCCATTTTTAAACAAACAAACTAATTTATAAAAAACTTGTTTATTTTAACCTTTTCTTGAAAACATTTGCTTAAAAATATATATTTGACTAAAAAAAAAAAAACACTTATAACCTTATTTTCATACAGTTAAAAAATATGAATTACGGGAGTTTTTTTTTGTTTTTTATGTTTAAACATTTAACATGCTTCAACGTTTATTATTTTGGTATTTTCTTTTACGTAGCGTTGTTATGATTTCATCATCGACGCTCGACATAATCCGGCTGTTGACGTCATATTCCGGAGAGAGCCGAGCGAATTCTGAGTTACGTCAGGTTCAAAGGATAAATTAGAACCAACAGCTCGGTGATCACTAACATTTTGTTCGCGGTAAAGACAGTTCGTGTGTCAACCAAGGTCATATAGCTGTATATCTCAACAACGGATTCCAAACCATAGATCGACAGCCTGTGAGTTGCGCGTTGCGATTAATAAGTTACCTGTTTTGTCGTTCACCTCCCAAGTACTAACGTAATAAATAACAATGATTCACATTAGTAAATATACAAACTGTATTTTATGATGATGTTTACATGTCTATAAAGTGAATTCTTCCACATTTTCTGATCAGTTTTTTCATGACGTATAGCTAAGAAGTGCGACGAACGGTGTCACCAGCAATGCAAATTTGAAAGGGGATCAAAATTAAAAGGGAAACTAATGATAATATTAAAATTACTTCGATATTTTTCATATTTCTTAGTACTGGGATTTCTATGTGAGTGTTTTGAGCACAACACACTCAATGGGTTGGTTCGAGTATCATCAGAGTTTACCAAACTCCTACACACCACTGACCCCCTTCGTACAATCTTTACGCTTTTGGACGCAGATATCTTCGGTTTGTCTGAGTAACGAGGATTAGAAGGAAGTTACTGTCAGAGGCTGAGCAGACTGATTCGTATCTGTAGTTTTAATCTGTCTTTGCGCAGCAAGCTCCTATGTAATAAAGAGCAAGAATTCGTCTTACTACCACCATTGAAAAAGACATCATTTCCCTCCCCTGCGTACAGCAAACAAAACAGAATTTTAATGAACAGCGTTTCTTCCTAGGAACGCATTAACACGGAACTGCTTCCCTTCAAATACTAGTTTACTCGTGTTCTTAAATAATCAAATCATGACCAATATATAAATCGTGTCTAATAATTTCAGTATTTTTGATCATCCAACTTTAAATGGAATTAATTTTTACCATCGAATTGTTTATTTGGAACTGAGAAATAATTACCCATTAGGAAGCACATCCAAGTCATATCGACGTTTAACGTGCTTCATAATATCTTCTCATATGTTATATCTTTCAATGGAGTTGGGACATAGTTTCTAATGTAACTAATAGTGTTGGGACGATTAATCGGAATCGGAATTGGGATTTGAAAAAATCGGAACATTTAGGAATATCGAAATCGGTATCGGAATCGAAAAAAATGTGTGCCTATTTTCCGATGCTCAAGCGATTCTTTTAATTATTTTTTTATTATTTGATTCTGTTTAAAGCAAAATCTATAATCGCTGGTAATAATGATAATATAGTCTCTATTTATTGATATTAAACAGCCAGTAAAACTAAGATCGATAGATACCCCCACCCACGTGTGTTTTTCCATGTAGTAAAATATCAGCACACTTAATATATGTTTTTACGGTAATCGGGGAAAAATAACAAGCCTATAGCTAAATATTTATAGATTTATATAGAATCGGAATCGGTAATTGTATCGGAATCGGAAATTTACTATGGAATCGGTAATTGCATCGGAATCAGGAAAAATATCGGAATCGTCTCATCACTATTTACGAGTCTTGGAACCTGTTACTTGTTGTTTAAAGCATTTGACTTGCTCTAAAAGATCCGATATTCTTATCATCATAATCTGACGGAAACGCATTCGATATTGTACAATTGTGTGATAATTCGCAAACATTTAAATGTTCTTATATTCTAAGACTACTTTGGATTGCGACAAAAATAAAATTCGCCCAAGTATAGTTATATTTATCCTGCACTAACCAAACACAGGAAAAGATATCCAGAAAGTAAAAAAGAAAAACAAAAAAAAAAAACAACCGAAGACTTATCTGTTTTCTCGTAAAAAACATTTGGGGATTTGTTTATTTGAGTTTGAATGCAGGAATTATAAATTTCTGCTTGTGAATGGGTCATGTATTCTCATCGATAAACTCGCAGATTGAATAAATGCAGCTTAAGAACTGTGCTTATTTGCATATTTAGATATGGCGGATGACATGATCCCTAAGATGCTCCACTATATAGACAATGGCAATAGAAGAGTGAGCGGACAAAAAACACCGGCATAAAGACGTAATTAAAACTCCACCTAATAGAAATGAGCATTGGTATCCTAACCAGGTAAGCATATTTCCGAGTGAGTTCGTGTTGCAGTCTACACAAACGTAGTGGTTGAGGATAGGACAGAATCGCAGCCCAGCAAAGAAGATACAATCCCGACTGCATGTGCTATCTGTGGAAATATGTCCCACATCAGGAGAGGAGAGTTTCATCATCGGCAGATAAAGCACCAAGCACCTGTTCAGTCATTATTAGACATGGAAGACTTCGAGGAATGAACTGTAATGAATGCATGAAAAGTACTCTACTGCGCTAAAATCTGTTTTCTCCATATCAGAGCTTCCCAGCAAGAACGTTATCTCACACAAAGTAAAATGCTTTTCTTATATCTCACGGGGCGAAATTTTTAGGGACAAAGTTTTTATTCTAAAGACACTGCCGCACATTGCCGCAGGTCTTCCACTAAGCAGATTACAACGTTCTTCTTGTCAAAGTTGATATCAACATACACTTATGTCAGACTGTCCTTAGAAATATTCAAACATTTGAAAATCCGTCTTTCTCATTAAATCCTTATCCTCGAGTTGCATCAAACCTGTATATATGTTGACCCGTTTTAATTAAAAAATAAAACATAACAAATGCTGGTAATATCATAGTTTCATCTCATCAAAATCGGTTATTTTCATCTGTCTACTGGGGCGGGAACTTCAGGAAGCTCATTAGTGAGATTGACACCGGGCTATTCAATTTACCAACAAAGTCACTGGAAATGAGTTTATATAAAGCTATAGAAATAGATCTAACAAAAAAAAGGGAACGTTTGTTTTTAGTATCCTAAGGTCAACCAATCATCTTACTGCAAAACTTAGACTTCGACTAATACGGACAAATTTCGGTGCTCTATTTGTAGTTTGTATTACAAAGACGTGATTAGCTTGCAAGAAGTCGCTTCGTAATTAGAGAACACAAACTTATTTTCTTATGTTTGTCTTCAAAGAATAACGTTACACACAAAGATAACACTAACCATCATCATCATCATCATCATCATCATTTCCTCTATTAATTACACTTATCACGCTTAAGCAATCGGACAGTGGTGAAGATCTATTTGCTTCATCATAACGGTTACTATTAAATTGTCCGGACACTTGTCAGTAGTGATTTGTTTACTCAGCTTGTTTGGCCATCTCTTATTTCAGCCAATGTTTCTACGTCTACAATTAATGAAAATGTCACATATATATATATACATATATATGTATATATATATATGTATATATATATGCATACATACATTGCCGTATGTGTATAACGTATATACGTATCTATATTTTTTCATAAGATATTATGTATCTATTTTCAATATTTACTTCCATAGTGCCTAAAAAGGAGGTAGAGCCAGTAGTAGCATTTGAAAAATATATGGCGATAAAACTGCACAGACATTCCTGTGTTTCATCCTCAAATATCCGTCATAATTACGAATGTCCGGACCATTTCTCACAAAGATGTAATATGGAAAATTCTCAGCAGTCTAATTGCCAAATATATTTCAAAAACGTAATATATTGGTTCAATCCTTCGCTTGGGAAAGTTGCTAGCCTAGCTGAACTGATGAGTTGTGATCCAATGAAACATAACTGTATGTGCATGACTAAAAATATATAGTATATACTACTAAATCCGGGCCGGGGATATATTTAAATATAACAATAAAATGCAAACACAGGGGCATGGATGGGCATTTATGGATAGCAAACGCTTATCATAGGCAGATGAATCTTCTATATTAGGGGTATGTTCATAGGTCCTAGATTGGGTTCAATTTTCCCTTTTTATACAAAAAAGGTTTGAAACAAATAAAACAACAATTATTTTCTGTGAGATAGGCGGATACAAAATAAACACAAAAATCGAACACAAAATGATTTGCAAGAGATAACGAAACAAACACTTTTAAATCATATAAAACTAAATTTATTCATGATAAGGGGAAAGAAAGATTTAACAAAAACAAATATATTCAAAGCTAATGGGATTGGGGAATATTTTTAACATACTTACTGAAAGAGAATCCTATAACAGAAAGACAAAAGGTAAACGGCAGCAATCACGAGTAAAAATCCGATCTCCAGCTCGACAGAGAAAGAAAGTAATTTTTTTTTTTTTTTTGCACTACAGTTCAATTCTTTTCTTTTGGCAATTCACAATAGCTACAGTTAATCCAAATAAATTCTCTTGTGAGGAAAGAAAGTTTAAATCACCAAATTCAGTCTTTCAACGCCGTGCGACAAATTCCAGTTCCGCGTGGGAGACATAAGTTCCAATCGATGACTTTGCAGAGTTTTCGATTTGTTTCTTTTCTGTTTAAACATGCCTGTCGGCATCCGTTTTGGGTTATCCAAATAGCCTTATCGAGGGATTAATTTAGGTATCTTTTTTTTTCTCCGTCTTTGCCAACTTCGGAAATGTTACATCGCCTTAGTTGACCAGAAACACGTTTTACGCTGTCGGACTTTTGGTCAAAACTCTCAGCACGAGAGAATTATTTTTTTTTCTTTTATTTGTTTCGCCCCTCGATTCTAAAAATAGAATTGACGAAATCTTGTTATTTCCTTATTCTGCTTCTTGGGACAACGAGGTCATCACGTGCGCTGACCGGGTAAGACCTGTCACTTGCCTACATATTGGAGAAGGTGGGAGGTGTTTGGTGCTAACGTCGATCGAACATTTTTCAATTCCCTCGTTCTCCGTTTCTCTTTTCCTCTCACTTCCTTTTTCTCTCTATCCGTGGGTGATGTAATCCGTAGTGTTTTTATCTCTGCTTCCGAGATCGGATCGCAGTGTAGTAACTGTTCCGCCGTCACATGTCACTCTCTCCGTCCTCGGCCAAGGAAAGAGAATCTCTCCAGACTGATTTTAATACTGGGTTTTGGTGGACTGTGGTTTAGTCAGAACATGCCAATCAAATATCTACTCTATACTACTAATAGAATAATAAACAGTATTTGATGTCAAGGTGGCTGTTTGTAACAACACACATATATAGATATGCATATATATATATATATATATATATATATATATATATAATGGAATCATGAAAAAGAAATAGGGAAAGCAATTGAAATACAACGTTATATTACTCGAAGATCCGAGAGACTCTGAGTAATATAACGTTTCATTTCCCTAATTTTTTCCCCATACATAACACAACGTTATTTTTATCTGTACATAATTTCGATTCCCATCCGTGTCTTTCTTTTTTTTCTCACTCTAATCCCTCGATACAGCTTTGATAAAGCGAGGGCGAGACCGGTCAGCTGACTCCCCCATTCCCCCCGTTATTCTCTTCACCCCGTTATCTTTATTTTAAACGTTGACTTTATTTTAACGTTCTTTTCATGAATCTTCGTCTTCCTTTCATGATTGCATTATATAAACTTTGTACCTCTCAAAGAATCATGAGATATATATTTTTATTCACACACACACACACACACACACACACACACACACACACACACACACACACACACACACATATATATATATATATATAATTTACATATATATTCTAAAACTGAAACATACTGTAAAAAATCGCGGGGGGGGCAATGTTTTACGTATATCGGAACGTATTTGAAAGGTTTCTTAGAGGTGTATACTTGCGAACAAGTTTATAAAATCAAAAAGAAGAAAAAGAAAACGGTCGTTTTCGAAATGCAATTAATTTCTCGCAAAAATGATACGAAAAGAAAAGATTTCGCAATACAATTAACTGAAAGTCTTTCTAGAACAGGATCAAGAATATCAGCCAATTTTAGCTCATGCTGAAGAGACTCAATCATGGAGAGATAGGTCGCAAAGTAATTTCCTTCTTATTGATTTTAGATACTAAATGTATTCTGGATCTCTTGTGGAAGCGTAACCATCTTGTCTAAAACAAACTTTTCTATGCAGTTCAAGAAAGCGTTTTTGAAGACTTAATTCAGTGTTAATAGTTTGTAAATTTAAAAGTCGCCAGGTTTCAAAGTGTCCATAAGTTTATTAACTTACTACTGGTATCAAGAATGAAGACGTGTCCATTTTGTTAGCATAAATGCTTTGTTTGGCCTGCAAGGGATCATATCGCAGGAAATCCCTCAAGAACTGATGACATTCGACTGCTATCTTGATAAGTACCAAAAACTATTTCGGTGCGAGAATAATTATATTTTTTTTCATCGTACCCCAGGCGAATCCACAGACGCGCAAACACACACGCACACGCCACATAAAAACACACATATACACAGACACACAGAAAGATACACAGACATACACACACACATACACATAATAAAACTTTCGACCGGATGCACCAAATTGAAAAATTCTTTTTTTCCCTAAAAGGTGTGAGTCCCTAGATTGTCCTTATCTATATTGTTTGTAACGAACTATGCCGAGTCGCACAAACACCCGAGGGTTAGGGCCGTTTCGTGGATTTGTCGAAAAATTTATCTGCCCATGTCACCGGAATTTAGCACTGGCTGTATACAGTCGCGGTAACATCTTTTGGCATAGGGACAGGACGTATCGCGGAATGGATAACGCGTCTTACTACGGGACGGAGGATTTCAGGTCCGAATCCTGGCAAGTTTGTACTAATTTTAACAATCATTTAATCCAAAGTTTACTCATTATCCTTAGCCTTAGTTAGGGTATTTTTTTTCACTAATTTTGTTTTGGGAATATGGGAATTTCCCATACTCCGAGTTCACAGGGTAAACATTGATGATAAGACGATGTTGAGTGTACTTGATTTTGAGTGTATTCGATTTTGTGTTTGACTTGTTGTGTGTGCCGACGCAGAGCAGCCGCTAGTTTGTAATCATTTTGTTGTGATTTAGTTCTAATAAAGTCGTTGTTTATTTATAATAATTTATATTATTAATAAGGAGTAAGGTGTATTTAATACCGACTACTTCAATCGAACTTGAGTGGTCCTTGACAAATACGCGTCTTTCTCTCGTGCGGGGAAAACTTCAAAACTGAATTTCTGTCATTCAAAAGTTACGCTTAAACACGCAAGCGAGCGAAAATGTTTGACCTTTGGATGCCCCACGGCAAGCTGTCATCGCATCAAGTTTAGTGGCTTCAACTGTCTTGACCTCAACGCACTTGGTACTTGATAACAGCTCAGTTATTGCAACATAGAATGGCGGTTTTGACTGATCGGCCTGGTAAGAATAACCTTTAATTGATTCTGAGAACAATACTAAAGACATGTCTCGATATGAAATATATTTCCACAAAATTTTCGACAGTAAATTTTTTCATTTTATTTGAATTCTTCAGACTACTGTTCACTTCTTGACTGTGATATTCACAGTGTTTCTGGTCGATATAACCACCGACCTTTTTCAGGTGCATTTTGTCGAATTCGGAAGATTTATGTAGAGCTCAAGAAGCTTTCTATCGAACTCTGGAATCAGTATGGAATTTAAAACGAAACCCTATATCTAGTCCAAGTTGGTAGCATGCTCTCGTCCCGTTAGCGATGACTGAGTGAAAGTTCTAATTAATTCGTAATTGTACCTTTTACCTTCCGAAGTGTAAATTTTACCATTAAATTTAACCAATTACGCCATCAACTACGCTGCTGGTCCTCAGAAATTATAATTTTTTTTTTTTTATTGGACTTGAATATTTTTGGAGTTGTGTCTTACAATTTCTTTTTGTGCTTTTGCATTAAACTGACTTCAACAAAATATAGCAACAATTACCCACCATTAAAACTAGCATCTGTTTAAAACAAGTCCAAAGAATTAATTATTACATTTCAAACAGAATACAACTATAAAAAAAAGAATGTACACATGCTTAATGTAAAATAGAAAAAACAGAGTGAAAGGCAAACAGACGCATACAATATACATTAGCGTATCTCTATCTTCTACATATATACCTATAAAATTGAGTTTTGCTTGTCTTCCTATTGATATTGCACGCCTACTTTTTATATCTAATCTATTAAAACAATATTTGTAATGCACTCAGTGATAAGTAAGCTAGCTACTACATAAAGGTTTACTAATTTGTATATTTCAAAAACAAGCGTTAATTACTTATTCATTTTTATAATTTCCTATTAGATTATCGGTTTCATTTTACTATTACGTTTGATTCTATTTATGCATACTTTCTACATTCTGCATAATTGCGTAAATTTTAGGTAAAAACGTTCATGCACACAAATACACGTATATATATATATATATATATATATATATATATACATACACATATATATATATAGGTGAAAACATATATATATATATATATATATATATATATATATATATATATATATAGGTGAAAACGTCCATGCACAAAATATACGTATATATATACATACACATATATATGTATATATGTATATATATATATCAATTCATCTATCTATCTCTATTTCTATCTGTCTATCTGCTTATCTATCTGTCTATCTATCTATCTATATATATATATATATATGTATATATATATATACATATATATATATATATACATATATATATATATATGTATATATATACGACCTTTCGATGTTCTGTGCTAAAAGTTACTACCAAACTCGTTTCTGAATATTTGGTTTTCAGAGTTGAAAGTAAACATATTGAGTACGTGTACGTATTGCATACTCTCGATTTGGTTTCTAGCTGGCAAAAATTGCTGACCAGGAGTCAAAATCGAACACAAAACAGTTAACCTTGAAAGGAGAAGTCGAGTACACCTGTTTACATGTACAAATCCACATTAATAGGTTAAACAATGTCACTTTCAAACAATCTATATGCGTATGAGTATAGCTCAGAAGCTAAGAAATGAGTCTGGAGAGTTGGATGTGTTGGTTTCGATTCTAGCTGATAGCACCCGTGTCGCATTTTTTTTATACATCCTTATGTACGGCAAATTACAATAATCGAATAATACCTACGTCATCTGCTTGAATTAAAATATATTTAAGCGTATCTTAAGTAACGATGAGTCTGGTCAATACCAGATCGGTGACCATTTAGAAATTCCAGGTGTTGTATGTGTTGTCTGCTTATCTCAGCAGTTTACAGTCGTCCTGGACTTCTTCTTGCCATTGGACTCAAGCAGTGCTGATTCAGGAGAGGTGTGGTTGGGGATTGCGCACCCCTTGCCTCACAATTACACGCGCAGCTGCCCCTACAGGGAGTATCATTTGTCTTTCAAAAATTAACGGAGGCTTTATATATATATATATATATATATATATATATATATATATATGTATATATGTATATATATTTATATATATATAAATATATATGTATAAGTGTATATATATATTATATATATATATATATATATATATATATATATATATATATAAATTACAATAAGTTTACCAAGGTAATCAAAATGGTAAACTTGAAATATATTATAAATATTAAAGAGTTAATATTTACAAGTAAAGTAATCTCAACAAGATGTAAAAACTCAATGAAACCGAAAAGGAAATAGAGCTTATAATATGAACAAATGATTAATAAAACATGTTAAAAAACATCTTGAAAAAGAGTTAAAAATATATTTAATTTTAAAAAGGAAGCACAAGATAAGTGGATAGTCCTTAATCCGCGGAGTTTCGAAGAAAACTCTCCTTCTCATCAGAGGGCAGGAATTAGCAAAATGCGGGATCGGATTTTGCATGTAAAATATTTAATGAAACCACAAGTAAGTCACATATCTTACTTGGTTAAAAAAGGGTGAGGTAAGGGGAATAGGAGGTAATATATATATATATTTATATATATATATGCTTTGATGAGATCGAATATAAGTCATCTAGTGATGGTATGTTGTCTTAATTTAACGGAATGTCCACGCGTGATTGTCGACAATGAAAACGAACGTGATCGTCGAGACAATTCTGGTCACGAAGTATCGATCTTAATTTTCGCTTCTCTTTTTCGTGACTCAATCACAAGTTAATTTCCTTGTCTATAAGATGCAGCACACTTTATACATGTTCAGTTAAACATTACCAAATCTAAATATCAAATAATTACATTACGAAAACGAAGTTACATGAGGATCTGATAACCATTTTCACTATCTATTTCATTGTACAGAATGTTGGCTCCTACGTTTTGCATTGGAGATTCATCAAGCTATCTGTAGAGAAAAGAAAGTGAAAATTGTTTAAATTTACTTTTAAGATCCATTTGTGGCCATTGATAATTTTCTATTTCAATAAAGGCAAATACGACATAAAACAACTACATGCAGTAGAAATTAGACAGATAACTGAAATATATTATCTTTCTATCTATCTGAATGTTGAGTTTTTTCTCGCTCTCACATTGATATTACAAGCAAGGTTTTTCCATGTAAAAACTATTAAAACAAACTTTGTAATATACTCAGTCATTGATATGCGAACGATATCATGAAGTCTTGGTAATTTGGTGATTCCTTTGAAAATGGCGTTCATTGATTACTTGTCCAATTGTTATGGTTTATTATGAGACAATTGGTTTCATTTAACGATTACACTAAATTATTTTATGCATAGTTTCTACATAATGCATAATTACGAATAATTCAGGATTGAAAACCTTCTAGCACACTGAAACACACACACATATATATAAATATATATATATGATTAGTTTTTTTTTTTTTTGCAAAAGAAACCCAGCAGAGTGCTCAATTAAAAGGAAAAATCCGAAAAATAAGAGCGTATTTATATTTTGTATTTTGTGTACAAAAAGCTGTTAGATGAGATAAGTCATTGGTACCGTCGGTTTCAAGCCCGATAATTAGGGTCGTTTTAGATATCCATATCAAGCTCTCTTCAGCCCATACTGAGACATGAGTATTGGCTGAAAAGGGCTTGCTACGGGTATCTAAAACGGTCCTAATAATCGGGCTTGAAACCAACGGTACCAATGACTTATCTCATCAACTTTCTGTGCACAAAATACACTATATATATATATATAATGTGTTGAATATATATAATTGGTTGGTTTTCTGTTTCAAAGGTGTTTGTAAATACGAAATCAGATAGAACAGTATGAAAAAAAAATACGTTTCGAAGCCATCCAACGCAAAGATTAAACAATTTTAAATTATATGTATCGATATATTTTGGCGAAGAAACTCGCTCTTATCGAGACTGTTTTCTTTTACGCCTCGCACGCCTCACACGCATTGAAACAACTAAACAGACTTCCCTGCCTAACAGTACCACTGTGAAATCTAGATACGGGCGTGTTTCTTCACCGAAATCTACTGATATGCATTATTTTCAAGTGCTATCAATCTGTGCATCTGATCGTCATTAGAAGCGATTGTTGCTGTTGTCATTTTCTTCATTAAGGCTCGGTGTGTTCAATCATCATACTGGAATAATGACTTGCTGCCAATATATACATATACATATACTGATATATATATATATATATATATATATATATATATATATATATATATATATATATATATATATATATATATATATATACTTCGGGTTTGAGATGTTAAAAAGTCGGGACGAATGAATACAACGAGGTTATTAGATAGTGTTCAATAACAAGAGTGAAATATTTTAATTATTTATTCGAGGGTAAACTGTTATATATGGTCGCTACAAACAGTCACTTGTTTCGGTCAATAACCTCTTTTTTCCTTTTTTTTTTTCTTTTTTTCTGTGGCGTCGATGAGTTCAGGTGCCTAACGAAGTTTCAATGACTGAAACAGATGGCTGTTTGTAGCGACTATCTGTAACTGTTTACCCTCTAATAAATAATTTATATATATATATATATATATATATATATATATATATAAGCCTGATGAATTCTAGCGTGGATAAAATGCGGAATATTCTGTGGAGCTTAATTGCCATATATATTTTATGACTTACTATGTCTATATGTCTATATGCATATATATATGTATATATATATATATATATATATATATATATATATATATATATATAATCATTTAGTAGAGGATAAACAGTACAATACATATACATTTATTAGTAGTTTAAAGGTGAAGAGGATTTTTTAAGCATGAAAACGATGTTAATTTTTGTACTTAATATTTCATTTTATATATTTCAAGCGGCCATCACTGTTTGGTGACAAAAATGTATCAATATTTTGTTTATGACCGAGAACAGAGGACTGCTTCAAGTATTAAACATAAAATTTATTACAAAAAGTAACAACGTTTTCATGCTTAAAAATACCCTCATAAGTTTTGAATCCTTATTCTAGAAGCCTAAGTGGACTTTTAACTTTATATATATATATATATATATATATATATATATATATATATATATATATATATATATATGTATATATATATATATATGAGGGGTGTACTTGCATGTATAAATGTGATTGAAAAAAAGAATATTGTGACAAATCGAACTTACTTTCTCTTCTTTTTTGTCCTTCCTCGACTTCCGTCCCGCAGGTGACGGTAAACTCCAAGCAATGCATCAAGATGTGAATTATCTGGAAAAAAAATTACACGTAGCATTAAGATGAAGGAAATGAGAAAATATAAAAATATATGATTTTTAGTGTAATTTAATGTACATATTCTTTAAATATACAATAAAATCATGCAATATCTTTATTGGCTTCAGCATATACTTATGCAACGTTTACTGATTTAGTAGAGATTCTTACTAGTTTGATAATATACTTATGGTAAAAAAGCTACAGCGAAATATTTGCATTTTATTCTCTAGCAAAATCACTTGAAACATGTGGTCTGGTATGTGGCCAAAATCATTCGAAATAGATGAGAAGCTATACGATATACAAATGTGTATATATATATATATATATATATATATATATATATATATATATATATATATATATATACAGTAAGTTATAAAAAATTCCTCAGGCTTATACATGAAGTAGTCATATATATATATATATATATATATATATATATATATCTATATATATATATACTTTAAATGAGCATTGCTCATAGTACTCTAGATATATAATAAGCTTAATAGGTATATTTATTCTAACGTTATAAAGATTAATAATTGTACATTATGAATTAGTATCAAAACAATATCACATTTAAGGGCACGATTGTTTCGGAAACGATATTCATTCTATTAATATTTACAAATAATATTTTCAATAATTGACAATGAGTTTTCCCCTCATCATCACTAACGAGGGTGAGGATAGTATAAGACACTAAAATAGACTAGCAATGTTGTAATAAACTAGCATTTCTGAATCTTTTAATGAACGGGAGTTCAATAATTATTTTTAAGTTTTTCACTATATATATATATATATATATATATATACACATATAGATATATATATGATTGCTAAATTTAATCACATTAACTAATATACGACAGTATGAATTTATGCGTAAACTTTACGTATTTACTTCAACAGTGCTCAATATGTAGGTAGAGCTAGTTAGTAAGTTATAAAATATATACGGCAATGAATATGCCTTATATATTTTATAACTTACTCTTTCTCTCTCTCTCTCTCTCTCTCTCTCTCTATATATATATATATATATATATATATATATATATATATATATATATATATATAAAGGCATGTTCATGTCTTTGTTTTCACCAGAAACGGTCGTACATTCAATTTTATTTTGTTTCATTATTTTTAAAGTGATTCATAAAATTATTAATCTTTAGCCTCAATATATATATATATATATATATATATATATATAAATATATATATATATATATATGTATATATATATATATATATACTCATTTTATTTCAGTAACACATCTACTTTTAGATCATAACGGCTATATTTATTACAACACGAATATAAATTACATCATATCTTTTTTTAAAAAAATATTGACGGCTAGAAACGTAAATAAAAAAGATTTTACTCTCGTTACAACGCTTAATGTATTTTGAATTCCCAACGGCCTTTTCTATACTGAAATCGGACATAATCATCCTTTTCATAACAAATATATTTTAAAATATTTTAACGCCTTTTTGGTTCTGAAATAGAACAAAGACATACTTTTTACAAGAGATATATGTTTAAATATTGTACTAATATATATATATATATATATATATATAAATAAATAAATTATATTATACTAATATATATATATATAAATAAATTATATTATACTAATATATATATATATATATATATATATATATATATATATATATATATATATATATATATATATATATATAGTAAAACTCATTTAATTTTAACTTCCTCTCATTTGGATTTCCTCTCATTTGAACTTCCTCTTATTTGGACTTCTTCTAAACCTGGACTTTCTCTAAACTTGAACTGCCTCTTCATTGAAATTGTATTAGCATATTTGATACGGAGTTGCAGTAAAACTCTCTACATAGTTTAGTCAGATATTGCGCAGAAATGTTAATATTGGTACTATGTAATTAATGTAGATTAGCTATTGATAATTAATTTACACTTACTGTAAATTTTTTCAGATTGCTATATTTAAAATAGTGTAAAACAACCCATCACAATGGCTTGCAACTCTAAAACAAAACAAGTGACACTGACTTTACTTTAAAAACGTCAAATTATTGAAAAATTAGATGCCGGAGTTGAAAATAGCGTTATATTTTGAGATTATAAGATTGGAAGAAGTACACTGTTTTACACCAAAAAGAAAAGGGAGGAATATTTAGACTGCTCCTTTCTCTCAAAATAAAAGACTTGTCAAAAGAAGGACTCTTCGTAGACCAAAGCAAGTTGAAGTCGATCAAATATTGCATGAATGATTTGTAGCAAAACGAAATGAAGGTCTACACCTGCGCCCATGTTAATTGCTAAAGCAAAATCTCTTAAGGAAGAGTTTAATATCGCAGAAGATATGAACTTCAGTGAAGGCTGGCTTAGGAGTTTTAAGAGTAGACATGGTATAAGACAATTAACAATGTCAAGCGAACCACGGTCTGCTGATACACACGCAGCATCAAATTATTGTGACAAATTCAAGACGATAATTGCCGATTATGGTTTAACACCAGAGTATGTTTACAACGCTGATGGAAGTGGCGTGAATTGGAAGTGCTTACCTTCAAAAACATTATCCGGGTCCGAGGAGCAGAGAATAAAAGGATTAAAATTAAATAAACAAAGACTAACAGTGATAATAATGCTTCTCGAACTTATAAACTTACGCTTCTTGTCATCGGCAAATCAAAGTGTCCCCGAGCATCGAAAGGAGTTTCGCATTTGTTAGTATCTTATTATTCTTCACGAAATGGATGGATGAATCAACAGTTGTTTAAAAAATCGTTTTTGCAAGAATTTGTGCCGATTGTCCAGAGGCGTTTTCTTGAATTAGGTACACCTGATTCAAAGTGCTTGCTTCTGTTGGACAATTGTAGAGCACATTCTCCTGAGTCAGACCTAGTGTCATCTTGCAGCAATATTTTTGTGTGCTACTTACCACCTAATGTGACTTCTCTCATCCAACCTATGGATCAAGGGATTATTTGGAACTTAAAATGTTTCTACAGAAATGATTTCATGATGAATATGATAAATAGTACCGTGAGTATAAGCGATTTTCAGCGCCATTTTACTATCAAAGATGCTATATTTTCTCTCGCAAGGGCATGGAATCAAGTTCGAGCAAGCACATCAACAAAAGCATGGGGTAAATCATGTTCAGGCTTCTGAACTGAAAGAATCAGAGAAGACATCTGGTCTAGAAAAATTCTTGAAACCAAACGGTTACACACCAACCACACTGTTCTTAATACAATTGATGTTGAAATGTGGGTGTAAATAACCAAGAACATCCTGATAAAGCAATATCATTAGATGATGCAGGAAAGTCTATAGAGACGGTTAAAAATTTCTAGAAAAAAGTCTTTACTTCAGTGATAAATATGTTTTGCAGGCAATGTCACTCCGAAGAGATATAATCATAAAGAAGCTTCAGAACCAAGAAATGGTAGATTTTCGTGATCGCTTACGGAATACAATGGCAGCGCCCGAGAGCTCAATCGATGAAAATAGAAACTGCAATGAGACTCATTCAATGAATACATAAGAAACTGTATTTACATAAATGTATGAGTTCTGTAGATGATAACTTAGGTAATAAATACCTAACAAGTAAGAGTAGATTTAATTTATTTTTAATGCTTTTGTTTCTGGTAATAATATTTACCAATCTTACTTGCAATATATTGTAAAACCAACTTAATATATACTTAAGTATCATAAAGCAATGAATTTCATTTACTATTTCTTAATTCTTCGAAAATTAAAGTTAACTGTAGCACATTTTTTATCACGAAATTTTAACAGCATCCTCTAATTTGAATGAAGCGGATGTTCAAATTATAGGAGTTATACTGTATATATATATATATATATATATATATATTTTTGTGTGTATCTGTGTGTATGTTTGTAATACGTATTTTCGTTTGTTAACATGGCCGTTCAGAAACAGTAAACAGTAGAACGCAAGCACGTGTTAAAAAGGAAGATTATTTACGTGTATTGACAGAGAGTAGGTTGGTAAATAAAGACGTTTTCTGTTACTTTACAAAGAAGCAAATAGAGAATGGTATTCAATAAAAAGCCAATAAGAAATATAGCGATAGATAGTTAAAGGGAGATATAGAAAAAGACGTCGGAAGAGACATGTAGTACATAATGAAATAGTGTTTTTTTTTTGCAAAGTAACCTACGCAATGTAATCTCCTTAATTTACAATTAAATTAAACTTAGCTTATATTGGCTTTTGTCTTTCGCTGGGTGTTGGTCGACTTTAATTAAAATAATTAACGAGTTTAATTGAAATAAATAAAAATGAAAACTCTATAAACCAAGTAAACAAGAATTGAAAGAAACTGATCGAAATAAAACATACTGGTAAGCAGTGATATATCTTTACGCTTAAATATATCATCATCATCATCATCATCATCATCATCATCATCATGACGGGCTCTTTCCCGGACCCATGCGACCCTTCCTCTCAAGAGTTTCCTGTCTTCCATTAGCTGTCTCAGATCTTCAGGTTCACAGTTGGCGTCGTGTACTATTTCCTGGAGGTACGTGGATCTAGGCCGTTCGCTTGCTTGCGCGTACGTGTTGTGGAGTCCATATCAATGCATCACTCACCAAGTCATGCAGACAGTGAACAGCAAATCGTAAACGTCTGCCCCTGACGGTATTATATATGGCAGGTACGTTGCCACAAAGTTCCTGCTTTCTGGGATGATTTTGCCAAGATATATTGAATGATGTTCGTAGCGTACGGGTGTATGTGCCGTCTAGTTTTCTTTCCAATTTTTGGTGAGTGTCGTCAAACAAGGACAGACTCTGCCCCTGCCCTGAATGGCAGAATGATAAAAGGGTATTTACAGGTAACCCAGACATTCCCATATTTACACGATGTCCAAAAAGTGATAGAAGGGTTTTGAATTTAAATTAATTCTTTATTTTGTATTATATTTTTCTGTAATTTTAACGCAATCTCATTAAGACATTCGGACTTTAAAAAATAACTGCAACATTCAAACTACATTTATGCATGAATAATAATGTCTTTTAAATGTTGCTCATTTTCAGCTTCATATATTTGTGGTCTTTTCAAAACAGTGTTCTTGACAGAATGCAGAATCTCTGGATTGCGATTTAACTCCCTTATTTCGTTTCTGATGTTTTCCTTGAAGGGTTTGGAGTTTAATAATATAGAATCTTTCTTTAAAATATCCCCGCCAGAAAAAGTCGGGGCTAGTCAAGTCTGGGGAACGTGGTGGCCATTTGCCATTGCCATAGCGAGATAATATTGTCTCCAAAACATTGCCTGATTTTCGTAAAGCAGTTTTTTTTATAAATTGCGTACGATGTTTAATGCTAAAATCGTTAACAAATTATCTGTAAAATATCTGAAATACAAAAAAAAATAATCATTAATGTTAAAATGATTAAGATTTTTTTCCTTTCAGTTACTTTTTGGACACCCTGTAAAAGCCTAATACCCGACTTGTCTTGTTATTTGTGAAAGACAAGTGTTATTTAAAATGGCGAATACAACAATACCTCGTTTGCCTCTGGCAGACATGCTGTTTACAAAAGGCGAATGCAGCCGGGTTGAAAAAGGTCAAATCAATGATGATTACATGCGTTTCTCAAACAGGTGGTTAACCTTTAGAACAATTTGTTGAAATTTAATAACAAATATGTCTTTGTTTCGCGTTCAGATATACGCATGCCTTCTCTCACTCTCTCTCTCACTCTCTCTCTCTCCTCGCCTTTTCTCTTTTCTTTTTATGTGTCTGTTTCCCTCCTTTTTCTCAGCCTATCTTTTTCTTTTCGATTCAATGACGGATGGAATTATAATTCAGTTGGGATCCGATTGCCGTCGTCGACGGTCGTAAAACTTGGAAGTTGCGCCGCACGAAACGAGTTGCAAAAAGTTGGACTCTCGACTTTGTTCAGAACGACTCTTGAGTTGAAATATTTCGTTCCATTGTTTAATAAAAGAATTCCCATATTTATAAGAAAATGTGTTTGTCGCTCATTTACTACAGTTTTCAATTCCAGCACAGCGATCCTGCCAATCATGACGCTGAGAACTCAAATAGAAGACTCACGAGTAGACATAGCTGACTTCATATCACCCTCTTGATAAACCGTTTTAGCGTATATTACAAGCTGGTTGCCGTGCTCGGAACGTAACAGTCGTTCCAGAAAAATCTCGCCCCAACACTGTAGAGATGCTAAGAGGCTTGAAAGCATCTACTCCAATAGTTCTCTCCGTCGAACCACTACGCTTTGGAATTCCCTTCCCGGTCCCTATTCCCTGATTGTACTGACATGCAGAGGTTCAATTGTAGTGTGAACAGACACTTCACTGCTCAACTCCCCACATTGTATGCTCATCTAATTGTTCCCAAATCGTAGCCCTTTGAGTCAAAGTAGCACTGTGCGTTGTGTGGGCTGAAAAAGTACAAACTCTCAACACTTCAATATTCAACTCCACTCTTACAGTCTGAAAATTGTTTTTTTCATCATAAAAGCCTACGCATTTGATCCATGGACAAACAGTCGCACTATTTTCAAACAATTTAAGAATAAACATCGAACTACTGAGGCCATTTTATTATTACGGAAAGTGATGGTCGCTGTAGAAATGTTCGGATCAAAGAGTAAAAAGCAAAATACGATGTACGAAGCAGATGCCTTGGAACGCGGTTTACTCCTTAACAATAATACGTTGTGCGCCTTCGGCTGCATTGCTCGTTGCTTCAGCCTGAAAAAAAAGTCCAGCCTCAAGTCTTCTATCTGAAACGATTGTTGATTTATTGATCGTCTGATCGATTCTTAAAAATAACGATAAATGCATTGTTACATTTCGGTCTGTAAAGATGGTAAACAGAAACAGGCAACAGAAAAGGCATATTTTATTCCACCTGCTTATTACAACGTTGTTTTTATTTAATGTTTTGTCGAACGAGATAAGTTTGGAATTGAAATTTGAAAAATAACTATAAAAGCCTAATATAATGTAATATGTTTGCACCGTCCAGCCAATCAGGAAAACAATTAGCAGTAAAGCTGTCGCTCGCTTTTTTGTTAGTTGAAAATCTCGAAACAATTATCAATATCAATTTGTACTCAAACAAAATTACCACGTCTCAATTGCGGTGTTGAGCTAGTCAACAGGGGATAACGGACGGATTTTTAAAAACTTTGACCCCTAATCAAGTTAAGTTAGATCTATGTCCAAGAAACCTATACCTAAAATCTCAAGTGCTTATTCCCAAAATTGTCGGAGGAGTTTGGTAGAGTTCTCAAGGGTCAAATCGTTGAACTTTGACCCCTTAACAGCACAATTTCTGGCCGAACACGGATTACAAATATTTTCCCTAATCTCAGTACCCTGTATATCAAATTTTGAGTCTGTAAACTGAAAATTGACAGAGTTATTGCGTAGGAAAATGTACACACACAGACACACAGGCACGTTCACTTTTATAGATGCAACAAAAATATATACATATACATAAATATATATTGGAACAATTTTGTGTTTTTTGTAAACATTTACGCAAATATTATGCAAGTATAAATCATGTAGAATATCTGCATGAATATAATTACACGTAATAGTTAATTGAAGATGATCACCCAAAAAGAAAACCGAAAAAAAACTAATAGGGAATTAATTAAAATGAATCTTAAAAAGAATATGCAAATTAGGTAGATCTTTTGCTAGTGGATGCAATTTCAGAAGCCATATATAAGATAATTGTATTTTCTTTTAAAATAAATAGAAAAGAGGGTTTTTAATATGAATAGCAATACACACAAAAGAAAATCGAATTCATAAGAGTATAGATAGATAAATAGATATATAATATTCCACACACATATATATATATATATTAATTCACACACAGACACACACATATATATATATATATATATATATATATATATATATGCGATTTATTAGGTGACATATAACATCGCGCAAGTTTATTTGAATCAGGCTATAATGAGGTGTAATGCATTGATCACGGCTGGGGGAACTTTATCTACTTTTTGTATGATAACTCTCCGGAATATCTAAGCCGCAACACGATGTTCGAACTGGAAATGTGCAAGACAGGAGTGTTTATTTCCTTGGAGAATTAAATATACCCACTCACCTGACTACATAGAACAAAGTGTAAAGTAATAGTTGCACAAACTGTAACGACTCATCTCTAAAACCGCCACTGCCTAATTCAGTGACAACAAAAAGTCCATGACGACGATAAACAATGCCAATATAAGCTGGAGGCGCATACAGCACGTATATTCCAAAATATTCTCCCATTTAAGGACTGATCAGGCTTAACGGTGCTTAACTCCGGTGATCTAACAAAGAATTGTATATTAGCTTAACTATATCGTATAATGATCTCTCTTCTCTCTCCCCCTCTGAGAGTACCTGCGCGTGTAATTCTGAAGCAAAGGTTACACAATCGCGAAGCACACCTCTCAGGAATCGGTCCTGCCTAATTCCAGAGGCAAGAAGAAGTCAAGGACGGGTGTAAACAATGATGGGATTAGCAGCGAGCACACACAGCACCTGGTTACCCATTCAATTACTGACAAGGCTCAACAGATCTTCACTTGAATTATCTAAGGGAAACTGTGTGCCAGTTTTTATTATTATTGTATAATGGCATCCGTTCTGTCTCTAGAAACATAGATACCCCCTGTAAGAGTGCTTATTACTTTAAGTGTGAAGCAAGAGTTGCACAATCATCAAACACATCTCTCATGTGGCAAGAATGGCTCAAGGAGAACTGGAGCAATGCTAAATAAGTAGAGTGCACATCCAACATTTGGCATTTCACAAATAGTCACCCATTTTATTACTAACCGAGCTCAACGATGTTTAACTCAGGTGATTTAATGGGAAACGATGTGTCAATGTGATTAGGTCTCTTACTCTCCTGCAAATAAAGAAACTGCGAAGGGGCCAGAGAATGTTCACAGCTGTTCGTTTATTGCAATCAAACGTTCACGTCGCTAAGTTTTCGAATTGACGTGATCGAATTAAAAACGTTGACAGTTCGATAGCGGAAGTAATAAAGTGGTTGATTAAGCCACACATGCAGACAAAATGAAATCAAATATTCTTTATGAGGAATATTAATTTGATTACCAGTTTCTGAAAGAATTTTATTATCCTTATCTTCAATCAATTTTTTTCTAATCGATATTTGAAACGTATAAATGAAGACGCATATTATTCAAGCATGTGGTCATACAAATAGGCACATTACTTGTAAAACTAGAACGAAACGTCCACATCATTTGTTAAAATCAACAGAAACATTAAGGGCAAAATATTCAGTTAGCAGAGCAGGTTTTGATTAGCTAAGCATGACATTTTATGGCTCGATATGATTGACACGCTTAAACTCCGGGATGGTTTATCTATAATTAGTTAACTAAATAGAGTAACAATATTTCTTGGCTATCCTCATCATCACCATCATCATCATCATGCAGTCCGTCAGTCTGGACGATGACTAGTCGGGGCCT
Organism: Euprymna scolopes; assembly: GCF_053919585.1. Classification (NCBI taxonomy): domain Eukaryota; kingdom Metazoa; phylum Mollusca; class Cephalopoda; order Sepiida; family Sepiolidae; genus Euprymna; species Euprymna scolopes. The sequence continues at coordinate 37,499,070 of NC_136506.1, read as the reverse complement.
CAGTTCTTTATCCTTCGGTGTTGGCATAGTCTTCTTTTTGTGTGAAATATCCGGTCACAGGTACTGCATATGTGGGTGCCGGGGTTGTGTCGTCTATAGTGTCTCAGCGCTAAGGCTTCTCCGATCTTTCTCTCTATTTCTTTCTTTCCTTTGTGGAGACTGTTCCGCCAACCACTCCTTTTTTTGCCTTGTTCCTTCCAACTCTCGACACTGATGTTCATTCCTTCAAATGCTCCTTTGTTCCATCTTTGTAGCGAAGCTTCTGACCCCCTACCTTGCGGGTTCCAATTTCCAGTTCCCCGTAAAAGATCATCTTTGGAAAATGGTTGTCTTCCATTCTGGCAATGTGCCCGGTCCATCGTAGTTGCATAGTAGTAAGGGTAGTTTCCACGCTATCTAGGTTTGCTTTCCTGAAAACCTCCGTGTTTGGTATGTAGTCACTCCATTTGTTCTTCATGATCCTATCCAGGTGTCTCTGTTGGACGGCTTCCAATCTCGTTATGTGTTCTCTGTACAGAGTGTAGGTCTCTGCTGAGTACAGCAGGGCTGGGAGGACGATGGTTTTGTAGACTCTTCACTTCGTGTTGAGCCATATACCGGCCCTCGACCAGAGCCTCTTTTCTAGCTTGCCAAAGAAGGCACATGCGATTTGGACTCGGCAGCTTATTTCTTTGTCAGCACGGTTATCAGTGCTTAGAGTGTTTCCAAGATATTTGAAGTTAACGACTTTAAGCACCTTGGTTCCGAAACGGCTGAGCTTTTTTATATGTGTTCTTAGATATGTTTTGTACAGAAATGCATCCGATTAGTATCGAAACTCGAAAAAATCAAATCTTAAAAATAGGTTTTCATTTCTATAGGTAAAACGTAATAAATTTGCAGGAGAATATTTCATGCCACACTAGCAAGGGAGATAATAAAATTTCAGCAAAGCCATATTTTCTAAAAATAGATTTATTATAATCTGTAGATATAGTTTAATGGTAGATCATTCGAGCACAGATCGAATGATCTGTTAAAACCCAGGTGTACTTCACCATTTAATTTTTATCATTTATTATTAATGAATTCAATTTACGATAAAAGCAGAGTTACCGTTTCAAATCTCCGCAAGTAATTTCTTCAATTGCGTATTTTAAAACACAATTTAAGCCAAACGTGACATTTCCAGTCGTCAAGCCCAAATTTCAGCTGATGTGATATTGTAAACAAACACAGACAGAATTTGATGAAGGACATTATCATTAGTATTTTGTTTTTCGACTTAGTCAACCGGGCAAATTATTCCTCATGATATATAATAATCAATGGAGGATTGATTCGATAACAATGCATACGCAATCTGCACAAATGAAAATATAATGTTTAAGCGGATTGTACGACCGGGTAACGCCGGAGTGCCAGCTAGTTCTAAACAATCAAAATAGCTTGCCTGGATCTAAATGTATTTTTATTCACTTTGTATTATTTTGCAGAAAAAATATATAACCTATGGTAACTAGTAAGCTGTTTAATTTAGTATAAATATTAGGTTGGTGCAAATATAATATCGTTATATATATATTTTTTTGTTAGCGTTCAACCATGGAAAAACATCATTTTTGCGCCAACCCAGTATATAATCAGTGTTGAATTAAGAAGTTTTCAGCGAGATTCATTTCGAATGAACTCACCAGTCTTGTTTGTTTAAAATTACTGTAATGAATATTTTTTTAAATTTTTAAAAGTCTATGTTTTCTGAATTTTCATGAAAGGCTATAACCATATATTTCCGTTTTACATAAACCTAAATTTAACTTTTTACAGCTTATACTATGTTAGCTTAAGAAAAACAGTTTGTTTTGTTCCAAAACTATAAATGGTTTATTAATTATCTTCAGATTGAATACTGTGCAGGAGAATAACATACTGAAGACACTGTAGTGGAGATTACTATACTGAAGATATTGTACTGAAGAATATTATACTGAAGACATTGTACTGAAGAAATCTATACTGAAGACATTGTACTGAAGAATATTATACTGAAGACATTGCACTGAAGAAATATATACTGAAGACATTGTACTGAAGAATATTATACTGAAGACATTGTACTGAAGAATATTATACTGAAGACATTGTACTGAAGAAATCTATACTGAAGACATTGTACTGAAGAAATCTATACTGAAGACATTGTACTGAAGAATATTATACTGAAGACATTGTACTGAAGAATATTATACTGAAGACAGTGTACTGAAGAATATTATACTGAAGACATTGTACTGATGAAATCTATACTGAAGACATTGTACTGAAGAAATCTATACTGAAGACATTGTACTGAAGAAATCTATACTGAAGACATTGTACTGAAGAAATCTATACTGAAGACATTGTACTGAAGAATATTATACTGAAGACATTGCACTGAAGAAATATATACTGAAGACATTGTACTGACGAATATTATACTGAAGACATTGTACTGAAGAATATTATACTGAAGACATTGTACTGAAGAATATTATACTGAAGACATTGTACTGAAGAAATCTATACTGAAGACATTGTACTGAAGAAATCTATACTGAAGACATTGTACTGAAGAATATTATACTGAAGACATTGTACTGAAGAATATTATACTGAAGACATTGTACTGAAGAATATTATACTGAAGACATTGTACTGATGAAATCTATACTGAAGACATTGTACTGAAGAAATCTATACTGAAGACATTGTACTGAAGAAATCTATACTGAAGACATTGTACTGAAGAAATCTATACTGAAGACATTGTACTGAAGAATATTATACTGAAGACATTGTACTGAAGAATATTATACTGAAGACATTGTACTGAAAAAATCTATACTGAAGACATTGTACTAAAGAAATCTATACTGAAGACATTGTACTGAAGAAATCTATACTGAAGACATTGTACTGAAGAAATCTATACTGAAGACATTGTACTGAAGAATATTATACTGAAGACATTGTACTGAAGAATATTATACTGAAGACATTGTACTGAAGAAATCTATACTGAAGACATTGTACTGAAGAAATCTATACTGAAGACATTGTACTGAAGAAATCTATACTGAAGACATTGTACTGAAGAAATCTATACTGAAGACATTGTACTGAAGAATATTATACTTAGGACATTGTACTGAAGAAATCTATACTGCAGACATTGTACTGAAGAATACTATACTGAAGACATTGTACTGAAGAATAATATGCTGAAGACATTGTACTGAATAATATTATACTGAAGACATTTTTCTGAGGAATACTATACTTAAGACATTGTACTGAAGAAATCTATACTGAAGACACTGTACTGAAGAATACTACAAGATACACTGTACTGAAAATATTATACTAGAGACACTGTACTGACGAATACTATACTGAAGAAACTGTACTGAAGAATACTATACTGAAGACACTGTACTGAAGAATACTATACTGAAGACATTGTACTGAAGAATATTATACTGAAGACATCGTACTGACAAATATTATACTAAAGGCACTGTACTGGAGATTACTATACTGAAGACACTGTACTGAAGAATACTACACTGAAGACACTGTACTGAAGAATACTATACTCAAGACACCGTACAGGACAATAACAAACTGAAAATACTGTACTGGATAATACTATACTGAAGACACTATACGGGAGAATACTATACTGAAGACACTGTACTTGAGATTACTATACTGAAGACATTGTACTGAAGCATACAATAATGAAGACAGTGTACTGAGAATATTATACTGAAGACACTGTACTGGAGAATAATATATTGAAGACACTGTACTGGAAAATAATATATCGGAGCCACTGTACTGGAGATTACTATACTGAAGACACTGTACTGGAGAATACAATACTGAAGACACTGTACGGGAGAATAGTATATTAAAACACTGTACTGGAGATTACTATACTGAAGACACTGTACTGGAGAATAACATACTGAAACCACTGTACTGAAGAATATGTACGGATGTATGATTACCTAACTTTACCTCGTATTGTTTGAGTAGGTTACACTTGCATCAGACGGGGATACGTCTTCGACATAATCTGACAGCATCCTTCCCCCTTTTTTTAGTAAGGGATTCCTTTGCATCTATCAGCCTGGGGTGTACGTCTGGGCAGGCTTAGGAGGTCTACGTTATCAGGTCGTTGCACTCCATCGTTCAAATGGAGTTGGTTTATTGCTTATTACATGAAGCGCCCCTACCGAGAAATTTTGACGCATGAGCTCAAACATTTTTTAAAAGTCAGAGTTCTCCTTATTTAGGGGTTCCAGTTTGACTTCCACCACATTCCGAACTTGCCCCACATTCTCCTGCGCCGAGAAGGACGTAAGTACCTTCTAACTTTATATGTTTTCTATTTATAAATTACCTTTGAATAAATTGTACAAGCACGCAGTTATTTTGGCATTTTATGAGGTAGATATCTTATTTTGATTTATGCGGTCGTGTGTGTAGCTGTCGTAATTGATCGACTGATATCGGTTTCTATTCGAAGCTTTTTTTTAATCTGTAGTCTCTCTGACAATTTGATTAATGCACGAATAATATTATATTGAGATAATGCGTGTTATTTGGATTCTTCGGACTATTATGCTCATATTGAGTGTGATTTTTACAATGTAACCCTTCGATCTTCTTCGAGTGTATCTTGTAGAACTCAGGAATGTTTCTGCCGAATGCGGACGGAATTTTATTTACTTCGACGAAGTAGCATGTTCTTGTTCTATCAGTCATGGCAGAGTAGAGATCATAAGTAATTTCAAATTATATTTTTCGAGCTCCCACACTAGAATTAGAACTTACCTAGGACGTCTATCCAGTCATGGCGTTGATGAAAAGGTAGCATGCTACCCCAGTCAAGTAATTAAAATGTCCAGTTCAAAATTCCAATCCAAATTCCTGAATTCAGCGGAATTATTCCTGTGTTCGACAATATATACATGGAGGAGGTTGGAGGTTATATCGATCGAAACTTTGTGAAAATAACACTCAAGATGAGAACAGTAGCTCGAAGTATCCAAATAATATAAATAATCAATCCTTATCTCAAACATCAGAAACGTAAATGATAGAATTGTTTTATTCTTCTTTTCAAAACAAACATAGGTGTGTAAAATGAAAATATCTAAATATTAATTTACTTGTCCGGCTGTCCAATGTCACAAAACCATCATCATTGCAAATATTAGTTAATAAAAAACGAATTACCTCCCTTTAAGTCGCTGTTATCAGTTAAAAACAATTAAAACCATTTCCTCTCCAAAATATTTTAAAAAAACCTGTCTGTTTTCAGTATAAAATTGGCTATTTGATTTTATAATTAAAAAAAAATTCATGTTCAAAGGAGGCTGTAAGGTTGTTGTTTTTAATTTTCTTTTAAAATGTTTTTACAAATGTGCAATTGAATTGACATCTGTTCCTTTATAATTTAAATAAGAAGATATTCAGAGAACGAAAAAAAAAGTAACAATGTTGTGCGTTGAATTTTCGTCGAAAAATCTCAAAATGTTCTAAATCAATTCCTTTAAGCCTTAAAAGGCAAAAAAAAATCGCTATAAATTGATTTAAATTTTATCGTTGTTAGTTTAATTTTATTTTTATTCATTTTATTTAATACTATCCTATGTGTCCGGCGTTGCCCTGGTGTTTGAAGGTGTGTGTATGTGTGTATGTGTGTGTATGTGTGAGTGTAGCAAGAAAAAAGTGTTAGTAGGCAGGCAGGCTCGAACCCGTACCGCTAAGGAGGAAAAGCACGCGAAAAAAAGTGATGCCTTGGCCGTTGCGCCAATGACCAAACCGGAAGTGGCGAAGGTTTAAATTAAGACTAGTCAATGGAAAAGAGAGAATGACTTTCGAAAATATGCCATCCGAAGGGTCGGGCTTAAAAACACACAAATCTCGTGAAAATCCATTGTGTCCGTCGAAAGTTTTAGGTAACATACATACATACATACATACATTTAAATAGACAGGTGAGATTTATATTATAGATATATGTTTAAAAAAATTCAACTACCGTGGAATTTCCACGAGTTCTGCTAGTTCATAAAATTTCACTTTTTGTAATTGAAGTGATGATTGAACAAATTTTCAGCGAGATTGATTTCAAATGAATTTATTAATCTAACTTGTTTAAACTTAAAGTATTGAATATTTTTAATTTGAAAACGTCGGAATTATCTGAATGTTCACGAAGACTTATCATCTTTTTTACTTACTTTGAATGAAACTAAATTAACTTAAATATATCTAATATTACTACGTCCTAAGTAAAACAGTTATATTTATTCTAAAACTAACTGGATGCCCGGCGTTGCCCGGCGTTGCCCGGCGTTGCCCGGCGTTGTCCGCCGTTGCTCGGTCGTACAATACCTTTAAACATGATATTTAATTTTATGCAGATTGCGTATGTATTATCATAGAATCAATTCTCTATTGAATATTATATATCACAAGGAAAAATTTGCGCTGTGGAATAATTCGAAATTTTGTTTTTTTTAAATTATAATGATAATGTCGTTCATAAAATTCCGCCAGTGTTTACGATATCACTTCAGCTGATATTTGGGATTGACGATGAATATCATAGAACAGTCACTTGTGATTAGAGTTTATTTTTAAAATATGCAAATGGAAAAATCATTTGCGGCGATTTTTTATCATAAATTGAACTCATTAATAAGAACACTTAAAATAAAACAGTGAGGTATACCACTGTTTTAACAGGAGATCATTCGATCTGTAGTCGAATGCTTTACCACTTCCCTACATCTCAAAATGTCAATAATTCATGTTTATTTTAAGAAGAAACGGTTTGCTAAGATTTTATTATCTGCCTTGCCGGTGTAATGTAAAATCTTTCCCTGTAAATTTTTTTCTCTCTATAAGAAAGAAAGACTATTTTTAGAATCGGATTTTTTTTCCATTGTTAATACTTATGGGGTGAAGTTCTATACAAAACATACATTAGAACACTGTTACTCAGCAAAAATTAATTTTGTATGAAATCTGAAAAGATAGGCTCAGCCGTTTGGGATCATATGAGGAAGGGACTCACTAATAAACACATGCACAAAGTGGCTTTTATGGAATAGTAAGGATTAATAACGTGTGAGTATTTTTTTAAGATTGACCGATATAATGATTGTATCACTGTAGTTTCCTAAATGTAAATCAACTGAAACTCCGTTATTTATCACAAAGAGCTCAATGAAAAGCAGAGTGTAATTACTAGGGTTTTGTCGACAGAATATTCTTTACATTCTTTTGACTCTCTCTCTCTCTCTCTCTCTTTCTCGACACAGACACACGTAATAAACCTAGAACAACATCCGCCTATATAAAATCATATAAGATGTTTACGTAGATATATTCAAAGTCAAAACAATGAAAAAAATATGCGGTTGTCACAGTCCTAAGTATACGATATCAACGGATCCGCACTCGAGTCAAAACAATGGAAACAATATGCTGTTGTCCTAGCCCTAGTAAAAACTAATCGGTTAAACCCTATAGCCGCAAGTTCCGTTATAGATTTTTCTTATTCCTTACCTTTTGTTCGCGTTATTTCTCAAGTATATATCCGACACAGTTTGACACATCCGTCTATATGAAATCATATAAGATGTTAACGGATATATACTCAAGAGTCAAAACAATGAATAGAATATGCTGTTGTCACAGCCCTATTAATTGCAATATGTGTATTTATAAAAATATTATTGCCTACGTATGTGCATGCATGTTTCTGTCGCAATGTGGAACTCTCTTCAGTTCGCCTGCTTCCCACCTGACTACAATTTGGATGTCTTCAAATCCAATATAAACAAATTCCTGACAAACCGCCCCCTTAAGTAAGACACTCTATCAAATCTCCAATACTAATGATTACTACAATACTATCTCATTGATTATTGTACACGCAATAACTCTTATCCCTGAATGGCCTCCGGGCCTTGATAAGTGGTGATCTCCATGTAAAAAAAAAACAACGAGTGGCCTAAGGCCAAATTTTTGCAATGAATAGAAATTATAATTAGTAATTGGTTTATACGAAGTTTCTCCGTTATTTGAATAGAAACATCATAAAATAGAACAATGTGGGGAAACAACAAAATCGAGAGTATAGGAAAGGTGTTTATTTGTAAGAGGAAAAGTGACTCATTTCTCACTTTATATGATTTAATTAATAAATTAGTTTAAAACAATTATATAAGGACGTTTGCAATGTATATCCCGAAACATTAAATAAAAAAAGTTGCGTTTTTTTTTTTTCATTTTTCTATGTGACTGTGAATAGCTGTGTCGATCGATTGACAGATATCCGTTTCTATTCGAAACGGCTTCAATTTGTAGTGTCTATTCCATTCCGATGAATGCGCGGGAACCGATTATTTGTGTTGACTGTCGACGCTTTTCGCTAAAAATCAAAATGAGTCGATAGCATTTACTCTGTGTAAACCAGCCGTCTGTGTATCCCGCTCTATTGGGCACCTTCAATCGAAAGAGACACATGATTTTCTTTTCCTTTCAGAGTTTCAAATTTGAAAATAAAGACGACAAAAAAAAAGCGAGTTCTCCTCATTCGATGTGTTCGTAAATGATTCATTATCATTTTCCTCACAATGTTTTTTTTTTTTTAATTGCTTAGGTTTTAGATGATTTTAGAAGCACGCTGTACAAAAAAAGACGAGTAAATGCAGAGAGAATTTTAGAGGTTATTTAACATAAAATTGACAAAACATTTTAAAACATGCAAATACGACACGTTTTCTGTAGTTTCCTGGCCAACAAAGTCTGCAGGCGTAGATTAAAGACGGCACTAGAAAATAAAATCCGAAGATACACAGAGATATGGAGGTAAGAGTAAACAAACTTATTAAAGCAAAAGGATCAGATAAAATATTAGTTAATGTGGAAAAAATTTAAAAAATGATGAATAGTAGATTTCGCCATTCCAGCAGTTCGCAGGATGAAGATCAAGGAGACAAACAAACCAGGCATATACATGAAACTTGCCAGGAAATTAAAATAAATATCGATACCTCCGTTCAGAGTCAAATAACAATATATAGACCTTGTAAGAGTAGCTAAGATCGTGAGGCAAGTGTTGCGCAATTATTAAATCCTCCCTTGAATCGGCACTACATGAGTCCAGTAGCAAGGAGATGTCCATTACGACTGAAAACAATGCCGAGATAAGCGGAGAGCTCATACAGCACCTGGTATTCTCAAATTGCTCAACCATCTAGTACTGACCAGGTTCAACGTTTTTTTAACTTCGATGATCTAACGGGTATCGATGTGTCCACGTAACTATGTCGTACAATGAATATAAAACATTAATTAAGTCATAATAATAATAATAGTTATACGAACACTAAGACAGACCCCGAACAAACAAGAAACTCACTAGGATAAATTGGATTCCGAATAAAATTTCAGAACAATACAATGAACGACAAACTAAAAGGCCTGATATCTTAGGTTAATAACTGGACTACGGAAAC